>NC_069133.1:11525874-12125874 GCF_026914265.1 Mya arenaria
TTCTGTCTGTCCATCTGTCTGTCTGTCTCAAATCATGTCAGCTCCATGTCTCTTGAACAGCTTGAAGGATGTTGAAATAACTTGCAAAATATGTTCACCATATTGTGACTCTGTGCAGAGAGCATATTACAACAAACTTGGTTTAAGGTCAAGGTCAAACTTTGAGGTCAAATGTCATACGACTATAATATGACAATATTTGGTGTCTGCTCCATATCTCTTGAACCGCATCATAGATTTTGAAATAACTATTCACAAATGTTAATCATATTAAGATGATGTTTAGAGCTTATATTACAACATCCTTGGGTCCAGGTTAAGGTCATTCTTAGCAGACAAAGGTCATATGAATACATTTTTAATCCACTATATATCTCTAGAATCACATGAATGATTTTTAAATAACTTGCCACAAATGTTCACCATATTGAGACGATGTACTGAGCTCTTGTTACAACCAGCCTGGTTCAAGGTCAAGGTCATACACAGAGGTGAAAGGCCATATGACAATAATATGACTATATCTTTTGTCCATTGTACACCAATTTTACGCTATCAGACAATTTGAAGAGAGAATGTTTCAACTAGCTCAGCTCAAGGTCAAGGTTAAACTTAGAGGTTAAAGGTCAATTGACTACATTTCCTGTCTGCTTTTAATCTCTTGAATCTCATGAAGGATTTGAAATTACCTGCCACAAATTTTCACAATATCGAGACAATGTGCAGAGAGGGGAAGACATCAGTTTTTATTGCAAAACAACCGTCTAGTTTCATTTATTTTTTATCTGTACTTTGAGTCCTATATGAGAACAGAGCATACTAGGTGGAGCTTAACTGTGCAATAAGCAGCGAGTAACAAGTAGGCAGGGCTTAAAAATTCAATACAAGCAAGTGAATAAATTGCAACACAATTCACTCATAACCCTAAATAGTTACTGAACTTTTCACTTGACAACATGGTACATAAACAGTTAAGTCACCCACAACTTGTATGATTAAAAGGTTATGTATGATTTTAATAATTTGTGTTGAGGGTGCCATAACTATTACCTATGAAAAATAGATCTAGATAAAAATTATGGTATCAAAGACAAAATACCAGCACAGGTACATGATTTTAAAGTTCTATAAATATCTCCCACCAGGTATTTTGATATCACAGTTGAGGCTGCCCAGGAATTTTACCATCTGCTGATAGCGGACGTTGTCGAGTTGGTGAAACACACAACCAAGACTCAGGTTGGTTATGATTGTTTAAGGAATGTCTTAATGAAAGTGCTAATTTGATTAATATTGGGACGTAGTTCGACAGAGCTAGTTCTGTATTCCATTGATAATAATTCTTACTGTAATATCCTGTAATGTTTTATGTGAGTGCTTTTTGGTTTGTTTCGTGTTTTGCGCTTTTTTTTGTATGATGATATACACATACACCTTGATAGATTGTTATATTGTTTGTGTAAATGATGACATATGAAGTACAAGTTCAAAATAAACTGTCTGTCTCTCCATTTAAATGTTAAATGTCCAAAATGAAATACTATGTTTTGGTTTCTAGTCAATGTAAAATAATCCTTTTTCACTATACTTTCTCTGGAAAAAAACGATAAAACTGTTGTTCTTTTTATTTGGGACTCTTTCAACAACTACACAGTTTTTTAGAAACCAATATAAAACCAAAACTAGTATTACCAACAAAAACGCCCCTAGATTGTTCTTAATGAGAGGATGAAAATACATTGACTCTAGTCACTGAGGATATGTCCATGAACAAATACATGACAACATTTCTAAATAAGTTCCGTTTTGAGATGAATATTTCTGTATTTAAAAACAGTTCTTTTGGAACCTTGTTTATAAGTGAATATATTTGTAGACCGGCGGCCTGGAAATTAACAGACTGATGTTGAGTTTGGCATACAGGCTGAATCAGCTCGACCAGGACTGGCGACATTACATACCTCCCAGGTAGGTTCAACCGGCTAGATAAACTATGAGGGTCATCAGAATTTGTTTAAGACTGAGCTTGAATCTTTGTGAAAACTACAGAAAGCAAACAGAATGACGAAAAGCCATTCTTCCAGAACTGGTCACCATATTTTGTCAGTAAATTGTACCAAAATGGCATCTATTTCTCGATTCCCATGATTAAATACAACATTTTCCCATAAGTCGATCAAGGTCAACAGGTTGTCCATGTGATATATATGTTCAAAGGTTAGTAGTTGAGGCGATATGGGATATACAGCGCGCAGGAAACCATAATATTTTGGTTTAAACTTTGCTCTCACCCAATATGGTTCCCTTTGCTATGTGTAACGAGTCACATTCTAAACCAGTTATTATGATATTGCGCTGTAGATGCACCATTTATGACTGATATTGCTGAAAAATGTGTTACTATATCAACCAATTTAGTGTTTCATGGAGAAATTAACAATAACAAATTTTGAAACATTATCTTTAAAAACAATCAAATATTGATTCCCAAATTATAGCACTGAATAGCTTGATGATAAGTCTCAGCTGTTGTTCTGTGCTAGGTTTTTATGTCTTGTGACAGTAATAAAGTTTTAAAAAGTTATTGAAGTGTAGTGGAACAAAAGTGAAAAATAGAGACCACTTAGGTACAGATATTGGACCAAAAGTGGACTATTGGAGACCTCGGTGACTTAGGTACAGATATTGGAGCAAAAGCAGACTATTTGAGACCACTCAGGTACAGATATTGGAGCAAAAGTGGACTAGTGGTGACCACTGAGGTACAGATATTGGAGCAAAAGTGATCTAGTGGTGACCACTGAGGTACAGATATTAGAGCAAAAGTGGACTAGTGGTGACCACTGAGGTACAGATATTGGATCAAAAGTGGACTAGTGGTGACCACTGAGGTACAGATATTGGAGCAAAAGTGGACTAGTGGTGACCACTGAGGTACAGATATTGGAGTAAAAGTGGACTAGTGGTGACCACTGAGGTACAGATGTTGGAGCAAAAGTGGACTAGTGGTGACTACTGAGGTACAGATGTTGGAGCAAAAGTGGACTAGTGGTGACCACTGAGGTATAGATATTGGAGCAAAAGTGGACTAGTGGAGACCACTGAGGTATAGATATTAGAGCAAAAGTGGACTAGTGGTGACCACTGAGGTACAGATATTGGAGCAAAAGTGGACTAGTGGTGACCACTGAGGTACAGATATTGGAGCAAAAGTGGACTAGTGGTGACCACTGAGGTACAGATATTGGAGCAAAAGTGGACTAATGGTGACCACTGAGGTAAAGATATTGGAGCAAAAGAGGACTAGTGGTGACCACTGAGGTACAGATATTGGAGCAAAAGTGGGCTAGTGGTGACCACTGAGGTATAGATATTGGAGCAAAAGTGGGCTAGTGGTGACCACTGAGGTACAGATATTGGAGCAAAAGTGGACTAGTGGTGACCACTGAGGTACAGATATTGGAGCAAAAGTGGGCTAGTGGTGACCACTGAGGTACAGATATTGGAGCAAAAGTGGACTAGTGGTGACCACTGAGGCACAGATGTTAGAGCAAAAGTGGACTAGTGGTGACCACTGAGGTACAGATATTGGAGCAAAAGTGGACTAGTGGTGACCACTGAGGTACAGATGTTAGAGCAAAAGTGGACTAGTGGTTACCACTGAGGAACAGATATTGGAGCAAAAGCAGACTAGTGGTGACCACTGAGGAAAAGATATTGGAGCAAAAGAGGACTAGTGGTGACCACCGAGGTAAAGATATTGGAGCAAAAGTGGGCTAGTGGTGACAACTGAGGTAAAGATATTGGAGCAAAAGAGGACTATTGGAGACCACTTAGGTACAGATATTGGAGCAAAAGTGGACTAGTGGTGACCACTGAGGCACAGATGTTAGAGCAAAAGTGGACTAGTGGTGACCACTTAGGTACAGATATTGGAGCAAAAGTGGACTAGTGGTGACCACTGAGGTACAGATGTTAGAGCAAAAGTGGACTAGTGGTTACCACTGAGGAACAGATATTGGAGCAAAAGCGGACTAGTGGTGACCACTGAGGAAAAGATATTGGAGCAAAAGAGGACTAGTGGTGACCACCGAGGTAAAGATATTGGAGCAAAAGTGGGCTAGTGGTGACCACTGAGGTAAAGATATTGGAGCAAAAGAGGACTATTGGAGACCACTTAGGTACAGATATTGGAGCAAAAGAGGACTAGTGGTGACCACTGAGGTACAGATATTGGAGCAAAAGTGGGCTAGTGATGACCACTGAGGTACAGATATTGGAGCAAAAGTGAACAAGTGATGACCACTGAGGTACAGATATTGGAGCAAAAGTGGACTAGTGTTGACCACTGAGGTACAGATATTGGAGCAAAAGTGGGTTAGTGGTGACCACTGAGGTAAAGATATTGGAGCAAAAGAGGACTATTGGAGACCACTTAGGTACAGATATTGGAGCAAAAGTGAACAAGTGATGACCACTGAGGTACAGATATTGGAGCAAAAGTGGACTAGTGGAGACCACTGAGGAACAGATATTGGAGCAAAAGTGGGCTAGTGGTGACCACTGAGGTAAAGATATTGGAGCAAAAGAGGACTATTGAAGACCACTTAGGTACAGATATTGGAGCAAAAGAGGACTAGTGGTGACCACTGAGGTACAGATATTGGAGCAAAAGTGGGCTAGTGATGACCACTGAGGTACAGATATTGGAGCAAAAGTGAACAAGTGATGACCACTGAGGTACAGATATTGGAGCAAAAGTGGACTAGTGGTGACCACTGAGGTACAGATATTGGAGCAAAAGTGGACTAGTGTTGTCCACTGAGGTACAGATATTGGAGCAAAAGAGGACTAGTGATGACCACTGAGTTACAGATATTGGAGCAAAAGTGGACTAGTGGTGACCACTGAGGAACAGATATTGGAGCAAAAGTGGACTATTGGAGACCACTTAGGAACAGATATTGGAGCAAAAGTGGACTAGTGGTGACCACTCAGGTACAGATATTGGAGCAAAAGTGGACTAGCAGTGTCCACTGAGGTACAGATATTGGAGCAAAAGAGGACTAGTGATGACCACTGAGGAACAGATATTGGAGCAAAAGTGGACTATTGGAGACCACTTAGGAACAGATATTGGAGCAAAAGTGGACTAGTGGTGACCACTGAGGTACAGATATTGGAGCAAAAGTGGACTAGTGGTGACTACTGAGGAACAGATATTGGAGCAAAAGTGGACTAGCAGTGTCCACTGTGGTACAGATATTGGAGCAAAAGTAGTCTAGTGGTTACCACTGAGGTACAGATATTGGAGCAAAAGTGGACTAGTGGTGACCACTGAGGTACAGATATTGGAGCAAAAGTGGGCTAGTGGTGACCACTGAGGTACAGATATTGGAGCAAAAGTGGACTAGTGGTGACCACTGAGGTACAGATATTGGAGCAAAAGTGGACTAGCAGTGTCCACTGTGGTACAGATATTGGAGCAAAAGTAGTCTAGTGGTTACCACTGAGGTACAGATATTGGAGCAAAAGTGGACTAGTGGTGACCACTGAGGTACAGATATTGGAGCAAAAGTGGGCTAGTGGTGACCACTGAGGTACAGATATTGGAGCAAAAGTGGACTAGTGATGACCACTGAGGTTCAGATACTGGAGCAAAAGTGGACTAATGGTGACCACTGAGGTATAGATATTGGAGTAAAAGTGGACTAGCGTTGTCCACTAAGGTACAGATATTGGATTAAAAGTGGACTAGTGGTGACCACTGAGGTACAGATATTGGAGCAAAAGTGGACTATTGGTGACCACTGAGGTTCAGATACTGGAGCAAAAGTGGACTAATGGTGACCACTGAGGTATAGATATAGGAGTAATAGTGGACTAGCGTTGTCCACTAAGGTACAGATATTGGATTAAAAGTGGACTAGTGGTGACCACTGAGGTACAGATATTGGAGCAAAAGTGCACTATTGGTAGCCACTGAGGTTCAGATACAGGAGCAAAAGTGGACTAGTGGTGACCACTGAAGTATAGATTTTGGAAACCAGTGAATCTCCGGTCCACATTTTAGTGTTCCTGTTACAGTAACAAATATAGAGGATTCTTCAGTTTTGTTTTTGTATAAGTTTTGCAGTTTGAATAGAATCAGTGAAGTAGTTTTTATGTAATATTAGGTTATTACAGGTCATTGTTATTTTGTCCTTATTTTGTTTTTATTTTGAATGTTTTTAAATTATATACCTGTTGGTCAGAGAGTGTATTAATCAGTATTATGTAGTAGTTGATTTAACAATTAAATATTATTACAGAAAGAAAAGAAATGATTGCAAAAGAAATGGGAGTTACATTTTCTATAATCCTGGAAAACCACAGAAAAATATTTTTCTATAAATAGGCACTGTTTCATGTACATATTTAGAGAAATATTTGGGCTTCCATTGATAAAATATATAGATTGCTCTTTTTTCAAACTTACTATTAAGATAGATTATCTGTTTTTCTAAGATTATGTGTTTTTCTAAGAAAACAAATTGGGGTGCTGTAATAACCTGGTTTAATAAAAGAAATCATGGTACTAAAACTTTAACCTTGGCCATGACTGAAAAACATTTAAATGAAAAACAAGGCCCATAACTTGTAACAGCTGTAAGAATTATTGAGTTATGTCCCTTATGAGTCTAACCTAAAAGGAACAAGATATTGGAGCAAAAGTGGACTAGTGGTGACCACTGAGGTACAGATATTGGAGCAAAAGTGGACTAGTGGTGACCACTGAGGTACAGATATTGGAGCAAAAGTGGACTAGTGGCGACCACTGAGGTACAGATATTGGAGCAAAAGTGGACTAGTGGCGACCACTGAGGTACAGATATTGGAGCAAAAGTGGACTAGTGGTGACCACTGAGGTATAGATATTGGAGCAAAAGTGGACTAGCAGTGTCCACTGTGGTACAGATATTGGAGCAAAAGTGGACTAGTCGTGACCACTGAGGTACAGATATTGGAGCAAAAGTGGACTAGTGGCGACCACTGAGGTACAGATATTGGAGCAAAAGTGGACTAGTGGCGACCACTGAGGTATAGATATTGGAGCAAAAGTGGACTAATGGTGACCACTGAGGTACAGATATTGGAGCAAAAGAGGACTAGTGATGACCACTGAGGTACAGATATTGGAGCTAAAGTGGACTAGTGGCGACCACTGAGGTACAGATATTGGAGCTAAAGTGGACTAGTCGTGACCACTGAGGTACAGATATTGGAGCAAAAGTGGACTAGTGGTGACCACTGAGGTACAGATATTGGAGCAAAGTGGACTAGTGATGACCACTGAGGTACAGATATTGGAGCAAAAGTGGACTAGTGATGACCACTGAAGTACAGATATTGGAGCAAAAGTGGACTAGTGGTGACCACTGAGGTACAGATATTTGAGTAAAAGTGATCTAGTGGTGACCACTGAGGTACAGATATTGGAGTAAAAGTGATCTAGTGGTGACCACTGAGGTACAGATATTGGAGCAAAAGTGGACTAGTGGTGACCACTGAGGTACAGATATTGGAGCAAAAGTGGACTAGTGGTGACCACTGAGGTACAGATATTGGAGCAAAGTGGACTAGTGATGACCACTGAGGTACAGATATTGGAGCAAAAGTGGACTAGTGGTGACCACTGAAGTACAGATATTGGAGCACAAGTGGACTAGTGGTGACCACTGAGGTACAGATATTGGAGTAAAAGTGACCTAGTGGTGACCACTGAGGTACAGATATTGGAGCAAAAGTGGACTAGTGGTGACCACTGAGGTACAGATATTGGAGCAAAAGTGGACTAGTGGTGACCACTGAGGTACAGATATTGGAGCAAAAGTGGACTAGTGGTGACCACTGAGGTACAGATATTGGAGCAAAAGTGGACTAGTGGTGACCACTGAGGTACAGATATTGGAGCAAAAGTGGACTAGTGGTGACCACTGAGGTACAGATATTGGAGCTAAAGTGGACTAGTGGCGACCACTGAAGTACAGATATTGGAGCTAAAGTGGACTAGTGGTGACCACTGAGGTACAGATATTGGAGCAAAAGTGGACTAGTGGCGACCACTGAGGTACAGATATTGGAGCAAAAGTGGACTAGTGGCGACCACTGAGGTACAGATATTGGAGCAAAAGTGGACTAGTGGCGACCACTGAGGTACAGATATTGGAGCAAAAGTGGACTAGTGGCGACCACTGAGGTACAGATATTGGAGCAAAAGTGGACTAGTGGTGACCACTGAGGTACAGATATTGGAGCAAAAGTGATCTAGTGGTGACCACTGAGGTACAGATATTGGAGCAAAAGTGATCTAGTGGTGACCACTGAGGTACAGATATTGGAGCAAAAGTGGACTAGTGGCGACCACTGAGGTACAGATATTGGAGCAAAAGTGGACTAGTGGCGACCACTGAGGTACAGATATTGGAGCAAAAGAGGACTAGTGGCGACCACTGAGGTACAGATATTGGAATAAAGTGGACTAGTGGTGATCACTGAGGTACAGATATTGGAGCAAAAGTGGACTAGTGGTGACCACTGAGGTACAGATATTGGAGCAAAAGTGGACTAGTGGTGACCACTGAGGTACAGATATTGGAGCAAAAGTGGACTAGTGGTGACCACTGAGGTACAGATATTGGAGCAAAAGTGGACTAGTGGTGACCACTGAGGTACAGATATTGGAGCAAAAGTGGACTAGTGGTGACCACTGAGGTACAGATATTGGAGCAAAAGTGGACTAGTGGCGACCACTGAGGTACAGATATTGGAGCAAAAGTGGACTAGTGGCGACCACTGAGGTACAGATATTGGAGCAAAAGTGGACTAGTGGCGACCACTGAGGTACAGATATTGGAGCAAAAGAGGACTAGTAGCGACCACTGAGGTACAGATATTGGAATAAAGTGGACTTGTGGTGATCACTGAGGTACAGATATTGGAGCATAAGTGGACTAGTGGTGACCACTGAAGTACAGATATTGGAGCTAAAGTGGACTAGTGGTGACCACTGAGGTACAGATATTGGAGCAAAAGTGGACTAGTGGTGACCACTGAGGTACAGATATTGGAGCAAAAGAGGACTAGTGGCGACCACTGAGGTACAGATATTGGAATAAAGTGGACTAGTGGTGACCACTGAAGTACAGATATTGGAGCTAAAGTGGACTAGTGGTGACCACTGAGGTACAGATATTGGAGCTAAAGTGGACTAGTGGTGACCACTGAGGTACAGATATTGGAGCTAAAGTGGACTAGTGGTGACCACTGAGGTACAGATATTGGAGCATAAGTGGACTAGTGGTGACCACTGAGGTACAGATATTGGAGCTAAAGTGGACTAGTGGTGACCACTGAGGTACAGATATTGGAGCAAAAGTGGACTAGTGGCGACCACTGAGGTACAGATATTGGAGCAAAAGTGGACTAGTGGCGACCACTGAGGTACAGATATTGGAGCAAAAGTGGACTAGTGGCGACCACTGAGGTACAGATATTGGAGCAAAAGTGGACTAGTGGTGACCACTGAGGTACAGATATTGGAGCAAAAGTGGACTAGTGGTGACCACTGAGGTACAGATATTAGAGCAAAAGTGGACTAGTGGTGACCACTGAGGTACAGATATTGGAGCAAAAGTGGACTAGTGGCGACCACTGAGGTACAGATATTGGAGCAAAAGTGGACTAGTGGCGACCACTGAGGTACAGATATTGGAGCAAAAGTGATCTAGTGGTGACCACTGAGGTACAGATATTGGAGCAAAAGTGGACTAGTGGTGACCACTGAGGTACAGATATTGGAGCAAAAGAGGACTAGTAGCGACCACTGAGGTACAGATATTGGAATAAAGTGGACTTGTGGTGATCACTGAGGTACAGATATTGGAGCATAAGTGGACTAGTGGTGACCACTGAAGTACAGATATTGGAGCTAAAGTGGACTAGTGGTGACCACTGAGGTACAGATATTGGAGCAAAAGTGGACTAGTGGTGACCACTGAGGTACAGATATTGGAGCAAAAGAGGACTAGTGGCGACCACTGAGGTACAGATATTGGAATAAAGTGGACTTGTGGTGATCACTGAGGTACAGATATTGGAGCAAAGTGGACTAGTGGTGACCACTGAGGTACATATATTAGAGCAAAAGTAGTCTAGTGGTTACCACTGAGGTACAGATATTGGAGAAAAGTGGACTAGTGGTGACCACTGAAGTATAGATATTGGAAACCAGTGAATCTCCGGTCCACATTTTAGTGTTCCTGTTACAGTAACATATATAGAGGATTCTTCAGTTTTGTTCTGGTATGAGTTGTGCAGTTTGAATAGAATCAATGAAATAGTTTTTATGTAATATAAGGTTATAACAGGTCTTTGTTATTTTATCCCTATTTTGTTTTATTTGGAATGGTTTTAAATTATATACCTGTTTGTCAGAGTGTGTATAAATGGGTATTATGTAGTAGCTGATTTAACAATTAAATAATTAACTAAAGAAAAGAAATGATTGCAAAAGAAATGGATGTTACCGTATATTTTCTATAATCCTGGAAAACCACAGAAAAATTATTGTTCTATAAATAGGCACTGTTTCATGTACATATTTTTAGTAATATTTGGGCTTCCATTGATAAAAGATATAGATCGTTCTTATGGTTAGACTTACTATAAGAGATATTATCTGTTTTTCTTAGGAAACAAATTAGGGTATTGTAATAGCCTGGTGTGGTTATAGAAGTTATGGTACAAAAACTGTAACCTTGGCCATGACTGAAAAACATTTGAATGAAAAACAAGGCCCATAACTTGTAATAGCTGTAAGCAATATTGAGTTTTGTCCCATGTAAGTCTAACATTAAAGAAACAGAATACCATCATCATTTGCGCAGTGGTGCTCTTGTCTAAGTTCATTCTCCAATTGAAATGTTTCCTGGAAGAGAAAACAAATGCATATTGATCCATTTTGAAGGGCCATCACTGATTAGCTGTTTTGTAGATGTAATTTAATATGAAATATATCTGATTTAAAAAAAACAAAAACGTACAAATAAGCGAAGTTGTAACATGAAATTATTTTTATAAATAAATTCACAAAAAAGCTTACAAAGTAAAGGAAGTTGTTTCACCCGCTACAGTCCTCTCAATCTGCAGGAGAGACTTTTTCCACCACAAAAATTGACCACTGAGGACCTGTATTGGATCAAAACTGGACTTGTGGGAACTACTGATGTATAAACAGATAGTGGAGTAAAAGTTGGCAAGTGGTGACCACTGAGGTACAGATATTGGAGTAAAAGTGGACTAGTGGTGACCACTGAGGTACAGATATTGGAGCAAAAGTGGACTAGTGGCGACCACTGAGGTACAGATATTGGAGCAAAAGTGGACTAGTGGCGACCACTGAGGTACAGATATTGGAGCAAAAGTGGACTAGTGGCGACCACTGAAGTACAGATATTGGAGCTAAAGTGGACTAGTGGCGACCACTGAGGTACAGATATTGGAGCTAAAGTGGACTAGTGGTGACCACTGAGGTACAGATATTGGAGCTAAAGTGGACTAGTGGTGACCACTGAGGTACAGATATTGGAGCATAAGTGGACTAGTGGTGACCACTGAGTTACAGATATTGGAGCTAAAGTGGACTAGTGGTGACCACTGAGGTACAGATATTGGAGCAAAAGTGGACTAGTGGCGACCACTGAGGTACAGATATTGGAGCAAAAGTGGACTAGTGGCGACCACTGAGGTACAGATATTGGAGCAAAAGTGGACTAGTGGTGACCACTGAGGTACAGATATTGGAGCAAAAGTGGACTAGTGGTGACCACTGAGGTACAGATATTGGAGCAAAAGTGGACTAGTGGTGACCACTGAGGTACAGATATTGGAGCTAAAGTGGACTAGTGGTGACCACTGAGGTACAGATATTGGAGCAAAAGTGGACTAGTGGCGACCACTGAGGTACAGATATTGGAGCAAAAGTGATCTAGTGGTGACCACTGAGGTACAGATATTGGAGCAAAAGTGGACTAGTGGTGACCACTGAGGTACAGATATTGGAGCAAAAGAGGACTAGTAGCGACCACTGAGGTACAGATATTGGAATAAAGTGGACTTGTGGTGATCACTGAGGTACAGATATTGGAGCATAAGTGGACTAGTGGTGACCACTGAAGTACAGATATTGGAGCTAAAGTGGACTAGTGGTGACCACTGAGGTACAGATATTGGAGCAAAAGTGGACTAGTGGTGACCACTGAGGTACAGATATTGGAGCAAAAGAGGACTAGTGGCGACCACTGAGGTACAGATATTGGAATAAAGTGGACTTGTGGTGATCACTGAGGTACAGATATTGGAGCAAAGTGGACTAGTGGTGACCACTGAGGTACATATATTGGAGCAAAAGTAGTCTAGTGGTTACCACTGAGGTACAGATATTGGAGAAAAGTGGACTAGTGGTGACCACTGAAGTATAGATATTGGAAACCAGTGAATCTCCGGTCCACATTTTAGTGTTCCTGTTACAGTAACATATATAGAGGATTCTTCAGTTTTGTTCTGGTATGAGTTGTGCAGTTTGAATAGAATCAATGAAATAGTTTTTATGTAATATAAGGTTATAACAGGTCTTTGTTATTTTATCCCTATTTTGTTTTTATTTGGAATGGTTTTAAATTATATACCTGTTTGTCAGAGTGTGTATAAATGGGTATTATGTAGTAGCTGATTTAACAATTAAATAATTAACTAAAAGAAAAGAAATGATTGCAAAAGAAATGGATGTTACCGTATATTTTCTATAATCCTGGAAAACCACAGAAAAATTATTGTTCTATAAATAGGCACTGTTTCATGTACATATTTTTAGTAATATTTGGGCTTCCATTGATAAAAGATATAGATCGTTCTTATGGTTAGACTTACTATAAGAGATATTATCTTTTTCTTAGGAAACAAATTAGGGTATTGTAATAGCCTGGTGTGGTTATAGAAGTTATGGTACAAAAACTGTAACCTTGGCCATGACTGAAAAACATTTGAATGAAAAACAAGGCCCATAACTTGTAATAGCTGTAAGCAATATTGAGTTTTGTCCCATGTAAGTCTAACATTAAAGAAACAGAATACCATCATCATTTGCGCAGTGGTGCTCTTGTCTAAGTTCATTCTCCAATTGAAATGTTTCCTGGAAGAGAAAACAAATGCATATTGATCCATTTTGAAGGGCCATCACTGATTAGCTGTTTTGTAGATGTAATTTAATATGAAATATATCTGATTTAAAAAAAAAAAAAACGTACAAATAAGCGAAGTTGTAACATGAAATTATTTTATAAATAAATTCACAAAAAAGCTTACAAAGTAAAGGAAGTTGTTTCACCCGCTACAGTCCTCTCAATCTGCAGGAGAGACTTTTTCCACCACAAAAATTGACCACTGAGGACCTGTATTGGATCAAAACTGGACTTGTGGGAACTACTGATGTATAAACAGATAGTGGAGTAAAAGTTGGCAAGTGGTGACCACTGAGGTACAGATATTGGAGTAAAAGTGGACTAGTGGTGACCACTGAGGTACAGATATTTGAGTAAAAGTGGACTAGTGATGACCACTGAGGTACAGATATTTGAGTAAAAGTGGACTAGTGATGACCACTGAGGTACAGATATTTGAGTAAAAGTGGACTAGTGATGACCACTGAGGTACAGATATTTGAGTAAAAGTGGACTAGTGATGACCACTGAGGTACAGATATTTGAGTAAAAGTGGACTAGTGATGACCACTGAGGTACAGATATTTGAGTAAAAGTGGACTAGTGATGACCACTGAGGTACAGATATTTGAGCAAGATGGAACTATTGGAGATCACTGAGGCACAGATGTTAGAGCAAATGTGGACTAGTGGTGACCACTGAGGTACAGATATTTGAGTAAAAGTTGTCAAGTGGTGACCACTCAGAGGTACAGATATTTGAGTAAAAGTTGGCAAGTGGTGACCACTGAGGTACAGATATTTGAGTAAAAGTGGACTAGTGATGACCACTGATGTACAGATATTTGAGCAAGATGGAACTATTGGAGATCACTGAGGCACAGATGTTAGAGCAAATGTGGACTAGTGGTGACCACTGAGGTACAGATATTTGAGTAAAAGTTGTCAAGTGGTGACCACTCAGAGGTACAGATATTTGAGTAAAAGTTGGCAAGTGGTGACCACTGAGGTACAGATATTTGTACAGATATTTGAGTAAAAGTTGGCAAGTGGTGACCACTCAGAGGTACAGATATTTGAGTAAAAGTGGACTAGTGATGACCACTGAGGTACAGATATTTGAGTAAAAGTGGACTAGTGATGACCACTGAGGTACAGATATTTGAGTAAAAGTGGACTAGTGATGACCACTGAGGTACAGATATTTGAGTAAAAGTGGACTAGTGGTGACCACTGAGGTACAGATATTTGAGTAAAAGTGGACTAGTGGTGACCACTGAGGTACAGATATTTGAGTAAAAGTGGACTAGTGGTGACCACTGAGGTACAGATATTTGAGTAAAAGTTGGCAAGTGGTGACCACTGAGGTACAGATATTTGAGTAAAAGATGGCAAGTGGTGACCACTCAGAGGTACAGATATTTGAGTAAAAGTGGACTAGTGGTGACCACTGAGGTACAGATATTTGAGTAAAAGTGGACTAGTGGTGACCACTGAGGTACAGATATTTGAGTAAAAGTTGGCTAGTGGTGACCACTGAGGTACAGATATCGGAGTAAAACTGGACTAGTGGTGACCACTGAGGTACAGATATTTGAGTAAAAGTGGACTAGTGGTGACCACTCAGAGGTACAGATATTGGAGTAAAAGTGGACTAGTGATGACCACTGAGGTACAGATATTGGAGTAAAAGTGGACTAGTGATGACCACTGAGGTACAGATATTGGAGTAAAAGTTGACTAGTGATGACCACTGAGGTACAGATATTGGAGTAAAAGTGGACTAGTGGTGACCACTGAGGTACAGATATTGGAGTAAAAGTGGACTAGTGGTGACCACTGAGGTACAGATTTTGGATCAAAAGTGGACTAGTGGTGACCACTGAGGTACAGATATTGGAGTAAAAGTGGACTAATGGTGACCACTGAGGTACAGATATTTGAGTAAAAGTTGGCAAGTGGTGACCACTCAGAGGTACAGATATTGGAGTAAAAGTGGACTAGTGGTGACCACTGAGGTACAGATATTTGAGTAAAAGTGGACTAGTGATGACCACTGAGGTACAGATATTTGAGTAAAAGTGGACTAGTGATGACCACTGAGGTACAGATATTTGAGTAAAAGTGGACTAGTGATGACCACTGAGGTACAGATATTTGAGTAAAAGTGGACTAGTGATGACCACTGAGGTACAGATATTTGAGTAAAAGTTGGCAAGTGGTGACCACTCAGAGGTACAGATATTGGAGTAAAAGTGGACTAGTGGTGACCACTGAGGTACAGATATTTGAGTAAAAGTGGACTAGTGATGACCACTGAGGTACAGATATTTGAGTAAAAGTGGACTAGTGATGACCACTGAGGTACAGATATTTGAGTAAAAGTTGGCAAGTGGTGACCACTCAGAGGTACAGATATTGGAGTAAAAGTGGACTAGTGGTGACCACTGAGGTACAGATATTGGAGTAAAAGTGGACTAGTGATGACCACTGAGGTACAGATATTGGAGTAAAAGTGGACTCGTGATGACCACTAAGGTACAGATATTGGAGTAAAAGTTGACTAGTGATGACCACTGAGGTACAGATATTGGAGTAAAAGGGGACTAGTGGTGACCACTGAGGTACAGATATTTGTACAGATATTTGAGTAAAAGTTGGCAAGTGGTGACCACTCAGAGGTACAGATATTGGAGTAAAAGTGGACTAGTGGTGACCACTGAGGTACAGATATTGGAGTAAAAGTGGACTAGTGATGACCACTGAGGTACAGATATTTGAGTAAAAGTGGACTAGTGATGACCACTGAGGTACAGATATTTGAGTAAAAGTGGACTAGTGATGACCACTGAGGTACAGATATTTGAGTAAAAGTGGACTAGTGATGACCACTGAGGTACAGATATTTGAGTAAAAGTTGGCAAGTGGTGACCACTGAGGTACAGATATTTGAGCAAGATGGAACTATTGGAGATCACTGAGGCACAGATGTTAGAGCAAATGTGGACTAGTGGT
The DNA here is from genome assembly GCF_026914265.1 of Mya arenaria. NCBI lineage: Eukaryota > Metazoa > Mollusca > Bivalvia > Myida > Myidae > Mya > Mya arenaria. The sequence goes on from NC_069133.1 coordinate 11,542,149, forward strand.
GACCACTGAGGTACAGATATTTGAGTAAAAGTTGGCAAGTGGTGACCACTCAGGCCACTACTTTTATATAAATTGGTTTACAAAACCGGCGGGTCTAATTTTCCGAAAAGTACAAAAAAAATAAAAAATGAATTTCACTATTTTTTCAAAATTATTTTCCCGACCGTATTGACTTTGGTGCGAAACGAAAGAAAAACGCAGAGATAAGAGTACGAATGCAGTAGATCTCGACTGGTTTGTTGTTCCGTGGTTGTAATTGCCAATTTATAGTAGGGATGCAAACGAATATTCGAATATTCGAATATTCGATCAAACGTTTGGTATTCGAATGTCAAAATCGGTATTCGAATATTCGAAAAAAGTTCAATAAAGAGAATAAAACACATTTTGCCTACAACGCTGATGTTGTTTATAAAGTTCGTTTGTCTTGTTTTTACAACGATTGGCCCCTTATGCCAGAGGTGTGAATGGGATGACTAGACACGCGTCATGTGTCATTTAGGTACATAACGCCGGGTACTATAAAAGGTCCCCCTACTTTTACAACAACTAGCTAGGGATCGGCTTTAACACCAATATGTTGTCTTGGCTGCAACTATTGTACAACAAAGCGCAAATGGAAGTGACGATATGAATGCCATGTGCTACAAAAATGTTGTTGCATATATGTGCTTTTTAGATAAACTGTTTCCATGTTTCGATACAATTTTCGTGCTTTGAAATGGATTTTAGGATATATTTCCTCTCTTGTTGTACAATATCTGAGTCCAATACACTTATGTTTTCGTTTAATTATTTTACTAGAACCGAGTTGGTTTGGGGTTTCCATATCTTTATTTAGTCAATTTAGAGGTCAATCTCAGAACGTTTCTGATTATCCTATGGAAAGACCCTCCATAGGCGCAAAACACTGTTTGACTAGGAATCCATCTAATTTCACATTGTTTTCAAAAGGCAGCGGAATTGAATCATTCAATTTGTTGTTTATAATGTTTTGCTTTTTTCTTCCTGAAAATGGAGAATTTCAAAGGCTCATTTGGGGAAATCAGGGTCTGTTGCGCGTACTGGCTACGACAAAGTAGGGTAAAAAACGCCCCGGCTATTGCTTTAGCGAATAATAATAATATTTAATACATCTTCTAAAATACGTATTTCGGTAATCGAATATTCGAATATTCGATCGAAAGAATTACCGAATATTCGAATATCAATTTTGCCATTCGTTTGCATCCCTAATTTATAGTGATAACATGTGAGCCAGTCAACTGTTATGGCAGCGCCGATGGCAATGGCGGAATTGACGATAGCAGTCATTCTTTGTATGAAATAATTAATTAAAATATGCAGGAGTTGTTAAAATAACAATAAACATTGGCAAATTTAACAGCCGACACAAACAAGAACTCTCACGTGATTGTTGTTATTCCCCGCCAATTTAGGTCATGAAAATATTGTTGTTTATAGATAAAAAATGAAATTGTCAGCGGCTGCCATCGAATTAGTAGACACAAATATCTGTAAATTATGTGTGAGAAAAACATTTTATAACATTTTATGGTTAAATATCAAATAACAGTGCACTAAGTGTGAGTGGTGAAATCGAAAGTAAAATCTCTAAGTTGATACCGGTGACCTAATTTCACAAGTTCGGTCGATGGTGTTTATGGATTTGAAATCACAAAATGGTTTGGAAATACTTGTTATTGAGTCAATGTAAAGCTTGTGTTTATTCTAGATTACATGTTTATTCATGTTTGGGTTAATAGTAGAGTAAAAACAATGAAAGAGTTGAACACATGTCTCAATGACATTTTAATACTAATGCCAGGAGTTGTGTGCAAAACATTTAGATAAAACAACACTGAAAACTATTTTGAATAAGTCCATTTCAATTTGTAATGAACTTGATATTTCACTATAAATGAGATTTGTTGTTGTAACCAAGGAATACTCTTTAAAATGAAAAATAAACAAGCATGAAGTATAGATGCCCTGTGAACTCGTGTATACACAAAATGGCGGAGTTGGGAGAAGATGAAAATATCCGATACATAATTATGGATTTCTCTGTTACTATCATTGGTACATAAAGTTAAGTCACATGCTAGATTTATTATTTTGTTATGTGATTTTTATGTACTGATGTGGTAATTTGCTGCAAGATTTGAATTTGAAATGGATTTGGTGAACATCCCATGGTAAATATCCCGGTCCGAAAATATCCGAACTTAGCATGGATCGGGTTACACACAACTAGGACCCACCATGGTAAAGGTATTAAAACTCAAATCTAGGTCTAGTTTGGTTTTTAGTTTTTCAGGAATTGCTTTCACAATGTTAAAGCTCAAATGTCTTCATAAAATGTTACTTCCTTATTTACAAAATTGGTAATTATTTCACTTAATTGGCATTTTTCAATATTGAAATAACTGAAACAATGTTTAGAAATATATGTATTGTTTTAATACGTGCAATTTTTTGTATTTTAATGCGTAAAATTGCCTTTTTTTCAATTTAATATTGTTCAGTTTAGTGTTCTGCATTCACTTTTGCTTTAGCATACCGTTGAAGCTTAACAAATGTCTTGCTGAGTAATATTCAATGTATCTTTGATAAAAAGTGTAGCTTATACATGTAAACATGTTTTATAGTCAATTTCATTGATGTTTTATATGCACATTATGTAAGATTTAAAATGTGTGTTTAATTAGAACTTTGAAACTTTGAGTGTATTAAAACATGCATTAATAGCAGTTTAAAAATTTAAAATGTCATGTAAATGATATAAATTTTCAATGTTTTTATGTTGTTCTCTGATTTTTACCCTTTAAGAATATGTTTTGTGACTTTTTTCCTTTTTTTTTCTTTTTTTTTCGACCGACCGGTGGACATTTTTCCCAAAAATTCTTGTAAACCAAAAAATAAAAAAGGAGTGGCCTCAGAGGTACAGATATTGGAGTAAAAGTGGACTAGTGGTGACCACTGAGGTACAGATATTGGAGTAAAAGTGGACTAGTGATGACCACTGAGGTACAGATATTTGAGTAAAAGTGGACTAGTGATGACCACTGAGGTACAGATATTTGAGTAAAAGTTGGCAAGTGGTGACCACTCAGAGGTACAGATATTGGAGTAAAAGTGGACTAGTGGTGACCACTGAGGTACAGATATTGGAGTAAAAGTGGGCTAGTGATGACCACTGAGGTACAGATATTGGAGTAAAAGTGGACTAGTGGTGACCACTGAGGTACAGATTTTGGATCAAAAGTGGACTAGTGGTGACCACTGAGGTACAGATATTGGAGTAAAAGTGGACTAGTGGTGACCACTGAGGTACAGATATTTGAGTAAAAGTGGACTAGTGGTGACCACTGAGGTACAGATATTTGAGTAAAAGTTGGCTAGTGATGACCACTGAGGTACAGATATTTGAGTAAAAGTGGACTAGTGATGACCACTGAGGTACAGATATTTGAGCAGGATGGAACTATTGGAGATCACTGAGGCACAGATGTTAGAGCAAATGTGGACTAGTGGTGACCACTGAGGTACAGATATTTGAGCAAGATGGAACTATTGGAGATCACTGAGGCACAGATGTTAGAGCAAATGTGGACTAGTGGTGACCACTGAGGTACAGCTATTTGAGCAAGATGGAACTATTGGAGATCACTGAGGCACAGATGTTAGAGCAAATGTGGACTAGTGGTGACCACTGAGGTACTGATATTTGAGCAAGATGGAACTATTGGAGATCACTGAGGCACAGATGTTAGAGCAAATGTGGACTAGTGGTGACCACTGAGGTACAGCTATTTGAGCAAGATGGAACTATTGGAGATCACTGAGGCACAGATGTTAGAGCAAATGTGGACTAGTGATGACCACTGAGGTACAGATATTTGAGCAAGATGGAACTATTGGAGATCACTGAGGTACAGCTATTTGAGCAAGATGGAACTATTGGAGATCACTGAGGCACAGATGTTAGAGCAAATGTGGACTAGTGGTGACCACTGAGGTACAGATATTTGAGCAAGATGGAACTATTGGAGATCACTGAGGCACAGATGTTAGAGCAAATGTGGACTAGTGGTGACCACTGAGGTACAGATATTTGAGCAAGATGGAACTATTGGAGATCACTGAGGCACAGATGTTAGAGCAAATGTGGACTAGTGGTGACCACTGAGGTACTGATATTTGAGCAAGATGGAACTATTGGAGATCACTGAGGTACAGATATTTGAGCAAGATGGAACTATTGGAGATCACTGAGGCACAGATGTTAGAGCAAATGTGGACTAGTGGTGACCACTGAGGTACAGATATTTGAGCAAAAGTGGACTAGTGTGACCACTGAGGTACAGATATTGGAGCAAAGTGGACTAGTGGTGACCACTGAGGTACAGATATTGGAGCAAAAGTGACCTAGTGGTGACCACTGAGGTACAGATATTGGAGTAAAGGTTGACTAGATGTGACCACTGAGGTATATATATTAGAGCAAAAGTGGACTATTGGTGACCGCTGAGGTACAGATATTGGAGCAAAAGTGGACTATTGGTGACCGCTGAGGTACAGATATTGGAGCAAAAGTGGACTAGTGGTGACCACTGAGGTACAGCTATTTGAGCAAGATGGAAGTATTGGAGATCACTGAGGCACAGATGTTAGAGCAAATGTGGACTAGTGGTGACCACTGAGGTACAGATATTTGAGCAAGATGGAACTATTGGAGATCACTGAGGCACAGATGTTAGAGCAAATGTGGACTAGTGGTGACCACTGAGGTACAGCTATTTGAGCAAGATGGAACTATTGGAGATCACTGAGGCACAGATGTTAGAGCAAATGTGGACTAGTGGTGACCACTGAGGTACAGATATTTGAGCAAGATGGAACTATTGGAGATCACTGAGGCACAGATGTTAGAGCAAATGTGGACTAGTGGTGACCACTGAGGTACAGCTATTTGAGCAAGATGGAACTATTGGAGATCACTGAGGCACAGATGTTAGAGCAAATGTGGACTAGTGATGACCACTGAGGTACAGATATTTGAGCAAGATGGAACTATTGGAGATCACTGAGGTACAGATATTTGAGCAAGATGGAACTATTGGAGATCACTGAGGCACAGATGTTTGAGCAAATGTGGACTAGTGGTGACCACTGGGGTACAGATATTTGAGCAAGATGGAACTATTGGAGATCACTGAGGCACAGATGTTAGAGCAAATGTGGACTAGTGGTGACCACTGAGGTACAGATATTTGAGCAAGATGGAACTATTGGAGATCACTGAGGCACAGATGTTAGAGCAAATGTGGACTAGTGGTGACCACTGAGGTACTGATATTTGAGCAAGATGGAACTATTGGAGATCACTGAGGTACAGATATTTGAGCAAGATGGAACTATTGGAGATCACTGAGGCACAGATGTTAGAGCAAATGTGGACTAGTGGTGACCACTGAGGTACAGATATTTGAGCAAAAGTGGACTAGTGTTGACCACTGAGGTACAGATATTGGAGCAAAGTGGACTAGTAGTGACCACTGAGGTACGGATATTGGAGCAAAAGTGGACTAGTGGTGACCACTGAGTTACAGATATTGGAGCAAAAGTGGACTAGTGGTTACCACTGAGGTACAGATATTGGAGCAAAAGTGGACTTGTGATGACCACTGAGGTACAGATACTGTAACAAAGTGGACAAGATGTGACCACTGAGGTATATATATTAGAGCAAAAGTGGACTTATGGTGACTAATAAAGTACAGATTTTGGAGCAAAAGTTGACTAGTGATGACCACTGAGGTACAGATACTGTAACAAAGTGGACAAGATGTGACCACTGAGGTATATATATTAGAGCAAAAGTGGACTTATGGTGACTAATAAAGTACAGATTTTGGAGCAAAAGTGGACTAGTGGTTGCCATTTTGTAAAGATATTTGAGCAAAAGTGTTCATTTGGTCACCACTGAGGTACAGATATTGGAGCAAAAGTGGACTATTGGTGACCGCTGAGGTACAGATATTGGAGCAAAAGTGGACTATTGGTGACCGCTGAGGTACAGATATTGGAGCAAGATGGAACTATTGGAGATCACTGAGGCACAGATGTTAGAGCAAATGTGGACTAGTGGTGACCACTGAGGTACAGATATTTGAGCAAGATGGAACTATTGGAGATCACTGAGGCACAGATGTTAGAGCAAATGTGGACTAGTGGTGACCACTGAGGTACAGCTATTTGAGCAAGATGGAACTATTGGAGATCACTGAGGCACAGATGTTAGAGCAAATGTGGACTAGTGATGACCACTGAGGTACAGATATTTGAGCAAGATGGAACTATTGGAGATCACTGAGGTACAGATTTTGAGCAAGATGGAACTATTGGAGATCACTGAGGCACAGATGTTTGAGCAAATGTGGACTAGTGGTGACCACTGGGGTACAGATATTTGAGCAAGATGGAACTATTGGAGATCACTGAGGCACAGATGTTAGAGCAAATGTGGACTAGTGGTGACCACTGAGGTACAGATATTTGAGCAAGATGGAACTATTGGAGATCACTGAGGCACAGATGTTAGAGCAAGTGTGGACTAGTGGTGACCACTGAGTTACAGATATTGGAGCAAAAGTGGGCTAGTGGTGACCACTGAGGTACAGATATTTGAGCAAGATGGAACTATTGGAGATCACTGAGGCACAGATGTTAGAGCAAATGTGGACTAGTGGTGACCACTGAGGTACAGCTATTTGAGCAAGATGGAACTATTGGAGATCACTGAGGCACAGATGTTAGAGCAAATGTGGACTAGTGGTGACCACTGAGGTACAGATATTTGAGCAAGATGGAACTATTGGAGATCACTGAGGCACAGATGTTAGAGAAAATGTGGACTAGTGGTGACCACTGAGGTACAGCTATTTGAGCAAGATGGAACTATTGGAGATCACTGAGGCACAGATGTTAGAGCAAATGTGGACTAGTGATGACCACTGAGGTACAGATATTTGAGCAAGATGGAACTATTGGAGATCACTGAGGTACAGATATTTGAGCAAGATGGAACTATTGGAGATCACTGAGGCACAGATGTTAGAGCAAATGTGGACTAGTGGTGACCACTGAGGTACAGATATTTGAGCAAGATGGAACTATTGGAGATCACTGAGGCACAGATGTTAGAGCAAATGTGGACTAGTGGTGACCACTGAGGTACAGCTATTTGAGCAAGATGGAACTATTGGAGATCACTGAGGCACAGATGTTAGAGCAAATGTGGACTAGTGATGACCACTGAGGTACAGATATTTGAGCAAGATGGAACTATTGGAGATCACTGAGGTACAGATATTTGAGCAAGATGGAACTATTGGAGATCACTGAGGCACAGATGTTAGAGCAAATGTGGACTAGTGGTGACCACTGGGGTACAGATATTTGAGCAAGATGGAACTATTGGAGATCACTGAGGCACAGATGTTAGAGCAAATGTGGACTAGTGGTGACCACTGAGGTACAGATATTTGAGCAAGATGGAACTATTGGAGATCACTGAGGCACAGATGTTAGAGCAAATGTGGACTAGTGGTGACCACTGAGGTACTGATATTCGAGCAAGATGGAACTATTGGAGATCACTGAGGTACAGATATTTGAGCAATATGGAACTATTGGAGATCACTGAGGCACAGATGTTAGAGCAAATGTGGACTAGTGGTGACCACTGAGGTACAGATATTTGAGCAAAAGTGGACTAGTGTTGACCACTGAGGTACAGATATTGGAGCAAAGTGGACTAGTGGTGACCACTGAGGTACAGATATTGGAGCAAAAGTGACCTAGTGGTGACCACTGAGGTACAGATATTGGAGTAAAGGTTGACTAGATGTGACCACTGAGGTATATATATTAGAGCAAAAGTGGACTATTGGTGACCGCTGAGGTACAGATATTGGAGCAAAAGTGGACTATTGGTGACCGCTGAGGTACAGATATTGGAGCAAAAGTGGACTAGTGGTGACCACTGAGGTACAGCTATTTGAGCAAGATGGAAGTATTGGAGATCACTGAGGCACAGATGTTAGAGCAAATGTGGACTAGTGGTGACCACTGAGGTACAGATATTTGAGCAAGATGGAACTATTGGAGATCACTGAGGTACAGATATTTGAGCAAGATGGAACTATTGGAGATCACTGAGGCACAGATGTTAGAGCAAATGTGGACTAGTGGTGACCACTGAGGTACAGATATTTGAGCAAAAGTGGACTAGTGTTGACCACTGAGGTACAGATATTGGAGCAAAGTGGACTAGTCGTGACCAATGAGGTACGGATATTGGAGCAAAAGTGGACTAGTGGTGACCACTGAGTTACAGATATTGGAGCAAAAGTGGACTAGTGGTTACCACTGAGGTTCAGATATTGGAGCAAAAGTGGACTTGTGATGACCACTGAGGTACAGATATTGGAGCAAAAGTGGACTAGTGATGACCACTGAGGTACAGATACTGTAACAAAGTGGACAAGATGTGACCACTGAGGTATATATATTAGAGCAAAAGTGGACTTATGGTGACTAATAAAGTACAGATTTTGGAGCAAAAGTGGACTAGTGATGACCACTGAGGTACAGATACTGTAACAAAGTGGACAAGATGTGACCACTGAGGTATATATATTAGAGCAAAAGTGGACTTATGGTGACTAATAAAGTACAGATTTTGGAGCAAAAGTGGACTAGTGGTTGCCATTTTGTAAAGATATTTGAGCAAAAGTGTTCATGTGGTCACCACTGAGGTACAGATATTGGAGCAAAAGTGGACTATTGGTGACCGCTGAGGTACAGATATTGGAGCAAAAGTGGACTATTGGTGACCGCTGAGGTACAGATATTGGAGCAAAAGTGGACTAGTGGTGACCACTGAGTTACAGATATTGGAGCAAAAGTGGGCTAGTGGTGACCACTGAGTTACAGATATTGGAGCAAAAGTGGACTAGTGGTGACCACTGAGTTACAGATATTGGAGCAAAAGTGGACTAGTGGTGACCACTGAGGTACGGATATTGGAGCAAAAGTGGACTAGTGGTGACCACTGAGGTATAGATATTGGAAACCAGTGAATCTCCGGTCCACATTTTAGTGTGCTCGGTTCAGTTTTATATTTAGATGAATCTTAAGTTTTGTTCTGTTATGAGTTTTGCAGTTTGAATATAAACAGTGAAGTAGTTTATATGTAGTATAATGTTTTACCAGGTTATTGTTATTCAAATGCTTTTTTGTCTTTCTTTACAATGCTTTAATATTATATACCTGTTGGTCAGATAGTGTATTGATGGATATAATATAGTAGTCGAGTTAACAATTAAACATTCTTTCAGAAAGAAAAGAAATAATTACAAAGATATGGCTGTTACATTTTTTAAAATTCTGGAAATCCACAGGAAAAAATAGATTTCTATAAATAGACACTGTGTCATGTACATATTTTTAGTAATATTTTGGCTTCCATTAATAAAAGATATCTAGTGCTCTTTTGTTCAAACTTATAATAAGAGATTCAATCTGTTATATTTATGTTTATGTTTCAGTTCGCTTGAAGATATCTTTCAAAAATGCTTTCAATTCTTTTGACAATACATTTCAAAATGTCAAAAGTTTTTAGTGAGTCAAGATTGACTGCTTCAGATATTAAGCGTTTTTGTAGGCTGATAAAAAAATTTATTTATGATAAATCAATATGAAAAATACAGTAATAAAACAATGGAAATGAGAAAAGGAACTCTGTTTATTTCAGGATGCAGTCATGGCGTCAACTGTTCATGAGCGAGGCGGAGCAATGGAGTTTTGTCCTTCAGCAAAACACTCAAGTATTCGTCATGAACGCTGTGTCAATTGATAGGGTAGTGTTTTTTATATACTTGTTAAATTATATTGCAAATTCAAATGTTTGAATTTAAGGTTATCACCTCTTAAGCAGCACTTTAAAGCTGCACTCTTACAGATTGATTGTTTCGACAACTTTTTGTGTTGGAATGAGCCAATTTTTGCATTAATGTCTGGAAACCAGTGATACAAGACTGCTAACAAAGATCAGATAGCAGTTTTTCATATTTACGTTTGGACATTGACATTTTATATGTTTTATGGCTAAAAGCGTTACTAACGCCTTAAAGTGACACTCTTATTCAAAATCAATACATACACATGTAAACCAAACATAAATTTTGAGTGATAAGCCTTTAACTACCTACTAAATAATGCATTTATGGAAAATATAAATTACTGATAACAAGATTGTAACCGTGTATTTAAAGGCTGAAAATGCAAATTTTTTAAATGATTGGTGAATGCTAAAAGATTTACTGTAATTGACTATCGTCTCATAAGGTAGTAATACTGTGTTTTGAACACCTTTCTTCAAAATTAAAGTCCGTATCCTTCATAAGAGGCATTGTTTTTGACATTTATTCATTCTTTTTGGTATATTTAATCAATTGAATAAATTGTGGTAAGACTTATTTGGGAGTAAGAAAAATGAATTTTTGTATATTATTCTAAACAATTGAGATCTGTTCTATTGTGAGTTATCTTATATGAATGAATTGAAGACATTGATACCAAAATTAGTTGATACTGAAATAAAAGCTGAAACAAAATGTCAAAACTGTAAATCTGTGAGATAGCAGCTATAAGGTGTCTTCTCTAGTAGTTGTGCATTGTCTCTGTTCATCATTTTGTGACTTTTAACATTTTTAAACACATTAGATTTGTGCAAATGTCAGTTTTGTTATGAGACATTATATAATAAACCTCAGCAGCCAATGGTATACAACCTTGATATGTTATTCCCAGGTTATTTTTGGATAGTTTGCACATTTAAATGATTTGATTGGTCGATAAAACTTACTTGATAAATATTTGACCAATCAATAAGTTTTATGGCTAACTTTGACCAAACCAAAGAGTTTTCTAGTTTTATACATTTGGCTGCTGCTTTTTTATTTCTATTAACTATACAATGGTCCTTTCATCCTGATTTCTTGATGTCATAAAATGATACATATAAATTATTTGTTCAGCTTTAGTTTATGTATAATTCATGGTTTCTGAATTAAACATTGCTTTAAACAAATTTAGCAGGAGTGTTGCATGTTCACATCAGTGACATTATTTGTTACAGTACAAAAAGTGTGATTTCCCATGGACCGGTTCCCTGCATTCCCCAAGTCAGCAGGCCCAGAGACAGGGAACCATCTCCAAGTCGCTTACCCCGTCCTTCAACAGTGCATTCACCAACCCATCATCTGCCAAGTCAACCCCAGTAAGGAATTATTGGAAAAACTGTACTGCAGGCTCATTTTATCCATTCTAAAATAGTATGGAATCATAAGATACAATGTACCCTGTAGCTATTTTGTGATACTTTTTCTTTTCAGAATATAATCCATACATTTCAAAATCAGTCAATTCAAAGTATAGTTCTGTTTTAAATTGCCTGCGAAGCATGGGGATTATTTTATGCGGAAGCTTCATCTCTGTTTTCGTCGACATTACTCTGAAAGTCAGTGATTTGGGGGTCAAAAGGTTAAAGGCAAATGTCATGGTGAACTTTACTAGAGAAATTATGGGTGCTCCCGACAGGCAACACATCCGATTTGCAGAGTTAACATGAGCAGTCATAATTCCTATATTGTTATAGCCTTGGTCTCATTGTCATCATCATTAGCTTCGTGGTCATCCCAAAGCTTTTTCCTTTGCTATGATTATTAAATTTTTGATTTTCAAATGAAACTTGATGCACATGTTGCCAGACAAAAATCACACAGAATGTTTATAGCAGAAACCTGGAGGCTCGTAACCCTGGCTTTAATAATTGTGGAGTTATGTCCCATGTTTAACTGAGAAAAAAGTCCACTGAGCTCTTGATTTTCATGGGCCTTTTTAAAAGTTATTTTTACGAAGTGACTCAAGTAAAGGCTTTGTGGAGAGTTTTCAATGTTTTTGAAGTTTATGGAAGAAGTTTAATAAATCAATTATTTTAATGCTTGTTGAGAACAACGTTTGTTCTATTTCAGCAATGGTTGCCTGGGAGCCGCAGTCACCAACAAGACTCCACAGGGTTCAGTGGCCCTTCCTCCCCTGGGCCGGATCCCTCCCAGGCCCCTGATTTCCCCATTATAACCCCTTCAGATGATTCTATGTCTCCATTCATGAACACAAGCTCCCGACGCCCAAGCTCAGACCCCGTCAATATGTCCAATAGTTCCATGCTTAACGGGTCATACCTAGGCAATGTTGCTAGGTCATTCGGGCACTATGATGAGAAGAATCTACTGTCATTTGCCCAGCTTAGGCATAGTAGCTCCTTACCAAATCTAAGTGATCGAGATAAGTTCCATGAGTTAATGCCAATGCCTGTGTCAGAAAGTGAAAAAAGAGAAGCCTCCAACTTCAATAGAAGTAGATCTTCACTGGACGCTGTCACTTTCGATCATGATGACAGTGATACAATAACTGATAAGTCTGATTCACCCATTGGAGACTTCAGCTTTCCTCCAGTAGAGGAAGTGTTGTCAGAATCATCATCTGCTGTGGCAACAGAAAGTCATCCGGTAGTAGCTGTGTCTGATTTTGCAGGCAACGGCTCATTACTCAGACCTTCTCCACAAAAAGGAGGAGTTGTGTCGGAAAGGGTTGATATATCAGCTGGTCAAGGAAAGTCAGCATTTTCTGTTCTAAAGCAGAGCCCAAAAGTAGAGAATCAAAATGAAAATGTTGGAATCCCAAGACAAGAAACATTACATAGAAGTAGATACCATGAACGCCATTCTGAAAATTCTGATGAAAATCAAAAGCAAGAATATGGAGGATATGATTCCTTTACCAATTCCCTTACATCAAACATTTCATTTCCAAATCCGCTGCAAGAAAGCCAAGAGGCAACTATGGCTACCCTGCCAATATCCAGTGGTGCTATCGACGTGGTGACAATTTTGCAAAGAGTTGTGGGGTTTGGGCGCGTGATGTGTCAGACCCTAATGCCTAGCCAAGCCCAGTATGAGTCGGACCAATCAGGAAATACCAGTCTATCTGACCAACCAATGCTCGATATATTTGGAAAACAAAGGCAGAAATTGTATGAAAACTTTCTCAAAGTAAGTGAAATGTTTTTTCTTCTATTTGGTTTTAATTTAAAGATATATTCAAAATGACGCAATAAGTAAGCAAAATAACAAAGTTTGCAAAAGTACATTAATTTTATTGAGCCTAATAGGTCACAATGGAACATTGACAGGAATATGCAGGCTTACGATGAAATTATGCCAACCCCATTTTATGTCATGATTGTTGTGAGATAATTTTTTGAAATTTGTACCAAATCAACTAATATTTGGGAAGATAGTATGAAATTTGCATGATACTCTCAAATTGCTCCTGTGTTTTTTCAAGAGTTGCTCTTCCATATAATTATACAGACCTTTTGATATAACCATTCAATTTTTGCCCTATCTGTCTGTTCTTGTTGTGAAAAAGCATCTAAAATTTCATTTGACCTCTTCCACAACACTGTTCATGTCCACAACGGAAAAATGCATATTTGGTATGACAAAATTATTGTGGGTTTCATTGCTACTCTTACAGTTATCTATAATTATGACAAGCAAATTTTTGTGGAAAATGAAGATGCAATACACATCTGTTGTAATTTTAGGGATGTTTTACTGTGTTTCAGTGTGTTCGAGGGACAGTGTGCCAGTTTGCAGACAACATGTTATGTATGGACCTGTGTGGCTCTACGCATTCCATGGCCAGGAGACTTGCCGGATCATCAGTAAGTTCTTGGCCGAACGCCCCGGGGATGGGAAAACATGCTAAGTATGGATTTTTGTGAAGTCTTTCACCTGTGTGTGGGAGGGGAAAACATGCTGTATATGGGAGGGGAACACATGCTGTGTATGGGAGGGGAACACATGCTGTGTATGGGAAGGGAACACATGCTGTGTGTGGGAGGGGGAACACATGCTGTGTGTGGGAGGGGAACACATGCTGTGTGTGGGAGGGGAACACATGCTGTGTGTGGGAGGGGAACACATGCTGTGTGTGGGAGGGGAACACATGCTGTGTGTGGGAGGGGAACACATGCTGTGTGTGGGAGGGGAACACATGCTGGGTATTGGAAGGGAAAACATGCTTTGAAAGTGAGGGGAAAGCATGCTGTGTATGTGGACAACATGCTGGTTACTGGAGGAAAAACAAGTTTGGTATGGGAGGGGAAACATGCTGTTTATGGGAGGGGAAACATGCTGTGTACAGGGAGAAGAACACATGCTGTGTATAGGGGAAACATGCCATGTATGTGAGGGGAAAACATGTTGTGTATAGGGAGGAAAACACAATGTTGTGTATAGGGAGGAAAACATGCTGTTTATGGGAGGGGAAACATGTTGTATATGGGAAGGGAAAAACATACTGTGTATGGGAGGGGAAAACATGCTTGGTATGGAAAGGTGGAAAACATGCTGGTCATTGGAGGGGCAAACGTGTGAGGGGCAGAAAATATGCTGGGTATGAGAGGGGAGCACATGTTTGGTTTAGGAAGGGGCAGAAAACATGCTGGATGTCGGAGGGGAAAAGATGCTGGGTATGGGAGGGGCAAACATGTTAAGTATTGCGGGCAGAAAACATGCTGGGTATGAGAGGGGAACACATGCTTGGTATGGAAAGAGGCAGAAAACATGCTGGGTGTGGGAGGGGAACACATGCTGTGTATGGAAGTGGAAAACAAGCTGTGTATGGGAGGGGAAAACATGCTGTGTATGGGAGGGGAACACATGCTGTGTATGGGAAGGGAACACATGCTGTGTGTGGGAGGGGAACACATGCTGTGTGTGGGAGGGGAAAACATGCTGTGTATGGGAAGGGAAAACATGCTGTGTATGGGAGGGGAAAGCATGCTGTGTATGGGAGGCGAACACATGCTGTGTATGGGAAGGGAACACATGCTGTGTATGGGAGGGGAAAACATGCTAGGTAGTGGAAGTGAAAACATGCTGTGTATGGGAAGGGAACACATGCTGTGTATGGGAGGGGAACACATGCTGTGTATGGGAGGGGAACACATGCTGTGTATGGGAGGGGAAAACATGATGTGTGTGGGAGGGGAACACATGCTGGGTATTGGAAGGGAACACATGCTGTGTATGGGAAGGGAACACATGCTGTGTATGGGAAGGGAACTCATGCTGTGTGTGGGAGGGGAACACATGCTGTGTGTGTGAGGGGAACACATGCTGTGTATGGGAAGGGAACACAAGCTGTGTATGGGAGGGGAACACATGCTGTGTATGGGAGGGGAAAGCATGCTGTGTATGGGAAGGGAAAACATGCTGTGTATGGGCGGGGAAAGCATGCTGTGTATGGGAAGTGAACACATGCTGTGTGTGGGAGGGGAAAACATGCTGTGTATGGGAAGGGAAAACATGCTGTGTATGGGAGGGGAAAGCATGCTGTGTATGGGAAGTGAACACATGCTGTGTATGGGAGGGGAAAACATGATGTGTATGGGAGGGGAACACATGCTGTGTATGGGAAGGGAACACATGCTGTGTATGGGAAGGGAACACATGCTGTGTATGGGAAGGGAAAACATGCTGTGTATGGGAGGGGAAAGCATGCTGTGTATGGGAGGGGAAAGCATGCTGTGTATGGGAAATGAACACATGCTGTGTATGGGAGGGGAACACATGCTGTGTATGGGAAGGGAACACATGCTGTGTATGGGAAGGGAACACATGCTGTGTATGGGAAGGGAAAACATGCTGTGCATGGGAGGGGAAAGCATGCTGTGTATGGGAAGGGAAAACATGCTGTGTATGGGAGGGGAAAGCATGCTGTGTATGGGAAGTGAACACATGCTGTGTATGGGAGGGGAAAACATGCTGTGTATGGGAAGGGAAAACATGCTGTGTATGGGAGGGGAAAGCATGCTGTGTATGGGAAGTGAACACATGCTGTGTATGGGAGGGGAAAACATGCTGTATATGGGAGGGGAACACATGCTGTGTATGGGAAGGGAAAACATGCTGTGTATGGGAAGGGAAAGCATGCTGTGTATGGGAGGGGAAAGCATGCTGTGTATGGGAAGTGAACACATGCTGTGTATGGGAGGGGAAAACATGCTGTATATGGGAAGTGAAAACATGCTGTGTATGGGAGGGGAAAGCATGCTGTGTATGGGAGGGGAAAGCATGCTGTGTATGGGAAATGAACACATGCTGTGTATGGGAAGGGAACACAAGCTGTGTATGGGAGGGGAACACATGCTGTGTATGGGAGGGGAAAGCATGCTGTGTATGGGAAGGGAAAACATGCTGTGTATGGGAGGGGAAAGCATGCTGTGTATGGGAAGTGAACACATGCTGTGTGTGGGAGGGGAAAACATGCTGTGTATGTGAAGGGAAAACATGCTGTGTATGGGAGGGGAAAGCATGCTGTGTATGGGAAGTGAACACATGCTGTGTATGGGAGGGGAAAACATGCTGTGTATGGGAGGGGAACACATGCTGTGTATGGGAAGGGAACACATGCTGTGTATGGGAAGGGAACACATGCTGTGTATGGGAAGGGAAAACATGCTGTGTATGGGAGGGGAAAGCATGCTGTGTATGGGAGGGGAAAGCATGCTGTGTATGGGAGGGGAAAGCATGCTGTGTATGGGAAATGAACACATGCTGTGTATGGGAGGGGAACACATGCTGTGTATGGGAAGGGAACACATGCTGTGTATGGGAAGGGAACACATGCTGTGTATGGGAAGGGAAAACATGCTGTGTATGGGAGGGGAAAGCATGCTGTGTATGGGAAGGGAAAACATGCTGTGTATGGGAGGGGAAAGCATGCTGTGTGTGGGAGGGGAAAACATGCTGTGTATGGGAAGGGAAAACATGCTGTGTATGGGAGGGGAAAGCATGCTGTGTATGGGAAGTGAACACATGCTGTGTATGGGAGGGGAAAACATGCTGTATATGGGAGGGGAACACATGCTGTGTATGGGAAGGGAAAACATGCTGTGTATGGGAAGGGAAAGCATGCTGTGTATGGGAGGGGAAAGCATGCTGTGTATGGGAAGTGAACACATGCTGTGTATGGGAGGGGAAAACATGCTGTATATGGGAAGTGAAAACATGCTGTGTATGGGAGGGGAAAGCATGCTGTGTATGGGAAGTGAACACATGCTGTGTGTGGGAGGGGAAAACATGCTGTATATGGGAGGGGAACACATGCTGTGGATGGGAAGGGAACACATGCTGTGTATGGGAGGGTAAAACATGCTGTGTATGGGAAGGGAACACATGCTAGGTAGGGGAAGTGAAAACATGCTTTGAAAGTGAGGGGAAAACATTATGTAAATGGGGGAAACATGCTGGGAACTGGAGGGAAAACACGCTGGGTATAGGGAGGTGAACACATGCTGTGTATTATGGAAAGGGGAAAACATGCTGTTTATAAGAGGTTAAACATGTTTATGGGAGAGGAAAACATGTTGGGTATAGGAGGGGAAAACATGTTGTGTACAAGGAGGGGGGAAACATGCTGGTTGTGGGGGGAAACATGCTAGTTATGGGAGGGGAAACATGCTGGGTATGGAAGAAAACATTCTAGGTGGGAGGGGAAAACATGCTGGGTGTGCGAGGGGGGAATCATGATGGGTATGGGGGGGAAACATGCTGGGTGTGAGAGGGAAAAACATGTATATGGGAGGGAAAAACTTTTGCTTATGAAACTTTATAGGTTTGTTTTTTCAGCATTACTGTGAAATCATTAATGTTCGTGGGGCATTAATGTTCGTGGTTTTCGTGGGTTGGGTGATCCACGAATTCAAGATCCCACGAAATATAAACCCTTTATTCACTTTTTCAATTGCCTTGTTACGTACATACTCTAGTATATTCTTTACAGAGGTCGCAGTATACAGTGTTAAAACTTGTCTCACTGTATAACTTACGATCATTATTCTGTTAATATATTATAACTGCCTTTAACAAATAATCAACCAAATCAATTAAATGTGTTTTATGCAGCAAATTACAGTTATAAGCACGTGTTTAAACGTGTGCTGTTAATGAAAATCTCCAAGTTTACAAGATGTGCGTGTTGAGTGTCCATACTCGATTTTTTTATTTAATAAAATAATTAATCGATTACTAGTATATTGAAGGTTACTAAGCACCGAACGTGACAATATACGCACCTTTTCGGTGTTTTCACAGTTTGCAAAATTCTTAATTGGCATTCAATGGCTTCCCCTATCTGTATTTATGATCAGGGTACATCTTCTTTTATTACCTTTATTCCCAATTAAATCGATAAGTGACATGGGTATATGCATTAATTGGCATGTCGTACCACATTAGCGAGTGTCATAAACCGAGTGACATAGAAGACGGAAATCACGGGCCAGCGCGTGGATATTATGCAGACGATCTAGGACGATCACATCTTCGATTTTTTTTTTTTTTTCAAAAATGAAAATCCACGAATTCAAGTACCCACGAAATTGTTTTTTTTCGGCAAACCACGAAATTTCATGCCCACGAACATTAATTATTTCACAGTATATGAATAACATACTGCTTCCCATAAAGTTCACCAAAATATAACATGAAATAGATAGCCTTAATTAAACATTAAAAATCATACCAACATTTATCCAATAACATATGGTATTTTGCACAAAGTTCACAGTTGTTCTGAGGGTGCTATATTGACCAAAGCATTTGATGTTATTTTCACTATAACAAATCCAAAACTAGTTTGATATAGTCTTGTTCGTGACTACTGAAGGACATTTTCATTAACAATGTTGCAGTTTCCATAGCTGTCTATTAACTGTCTAAACCAACCTGAGACTGACATGGTCACACTTTCTATATTTATAAGCAGAATAAAGTAACTGTGCATGCAAAATCATGCCATTTCTCTCAAAACAATTTGAAACGATAAGTGAATCTGAAAATTGTAATATGTTTTAAGAACACATTGGTGAACAACTGGTGTTTTTTTAACAATTATTTTTGGACAATTTAGAAGTAAGTTATCATAAACCTCTTAAGTCAGTTCCTATCTTAAATTGATTTCTTAAATTTTTTCAAAGTCAAATAAACAACTAGATCGGTTTTAAAGATAAAAGTATGTATTTTCAATAATGTCAATGAAAAAAAAGTATTCCAGAATTTATTAATTTATAATGTCAAATGAGCCGTAAAATATGGTACATAAATTGAGAAAATGACTAAAGTATGGAAAAGACTTAAGATATTTCATGAATACTGACCCAGATCCTATTAATGCATACAGTAAATGCTTATTCCACTATTATATTGATAAATTGGAAGGCTCTCTTAGGCATAAGACATTGTATTCTATGTAATAATTATTTCTTCTCCTGTCCGCAGTTGGTCCAGTACCTGCAGACCCAGCAGTCCAGCCGGCTGATCTGGGGCTGCCGACACGACCTGGCCACGTCGCGACACTGCTTCGAGTACCTTGACCGAAACACACGCCTCCTCTGTGACAGACATGAACCCATCACACGAGAGGTAATTACAGCAATCAGGATTTTCTTAAAGACCATCCGAGAGAATCGGTAAACTTTGACCTATTTTATTTCTCAAAACCTCTTAAGCTTAACAGGTTTTGTAAATATTAGTTTCATTCAGCAAAAATAAATTCTTAAATTGATTTTTATATTTGAAAAATGCTGATTTCTGATTATCTTAAAGGATAATTTCAATTCAAAGTCTAAAAACTCTTAAAGAGGTAAATATTATGCAAATTATAGAAAACAAAAATTAGTGAGCTGAGCATAACACCGTTATGAGGGTATTGACATGTTTCAAGAAAATTGGGCCTAACCTACTACCAGTACATGTTTGATCTCAACAATACAGTACATCTTTATTTCTTGTAACAGTTACATGGGATTTCCCTAAAACATACATGTAAATGTATGTAAGCAAGCCCTCAAACCATGAAGTTTATTAACATACAAAGCGAATATCAATCTCTTTAAAATCAGATCCCCAATACACACTTCACGACTTTACGCTATGTAATGAAATGAAGTGAACGTCACGATATGATTTTAATGATATTGAGAGAAAATTGTTTTTAAATTGAAGATCATCTTTAATCGACAAAGCTATTCATTCATGTACTTGTATAGATCATATTTCATGAGGATCATATGGTTATGAATGCAGTTGTTTCAAATATATTTTGGTGAATTTGATTGCCTGAGGCTCAAAATCTCATTAAACCTTGCTTCTAAAAAGGTTTATATATAACAGGGCTTCTCCGAAATCAG
The DNA here is from genome assembly GCF_026914265.1 of Mya arenaria. Lineage (NCBI taxonomy): Eukaryota > Metazoa > Mollusca > Bivalvia > Myida > Myidae > Mya > Mya arenaria. The sequence goes on from NC_069133.1 coordinate 11,562,544, forward strand.
AATTAAGAGCTTTTAATGCTGCACCTTTCACAGATTAAACGTTTTGACAACTTCTTTATTTTTTTTCTTGGAATGAGCCATTTTTTTGCGAAAATCCAAGGAAACCAGTTATATAAGACTGCTGACAAAAATCAGATTGCACATATTTATATTTAAGTTAAAAAATTGATGTTTTATGCATTTTTCTTAAACCGTTAGTAACGGTTTAATCCATAAAACATTAATTTTCAAACAGAAATATGAAAATCTGCAATCTGATCTATTGTCATTAGTTTGCAGATATCTACGCAAAAATTTGCTCTTTCCAAGACAAATTTTTTTGTTAAAATGGTCAATCTGTGAGAGTGCAGCTTTAATGTCAGACTGTTGTACAGTTGTTAATAATGATTTTTGCTCGGACATAGTTTTGCGTAAATAAACAGTAGAAAGGATCCGTATCTAGAAAAGAATATAAGTGACTTTGGAAACAATTGCGAAATGGATGAAAGCCATATTACTCAGCTTTGGGGCATAAATCCCTCATACTTAAACAGACCTCGACCATTATTATCAGCTGTTAGAACCCCCTGACGTAAGTAATGTTGTGTCTGATCTTTGCACTTTGGGAGAATTCCACCTTTTGTTTATTTTAAGTGCAGGACGTTGAACACCATTCACATGTTTTCCTTGGAAACGTTGAACACCATTCACATGTTTTCCTTGGAAACGTTGAACACCATTCACATGTTTTCCTTGGAAACGTTAAACACCATTCACATGTTTTAAACACCATTCACATGTTTTCCTTGGAAACGTTGAACACCATTCACATGTTTTCCTTGGAAACGTTAAACACCATTCACATGTTTTCCTTGGAAACGGCTGCTCTGGTCTCACAGTTTGGTTAATATTTTGATTGTGCAGCAAAACCTGCTAATAAATCAACCATCCTCTTTCGAGAAACATAATTCATGGGGCTTATAAAGGAAGGTACCAAAACCATCTATATCGTAATGTTTCTTGGTATTTTTTTACATAATTTATCCGAAAAATATATGTTAACAAAGGGCCGATTGTTCAGAACATCGTAATAGTTAACGATGTTGTTAACTGGATGGTTGTTAACTTTCAAGTCAGTAGTACTCAAAAAAATCATGGAAACATGTGATCTGCAATACTACCAAAATACTGAAACAACTGATTAAAGCTGCACTCTCACAGATATACCATTTTTCCACCTTCCAACAAAAAATCAGACCGTAGATTTTCATATTTTCATTTGAAAGTTGATGTTTTATGGCTTAAACCGTAACTATCAGTTTAAGAAAAATGCATAAAACATTTTTGACTTAAATATAAAAATCTGCGATCTAATTTTTTGTCAGCAGTCATATATAACTGGTTTCCATGGATTCTCACAAAAATTGGCTCGTTCCTAGACAAAAAATAGAAATGTTGTTTCAATCTGTGAGAGTGCAGCTTTATGCTATGCTTGTTTTTCTTAATTATAACAGCACGTCATAAAGTATTTCATCGATCTTTAACAGTCAACAACGATGCCATTAAAAATGTTAACTGTAACAAATTCTTAACAATTGGCCCAAACTATGGTTCAAATACAAAAGTGAAATTAAAAAATTAAAAAATTATGGTTTCAGATGTGCATGAGAATCAACAATGTTACTTTCATGCTGACCTGCCTGAACTGGTTCTACCATCGCCTTAGAAGCAACTTCTTAGTTTCGAGTGACCTTTCTGCGCGTCAAATGAGGGACAGTTTGCAGGCATCTATGAATAGTGCTGATAACCAAAGAAGTGGTAAGATGAAGTCCTCAAAAAGCTTGGAATTATTAGGCCACTGCAAAAATTTGCAGGTGCCCTATAGAAATTACCCTCTCCAGCTGTCCTTCTGGCTGTCCGGCCATCTGTCTGTCTGTCCACATTTTTATTATTTTTAGCTCCACTGGCCGAAGGCCATGGAGCTTATGTCGTCACAGATTGTCCGTCGTGCGTGCGTGCGTGCGTGCGTGCGTGCGTGCGTGCGTGCGTGCGTAAACTTTTACTTTAAACGACATCTCCTCTGAAACTGATAAGCGGATTTTGACAAAACTTCACAGGAATGTTCCTTTGGTGGTCCTTTACCAAAATTGCTCAAATGGTTCCGGTCTATTGCACAATATGGCCGCCAGAGCTAAAAATAGCAAAATCTTTAAACGACATCTCCTCTGAAACGGTTCGGCAGATTTTGATGAAACTTGACAGTAATGTTCCTTGGGTGGTCCTTTATTAAAATTGCTCAAATGGTTCTGGTCCATTGTACAATATGGCCGCCACAGCTAAAAATCTTTAAATGACATCTCCTCTGAAACGGATAGGCAGATTTTGATGAAACTTGACAGAATTGTTCCTTGGGTGGTCCTTAACCAAAATTGCTCAAATGGTTCCGGTCCGCTGCACAACATGGCTGCCAGGGCAAAAAAATAGAAAAACCTTTAAAGAACATCTTCTCAGAAACCGATGATCAGATTTTGATGAAACTTAATAGAAATGTTCCTTGGATGGTCCTTTATCAAATTTGCTTCAATGGTTTCGGTCCACTGCACAAGATGGCCCCCAGAGGTAAAAATAGAAAAACCTTTAAACGACTTCTCCTCAGAAACCGATGATCGTATTGCAATGAAACTTGACAAAAATGTTACTTGGGTAGTCCTTAACTAAAATAGCCCAAACAGTTCTGGTCTGCTGCACAACATGGGCACCAGAGCTAAGAATAGAAAAAAACGTTAAACTACATCTTCTCAGAAACCGATTTTTCACAGATTTTTTCCCTGCGTCTAATACCCCCTATCGTCTTATACCCAGTCATTTACGGTATCAGATTTTGATGAAACTTTACATAAATGTTCATCGGGATGCCCTTTAACCAAAATTGCCCAAATGGTTCCGGTCCGCTGCACAACATGGCTGCGAGAGTTAAAAATAGAAAAACCTTTAAGGACTTCTCGTCCGCAGTCTTCACGAAAAACATTTTAACCTACTAGCCAGTTGGACTAGCATAATGGCATATTTTACTAGTCCGAATGACAATCTAGTAGTCCGACTATTTTGCCACATTATAAAACTGTATGCTTGAGGTAAATACCTATTTCAATTGAGCAGCTTGCAGTTTGAGTAAACATTTCTTTATTATGATGCTCATGCAGTGATAGGGAGTGACATCCTTCTGTTGGGAATAGTGCTCCTTGTTTTTCAGAACCTATGGGTACTATGTAAAAACAAAAGGCATCTTGCTTGAATAGACTGTAATAATATCAACATGGTTAGAAAAGAAATGCCATGCTTTAATAGCTTTGATTACCTTTTACTACTGAATTACCTCCCTTTAATAGAAAAAAAAATAATGTCTTAATTTTTCACGTATAGCATCTTTAAATAATTTTTAAACAATAATAATTTATGAGTAAACATATAAGCATAAAGTTCTCACAAAAAGATCAATTTAAAAACCTTACATTTATACATAGGAAAGTATATATAGACTGAACATTAATTTTCGTTTAAGTGACATTCTGAAAGTTTATGAAACAGCTATTTTTAGTAACTTAAATGGCCGAAAAGTGTAAGTGAAACACCAAGTCGATTCTATCTCGTCAGTTCTTGTTCAGGTTAGATATTTGCTTCATAATCTATTCAGATTAAATGTTTATTAATTGTTTAACTTTTAAGCATTATTTGGGTCGATATTTATAGTTTAAAGGAAAAACTTATATCTTAAACAGCGACAACGTGTCGCGAGTGGCAAAAGACCCGACATCACATCAGAAGTGAAAAAAAGATGGTCTTATGCAGGACTAAGTGGATGCGTGTTGAATGCTGCTTGTATAAATATATTTTGATAATCAGTAAGGTGGTCTTTGCTTGAACCTTTTGGCCAGTGGAGCACAGGCACTGATGTGCCTCTTGTTGTTAATAACTGATCAGCCATTCAAGATATCAAATTCATATTTTCTAAACTTCCTCAAAGTAGCTAGTTTCTAAACTTCCTCAAAGTAGCATTATGCTCCTTTGTGACAAGTAATATAATTAATCCCTTAATATTTTCAGATATATGGCATTTGTTTACTTAAACATACAAATTATGACAATTCTTATGGTTTTGTTTATAACTTAAAGACCATTGAAGATATTAAGTATACATGTGACAGTTGACAGATATATTCTTGGTTATATACTTAATAAAAATGCCTTTAAATTGCACTCCTTTCAAATATGCTATAATTCGGGGCCCTTATCACTCCTGTGATAGCTTAAGTTTATTTTGCCCATTCTTGTTAACAATTGTTCAGTACCATTGCCTTTCAAAACTATTTTGACAAGAACCATCTTAAAGGCATCAACAATTCGACACAATGCGTGAAACTTGAGATTTAGGGGCATTAACAGGAAAGTGTTATGAAGGGGTCAGCAATTTGAATAAAACTAAATAAACACAACTAGTAAGTTTGAGCACAAGCCATTTTTATTCTCAGTTTACGACCAAAAATCAGTCTTACGTGAGAATCGACTGTCATTTAAGGCCCTGAAGCATTTTATGAAGATGGAAACAAGACGCTAATCATTTTCATTCATTTTTTCAACCAAAATACCTCACATGAATTGTTCAATGTTGATTTTACTGCTTTCAAAAATGGTTTGGTGCCCTTATCACTGCTGTGAAGGTTCTAGTTTAGTTGGTCCAGTCTTGTCAACTAGTGACATGTGCCATTGCTTTTTACGAGCTGTTATTCTTGTTTAAGGCATCTAATATTAACTAATAAGCATTTAAGATGCCTAGTAATTGCATGTTGGTTCTGCTTAAAAAGGTTTTGTGTGTAAAGATACTTGAATAAGTAATAAAAATGTACCAAACAAAATATTGCAAACAGTCTTGTTTGGACATGATAGATTGGAAAATATGTCAGACTGTTTCAACAGCCAGAGGTTATTTTATTACAATTTAATAGAATTTGCTGTGAGTAGAAACACAGTCTATAGTGCAATTAGTCCAAATACCAATTTACCTCATAATTGCTTTTAGAGAATTTTTTTTTTTTAATTGTCTACAAATTTTCCAGATTTCCTGGTGATAGACCAGTATGGTTACAACCCATCACTAGACCGCCTGGAGGTGATGGAGACTGCGTCACAACTCGCACCCAGTCTGCTAAGTCATGGGGAGGACGAACATGGAATTCTGGTTACCAGTCCAATAGACGGGGACCGTGACCACCTCATGGCCATCATCAGGGCCCTATGCAGGATTATGGCATACAGGGTGGGGAATCAGTTTGTTTAGAGTTAATTTGGCTGAATGACTTACTGGTTTGCTGATTTACAATTAAATAACATTTTTTTTTTATCAAGGTAGGATGTGCACAAGGTGTTTCCTTGCATTGTTTTAAATGATAACAAGGTTGTTAGTAATGCTACCATCTCCTAGATGATCACTTGCTCCAGATATGATGTTTTTGATGTTACATGGTTGTTTATGTACTTTATGAAGTGTCCAGTTACTATTGTACTAGGTGAGACAGACAACATAGTTTTGCTTTACAATAAGCATCATTGGCGTTTTGCATAGGCAGAGCGCTAGCCTGTAGGTCCACAGAAGACAAAGCGTGATTTTTAGGTCCTCATAAGACAAAGTGCTTTTTGGTAGGTCCTCATAAGACACAGCACTATTTAGGAGGTCTGTAGAAACACAGTGCTATTAAGTAGGCCTGTAGAAGACACAGCGCTAGTCTGTTTGTCCAAAGAAGACAAAATGCTATTTGGTAGATTCATGGAAGACATAGCGCTAGTTGATAGGCTAATCAGTAGGTCAGACCAAGGTATGAAACACCGTTCTGTACCATGATGTACATTACAGCTTAACCTGTTTGTGATGGACGCCTTGCCAGTACTGCTCACCCTTAAGTCTTCTGAGGTTACCATAGAGACTGGGCTGAGCCCACTCACAGAGTTCCTTGCGAACTATGTACACACACTGCGGAGCTGGTTGTACGAGGAGAATTTCACGCGCGTCCTTGAGTGCCTCTGGATTTTCATCGTTCAGGTTTGTAGCTTTTGGAATAGTGCTATGCATTTAATGAATATGCACCTAATTTGCTGTAATAGGCTGCCAGGGCTTGTATGAAATTTGACCTGTGCAAGGTTATTATGAACCAAAAATTAATTATAAAAAGACTGAAAATCTGATGTCTAGAAACAATCTCAAGGCCGTGTTCAGACTCAGTGGCGAAACCGCAATATTTCATTCCACTGTAACTTTTCTTCGAGGCTTAAGTTGAGATAATGAAAATTGCTGAATTTTATAACTATTTGAAATTGCACAATTAAAAAATGATTGTTTTTGTTTTTGTAAAACAATGGAATAATGATAAATCCTTTTAATTTAAATAAAGTTCTTTTCTGAGTTGAAGTCTGAATCATTCTGTATCCTGTACCCGTGCCACGGATTTACCACAGTTCATCTAGTGAACTGTTTTTGTTAGCCCGGTATGAGTGAATCATCTCTTGACCATGCTTGTTTGTTTTACAGTTTGTCAAGAGCTGTGCAAACCTTTTGGCATGTTAGTACTTTATTAATATAACTGTGAAAAGTTACCTCATACCTAAGAACGTGACAAATACTATCAAACTTATTGTTTGAGATCCACACTGAGGGTCAGCCTGGTACGACGAGAGCGTGATCCATAAATTATCACATGTTTCAGTTGTCAACTAGGACAGAACAGTGAATCAATGGCATCAATATTTAATGAATTTTTAAAAAAAAAATTTTTTAACGTATTTTGCAAAAAAATTGAATCATTTTTAAAAAGAAAGCATGAAAAACGCACACACGAATTTACTAATTAAACTATTTGAAATCTCAGTAACCATCATGTTGATACTACCTGGTATATTGTTTAAAATTATTTAAACAATTATTGAACTAAGGAAAAAGTCTGTAACTAAGAAGAACTTGAACTAGCGCTGTGAACTACTTGTTTTATGACATAAACAATTATGAAATAAGCTGAGTTCCAGGAATTGTTTTCAGCAGTTCATCAAGTGTGATCTACTGGATAGGTTTGTTTGGTAGTAAATGGTAAGTTATGAAATAAATATTACTACAGAGATGTCTATGTGAATTGTGTGTAAGGACTGAAAAGGGCAGTAGTTTTTTCAGGCCTTTTAGATCCTTACCAACTTTTGAAGCTGCACTCTCACAGATTTAAAGTTTTTACAACTTTTTTATTTTTTGGCTTGGAACGAGCCAATCAGTTATATAAGTCTGCTGACAAAAAATTAGATCGCAGATTTTCATATTTAAGTTCAAAAAGTGATGTTTTATGCATTTTTCTTACCGTTATTAACGGTTTAAGCCATAAAACGTTAATTTTCGAATGGAAATATGAAAATCTATGATCTGATTTTTTGTCAGCATTCATGTCTCATTGATTTGCAGATGTTTATTCAAAAATTTGCTCTTTCCAATACAAAAAAAAAAGTTGTAAAAATGGTATATCTGTGAGAGTGCAGCGTTGATACCCTTGGTTTATACTAATTTATTTAAGCTTGAGTGTTACAAAGCTGATAGATTATAAGGTCACTCTCGAATCCGTTTCCTGGGTAGAAACCAGTACTGTGTCCTTTTTGAGAGTCCATGAGAAAGTACCCCTGGTGGGGACCGAACCCACAACCTCTTGGGTGAGAGGCAGACACCTATACCACTAGACCACTCTCACCCCCCGCATTAATACCCTTGACCATGAGATTAGGCAACCCTGTGGCAGGCACACCCATGGGGTTTAGACAACAAAGTTTGAAGTTGAGCAGATAAATTTGTTAAAATCCCTGTGGTCAGCGGTACATGCACTGGGCATTAAAAATACTTCTGAACACACCCCCTCAGAACCCCGCCCCCCTCCCCCGACCAAGTCAATCTCCCTAGGCTGTCATTATCGCAACTGTTGGGAATCACCTGTTGGCTAACGACCCCTATATGCCCACCACAGTTGCTGCCGTCACACCCAGCCTCAAATCACCATACAACCACCCACCTACCCCATTCCTGATGCCCTCCTGGCTCTCATTTATACACTTGGTAACCATTCATATCACACTTGTATGATTACTGTTCGCCACTTTTCAGGATTTTGAGGCTGAGCTACGCAAGTTGGAGCAGGAAGATCAGGACGGGTTGGGTCACGCACAGTTACTGCTACAGGCTCTCTCGGTAATACACAGGGCAACCAATCATATTGAAGGGGTCGGACCTTTTGTGGATTGCACTTTTAACAGATTCTAGAGCATGTCCAATTTTGTAATAAGCATAAAAGGAAGACAACCATAACCATTTGTTAAAAAGACAAAACATGCACAAATTTAAAGCCATCAAAATTTCAGCAAAAATATGTATTGATAAATCTGAACTGATCAATTTACTACAGTATAACAAAACTATGTTTTGATTATTCTTTAATAAGTAAAACTTACTCTTGTTTATTTTATTTTCCTCCAGCACCTTCTGAAGTTTATGAACAACCAGCACAAGTCCTTGCATAGAGACCTGCTCTTGTCACAGGCCGTAAGTATATCCTCCGGGGGTGCGTACGTTGAGCTAGCTTTGTACAACCGCGAATACTATTGGAGTTTGATTAAACTTTGCTTTATTATGTATGTTGTGATATTTTATCGGGAAAATCTGATTTTGAGAGGAGGCAGAGATTGAGATTTAAAAATTTAAAACAACCGTACTAGTAGTGCATTTAGTAGCACTGTCTGATGATTGTGATATGAAACAAAATGTAAGTTAGGTTCCCAGCTAAGCCACAATTTTAAACCAGGTTGGGAACAAAATTCAGGTTATTAAGATGAGGATGTAATTGTGTAAGCGGTATTCTGGGCAGGTAGGTAGGCATTTGGTTGTCAAACTGTTTATTTTCCACTCAGTTACTTAAGTACATTTATTAGGATTGACATAAAGTGATGAAACTTGGTATGTTGGTATGTAGCCAACTCATTTGAAGATGTATTTAAGGTTTTCATTGGTATTCTGTTGGGTTAAGGGTTGAGGTCCATGTGACTGTAAATAAAATGTTGACACACAAAAACTTAATTTATGATTGATTATATGTTGTGAAACATTGTGTATTGCAAGCTGTTTGGAGCCATACCTAGAGATTACCTTTGGAGTCAAGGTCGGGGTCTCAAGGTCAAGGTTGCTGTAACATAATAGTTTTCCATGAAAAACTAAGAACAATGTGTAGTGGTTAGACCATATGTGGTAGTATCAGTCAGATTACCTTATTTTGATATTATTATAATTATTATGTGTGTTTAAATAATAAGAATGGCTCCAAAAGTGTTTACCCCATGCTTTATAATGTTTAAATTTTCAAGTAAAGACCTAATTGTTAGGCACATTACTGCATTTATTTTGAAGAGCTGATGAAATAACATATGATAGGATAAAAAAAATCAAAATACCTTTTCATTTTTTTAAAAACAGTTTTTCGCAAAAATGTTTGTGAATCCAAGGTCCAATGATTACGTGTAGAATTAACATAATGTGTACCAGTGTATCTGCTAATTGCTTGGTATTATCTTGAACATATGATATTAAGAAAAAAGCTTTGTTGTCTTCAAAGGGTTTCAATAATTAATGGGCATATTTCATTTGTATTGTAACACATGTGTAAAAAGAATCTGTTTTAATGAATTTTGTCTGAAGCATACAATATCTGCAATATGCAAAAGTTTATACTGTCATGTAAGGTACATGTACATGTTGACTATTATATACTGAATATTGACTTTGATAATTAAATGAAGGGTTTTTGAACTTCAATTTCAACAAAAATACAGTTGCTTCAAGAATGTTGACCTGTCTATCATATAGGATGATGTTTCGTTCAAACTGAGCTTGTACGCCATGCCTGTGGAACGCCTTGTCGCCCTGTACAGAGGTCTTTGCCAAGATGTGAGTTCCACTTATGGAAAGTGTTTTTCAATGTAAAGGGTCTCTTTCACACTTTACAACTTTTCTCATTGGTCAGTAAAGAAAATCATATCAAGCTATAAAGCAAAAATGACATGCAGTTTTTCTAAAGCAAAGGTAATGGTGTGTTGAATGGGCTAATACAGTTTACTACTGGCCTTATAACATGAATTTAAACTGTTTTATCTATTTTAATTAAAAAAATGTTAGGTGACCTATAAGAAAATTTGTTTAGAATATATAAAGGTGAGTGTATAAAGGGTCTCTTAAACAGTGAGTGTATACCATGTGATAAATTGCGTCATAAATGCTACCTCGGAAGGCAATATTTTGATTTGGAAAAAGACATTAAACAAAGATAACTTCACTTTTTCTTCACCATTTTAAATGAAACATAGTGCAGGCTACGCCACTTACGGAGCTCTGCCTTCGGTCTTTTACCAGAGTTTGAATGAGAGTTTAGTTTCTTTAAACACTTCGACAAACCTTTTCACAATACGGCCGTCTGATGGAGCATTGTCAAAACATTTTTTTGGAAACAGGTTTGTTAAAGTGTTTGATGAAACTAATGACTTTATCAAATTTCGGTAATAAAACAAATGCGGAGCTCTTAAAGAGGCATAGACTGCCCTTAAAATGGTGTTGTAAAAGCAAAGTTATCTTTGATTCAAGTCTTCATTTTAAGCAAAACGTTGCCTTCCAACATAGCATATAATTATGCTATGTAATTTATCACGTGGTATACACACACTGTTATATATAGAGAACTTCTTATCTAAAGAGTAAAGAATGTCTTTGTAAAGGGTTCCTTAAATGAAAAAGTAAATGGTGTCTGATGTAAAGGGAAAAGGTGTCTTAGGCTTAGGAGTTCTTATACAAAGGTTTAAGGGTCTGTTATATAAAAGGTCAAGGGTCTCTTAGATGAAAAAAGGGTCTCTTGTATAAAGAGTAAAGGCCCTCAGATGTAAAGGGTAAAGGATTTCTTATATAAGGGGTAAAGTTTTTGTTATATAGAGTAAAGGGTCTCTCGTATTAAGAATAAAGGGTCTCTTATATAAAGGGTCTCTGATTTGAAAGGTAAATGATTTCTTATAAAAGGGGTAATTTTTATTTTTACTAATATAAAGAGTTAAAAGGGTCTCTTATTTAAAAGGAAATGGTCACTTATATAAAGGAATCAATATAAAAACCAGTTTTGTTAAGTGATATATGAGGAAGTCTTAAATTTCACAATAGCGTTTTGGTAGAATGTGTGCTTTAGATTCAGCTGTAGGGTTAATCTTCAAAAAGATATTACACTAAGAACTTATTATTGCAAAATTATTTCACTTACTAATATGGAAGGAAAATCCCTAGTATGAACCTTTCCCTTCAATAAGCCTACTTATTTTTCTCAGGCGCTGGGGTCAGACTCTAGCAGTACCAGCACTATGTACCACAGTGTGTTGATGGTTAGACAGAGACTCAAGCACGACCTTCAGCGATACAAGAAGGATTTCAGTGGGGCGGATCTTGTGAAGTGGATTCTTAAAAACCTAGAACTGTTTGAAAATCTTGGTATGAATTTATTGTGATCATATACATGACATATAATATTTGAATTTGGCCAATGAGGATTTAAATTGGATACTTATAAATATATCTTGTTACTTGAAGATTGTGAATTTGCAAAAATGAAATGATTATAAAAATAATTGCTTGGTTGATGTTATTTAACACATACATGCATAGTTACATTTGAGTTTATTGTAGCTTTCTTCTTTGCAAACATTTTTAGTTGGATTCTTGTGCTAAACATAACATTGGTCACAAATCCATTTTGAACTTGTCTGTTTTTCATAGCCTCCATGTCTTAGTTTTAGTTTACACTAAAATCTTTTAGCTTGCTTGTGACGAAAGGTGATAGACTTAAGTATCAGGCTCGGTCTGTTTCCTGGGTAGAAACCAGTACTGGTGTCCATTTTGAGAGGCTATGAGAAAGTACCCCTGGTTAGGATCGAACCCACAACCTTTTGGGTGAGAAGTGGACACCTATACCACTGGACCACTCTAACCCCTGGTTAGGATTGAACACACAACCTTTTGGGTGAGAAGTGGACACCTATACCACTGGACCACTCTAACCCCTGGTAAGGATCGAACCCACAACCTTTTGGGTGAGAAGTGGACACCTATACCACTGGACCACTCTAACCCCTGGTAAGGATCGAACCCACAACCTTTTGGGTGAGAAGTGGACACCTATACCACTGGACCACTCTAACCCCTGGTAAGGATCGAACCCACAACCTTTTGGGTGAGAAGTGGACACCTATACCACTGGACCACTCTAACCCCTGGTAAGGATCGAACCCACAACCTTTTGGGTGAGAAGTGGACACCTATACCACTAGACCACTCTAACCCCTGGTAAGGATCGAACCCACAACCTTTTGGGTGAGAAGTGGACACCTATACCACTGGACCACTCTAACCCCTGGTAAGGATCGAACCCACAACCTTTTGGGTGAGAAGTGGACACCTATACCACTGGACCACTCTAACCCCTGGTAAGGATCGAACCCACAACCTTTTGGGTGAGAAGTGGACACCTATACCACTAGACCACTCTAACCCCTGGTAAGGATCGAACCCACAACCTTTTGGGTGAGAAGTGGACACCTATACCACTGGACCACTCTAACCCCTGGTAAGGATCGAACCCACAACCTTTTGGGTGAGAAGTGGACACCTATACCACTGGACCACTCTAACCCCTGGTTAGGATCGAACCCACAACCTTTTGGGTGAGAAGTGGACACCTATACCACTGGACCACTCTAACCCTGGTTAGGATCGAACCCACAACCTTTTGGGTGAGAAGTGGACACCTATACCACTGGACCACTCTAACCCCTGGTAAGGATCGAACCCACAACCTTTTGGGTGAGAAGTGGACACCTATACCACTGGACCACTCTAACCCCTGGTAAGGATCGAACCCACAACCTTTTGGGTGAGAAGTGGACACCTATACCACTGGACCACTCTCACCCTGGTGAGGATTGAACCCACAACCTTTTGGGTGAGAAGTGGACACCTATACCACTGGACCACTCTCACCCTGGTGAGGATTGAACCCACAACCTTTTGGGTGAGAAGTGGACACCTATACCACTGGACCACTCTCACCCTGGTGAGGATTGAACCCACAACCTTTTGGGTGAGAAGTGGACACCTATACCACTGGACCACTCTCACCCCTGGTTAGGATCGAACCCACAACCTTTTGGGTGAGAAGTGGACACCTATACCACTGGACCACTCTAACCCCTGGTAAGGATCGAACCCACAACCTTTTGGGTGAGAAGTGGACACCTATACCACTGGACCACTCTAACCCCTGGTAAGGATCGAACCCACAACCTTTTGGGTGAGAAGTGGACACCTATACCACTGGACCACTCTCACCCTGGTGAGGATTGAACCCACAACCTTTTGGGTGAGAAGTGGACACCTATACCACTGGACCACTCTCACCCTGGTGAGGATTGAACCCACAACCTTTTGGGTGAGAAGTGGACACCTATACCACTGGACCACTCTCACCCTGGTTAGGATCGAACCCACAACCTTTTGGGTGAGAAGTGGACACCTATACCACTGGACCACTCTAACCCCTGGTTAGGATCGAACCCACAACCTTTTGGGTGAGAAGTGGACACCTATACCACTGGACCATTCTCACCCTGGTAAGGATCGAACCCACAACCTTTTGGGTGAGAAGTGGACACCTATACCACTGGACCACTCTAACCCCTGGTTAGGATCGAACCCACAACCTTTTGGGTGAGAAGTGGACACCTATACCACTGGACCACTCTAACCCCTGGTTAGGATCGAACCCACAACCTTTTGGGTGAGAAGTGGACACCTATACCACTGGACCACTCTAACCCCTGGTTAGGATCGAACCCACAACCTTTTGGGTGAGAAGTGGACACCTATACCACTGGACCACTCTCACCCTGGTGAGGATCGAACCCACAACCTTTTGGGTGAGAAGTGGACACCTATACCACTGGACCACTCTAACCCCTGGTTAGGATCAAACCCACAACCTTTTGGGTGAGAAGTGGACACCTATACCACTAGACCACTCTCACCCTGGTGGGGATCAAACCCACAACCTTTTGGGTGAGAAGTGGACACTTATACCACTGGACCATTCTCACCCTGGTGGGGATCAAACCCACAACCTTTTGGGTGAGAAGTGGACACTTATACCACTGGACCATTCTCACCCTGGTAAGGATCGAACCCACAACCTTTTGGGTGAGAAGTGGACACTTATACCACTGGACCATTCTCACCCTGGTAAGGATCGAACCCACAACCTTTTGGGTGAGAAGTGGACACTTGTCCCACAAGATCACTCTAACCCTTAGTGGGATTAAACACACAACCTTTTGGGTGAGAAGCGGTACCTATCCCACTGGACCACTCTAACACTTGGTGTCATGGTCATCAAAAGCGGTCTTGGCGTTCAAAAACTTGGTACATACATATATATATATATATATATATATATATATATATATATATATATATATATACCATTAATCAATAAATTATTACTTGTGTAGATCCTGGTCTGACCGAGGGAGAGGTGGTGTACAAACGGGAACGGGCCCATCAGATAGCCCAGCGTCTCCTAGACTGGGACATTATTGCCGATGTGGAGGCCGACACTGGAGACCAAAGTAAGAACAAAAAGGCACCATTTAAGCCCTTTAGTCTTCTAGGATATTCTATTGCTTTTTTGCATGGTGCTAGTTTGTGTAGTGTATTTTTCTAAAAAATATTTTTTAAAAAGTTTATTATTTTTTCCAAATTATAGACCCTACCATTTAAAAAAAATAAAATAATAATAGTAATTATTCATGGAATCGTTGTCTGGTCTGATGTTACAATGTTAGAATAGTTGTATTTTTTATTGTATGTCATCTTTAATTGGTTTTAATATACCAGCTTGAAGTATTTACACGGAAAACTGATAATTTTTACCTATTTGAAGCATTCATGCGCTAATATTGCCCAATATGCAATAAACAGGCCTTTTCCCAATCTTTGCTGAAAAAGCCGTGCATGAACGGGGCAAAATGGGAGATATTTTCATGATGTGTCACTTGCAGATATCTAAGATGCTATGCCATCAGATGGTAGTCACATGGGTATCTTATTAACCAATCATTGTGAAGCATATCTCTTGTCAATATTGTTGTTTTCTTATTTATTTTGTTGCAAATAACCATAGTATGTGTTAATTGGACCCTCAAGAAGGCTAGAAGTGCACATATCTCACTGCTCTATGCAGAAATGAATGTGTTGACATAAATAGTTTGAATTTTTCTTTCTAAAGAAAACAAAAGATATATTATAACATCAAATGTGTTTAAAAACTGAAGGCACCCCTTGGAGTCTTGAGTTTGTTTTTCAAGCTTCTGCATTTTTGATATTGATGTACAAAAAGTTGGTACTAGGCCAGTTTTGACCTATCATGATGTAAACAATGACTCCCTTAAAGAAAGTGATAATTTTGTGAAAACAACTGGATAGGCTGCTGATATTGTATAAAATATGTAAACGAATATTGAAAATGAGTAGTTAGACTGTTGTTATTCCGTGATAACACTGTAAGATTGTTTCCTATTTCTTGAAATGTATAAAGAGTGGTCTTAAATGTTTTTCAAAAGGTCATTCTCAAACAAACTTAAGTCTCATTTAAAAAAACAATTCCTGTTAAAATCAATTAAATACTTTATTATTTACTATTTTATTCCACATTTTAGACGACAGCTCAGCATACAGTTTTGATGCTGAGTTCCCAGTGGTTACAGTACATGCCCAATTACCAGCCAAGAGAGAAGAGGGCATAACCAGTGATGAAGACAACACCCCAGAGGTGAATTCTCTTTCTACACGCCCAAAGGATCATACTATGTTATTGTGCTTGCTATCAGTCGTCTTCAGTGAGATGGGCCGTCCTTCTGTTAACAATTACTTGTGTGCACAGTTTCTCAAACATTTTTAGGGGGATTTTCTGCAACTTTTACAGATGATTGTTTTATGTGCACAACTCCCAGTACATGTTGTGTGGGCAACTTCATGTACATTTTGCGCTGGATTTTTTTAGCTCACCTGAGCACGAAGTTCACATTTATGACTGTATTTTCATGAAAGGTGGTCAGAAAATTTATATTAATAATCTTTAAGTCAAGTTTAAATCTGGGTCATGTGCGGTCAAAAACTAGGTCACCAGGTCAAATTATAGGAAAAGCTTGTTAGCACTCTAGAGGTCACATATATGACTCTTTGTTCATGAAAGTTGGTCAGAATGTTTATATTAATTATCTCTAAGTCAAGTTTAAATCTGAGTCATGTGCGGTCAAAAACTAGGTCACCAGGTCAAATTTAAGAAAAAGCTTGTTAACACTCTAGAGGTCACATTTATAACTGTATCTTCATGAAAGTTGGTCAGAATGTTTATATTAATAATGTTTAAGTCAAGTTTGAATCTGGGTCATGTGCGGTCAAAAACTAGGTCACCAGGTCAAATAATAGGAAAGCATGTTAACACTCTAGAGGCCACATTTATGACCATATGTTCATGGAACTTGATCAGAATGTTATTCTTGATGATCTTTAGGTAGAGACTGAAACTGGGTAATCAGAGGTCAAAAACCAGGCCAGTAGGTCATATCATAGAAAAACTGTAAACACTGTAGAGGTTATATTCTCTCTATGATCACCATGAAACTATGTCAGAATGTTTGTGTTTATGAAATCTATGTCAATTTTGACACTGGGTATCCTGAGTTTAAAAACTAGGTCACAAAGTCAAATCATAGAAAATATTGTTATAACACTGTTGAGGCCATATTTTCTACTTTATCTATATGATATTAAAAAAATTATTCGTGATATTAAAAAAAACTTGGTCTTAGGAAGGATCTAAGTAAACTTATTTTTTTAATTCCAGCAGGTATAAATGTTTTGATTCCATACTTCATGATTATATGCAGATTTATTGAAAATATACTCTGTAATTTAATAAAAAAAGTCCTTCCATGATGTAGACAAAAGTATGTATAATAAGTTTTCAATGTTTCGTGCATTTTCATGTAGAACAAGTGTTCTAATCACACTGCTAAAATACATTCTGAATTAAATGAAACAATTTTCATGTTTATACTCCAACCATAACAAGAACAGAAAATAAAAATGTACAAACAAAGACAAGTATGCATCCTTTCTAAGGTTGCAGACCACCAGACTGACATTTCAAATTCTCTAATACTGTAATACCCTCAACTTTAAAATTTAACATGTAGCATTGAAAACTAGTCCTAAATTTGTTTTAATTAAGTCCCCTCTCGTTGCACTTTCCATCACCCTGAAAAACACTTATTCCTTCCCCCTGTCACAATTGGCCTCGGCCTGAAAACACTTATTTCACACTTGAATTGGATCAGGTGAGCGATACAGGGCCTTCAGGGCCCTCTTGTTTATAAAAGTGTTGATGATATATTCTACTTGAGTTGAGTTTCTCTGTTTTGCTCGAGTCATTGTTATTTGTTTTGTTTCATCTTTACATTAAACTTCCATTTCTTGGATCTTATTTATAAAAATTAAAACTTATTATAGAAACAACTTCTACCTTATAGTGAGCAACTTAATCTTTCTCATATGAATGTGACCACCCTTAAATATTTTCCCCACTTCAATGACACAAACTGCATCAGCATGAGCGCATATTGCTCCGGCTCAACGGCACTCTTGCTAGGATTAAAATCAAGATGAATATGATGTTGCATTGCTATTGAAAATACAGATTCCTTATCTAATGATGATGCAAAAACAAATGATTGTGACAATATCATTTAGAAGTCAGATCTACGCATAGGAATTGTATTCTCCCACCTCAGATAAGTAGATCCAAATATTTGGCCATGCTGGAAATCCCAAAGGCAAAGATGAATATAATCTGTATTTATAAAATGAATTAATTACATTTTTACTATATTATGTGTAACTGAGGAGGGAGAAAAGCATCTACAATGTACATATACCATGGCCGCTCATGTTAGATAGGATCATCCCAACCCTTGTGCAGGGTGTTTTGTGGAACCTTGATAAACCTCATTTCAGCAAAACATTCTATGCTCAGGTTGGGTTTGCCGACCTTACACTCTCGCCCATGGAGGCTACTTATAAGATCATACATCAGACATATGAATAATTGAAAATCTAGCTTCTTAAAAAAATCCATTGACAAAAAAAGAAGTTGAAATGTAAAGCCTTTCATAAATAGTTATTTTTTGTCAAAATGATCATTATATATATTGACAGGCCACACCTAGAGCTACCCCTAAGCCAGCAGGCCCGAGTGGTCTCAGACAGTCCATGAGGGCTTTTTCCAGACAGTCGGGCCTCAAATCCATCACCCCTGGGCTGCGGGTTTCACAGTCACAGAGGGCGGTTGGGGCGGCAGAGCTGGACCAGTCCCAGGGAAAACAAGCAGTGCGTCAAACTTACTACGCTGGTCAGAGAAGTGCAGATAAATCAGGCTTAGAGGAGGCCAAAGCAAGCACCCAGGAGACATTAACCTCAAGGATGGGCAAGATTGAAAACACTTTACTTACCAATGGTGCTAATTATGATGATAACATTGCAGGTGCTGGTGCTCAAAATAATTCTAATATCAAAACAAGTTCTGACGCTGATGAAAGTTCAAACATCGTCAGAGAAAATACCAACCAAGATTCATTGGTAGATTCAATAGATTCACTTGAGACGGCAGATGCCCGGTACGCCAATAACAGGGGAATGGGGTCACCCTATTCATATGACTCAACCATGTCAGTTGATTCCAACAATACGATTTTCTTCGATTCGGGATCAAGTTTCTACTATGTCAAGCCATTTGTTGATAACTTTTTTGACATAAAGCAGCATGGGGCCTGGAAGAATAATGAACTATTCAGCCTTGTTGAAGAATGTTTCCAGAAGAAAGTGTCTGCCCAGTATGTGATGAGAATCATTTACACGCGACGGAGAAACGACCCTCGCGTGAAGAAATTCCTGCAGTCGGCATCGTCAGAGATGATTGAAAGGATGAGTTTTAGAGCGAGAAATGAAGAGGCCTCTGTGTGTGTGAGCAGTTAATTTTCAGGGATATGTATTTGTTTGTTTCAATTATCTCATGCCAGTTGAATGGGCCATTCTCTCTGTGGTGCTGTTTAAGATATAGCAATGCTCCTGTATGTGGTATGAAATCTACCTTGCAAAATGAAATGCTTACATGTATTGTTTTATCATAGCAATGTATATAAAAGTTTCAACAAAAATGATCATGGGCCTTCTTGGGGGAGTGGTTTAGTCATCCAAGCATTTTGATTGGTTGGCTAAATATATCTGTAACAGACAGCAATATTTTACTGCTGGGGCCATATTCACTAATGCTTCAGTCTGAGTTTGAAACTCAAGGCTCAAAAAAGTGATTCCTAAAAAGTATGTTATTGTTTTTGTTAAAGATGTGTAACTAATTGTTAAACATATATATTTATCCTGTTTTACCATTTTAACTCTTTCAGAAACAAATTTAAAATGGAAGGAAAACTTGCAGTCTCAAACTCAGAGTCAGGAATTAGTGAATATGAACCCTGGTTGTTGTGGCCAAAGCACAACGCAATACGCCAATGTATCTTAATTAAAAAAAATACCCAGTCCCCAATTTCTTCAAACATCTTAAGTCCCTTTTAATAGAATCAAGCTTACTAAAAGATGGTAGAATTTGTGTAATATTTACATTCTTAGAGGGATTTTTGACTTGAAGGGAATTTATCTTTGATATGCTTAAAAGCTTTTGAGAAATTCGGGTCTGGTATTATTATACATGTACATGTACATGTTAACTATATTTTGCTGATCAAACTATGTAATCAAATAAAGCAAGGATTAAAATTTTAATAATAAATTCTTGTATGAATAATGACATTTATTGTAAGGCAAAGATTATTACTAGCTTTATATTGACTAATGCAATTCATCATTGAATCAGAGCTTTAAAGAGAAGTCCAAGTATAGTAAATCAGCTTTTGGAAAGATTTGTCTATGAGTTTGATTGTTATTTTCAAAATTGCCAATTAAGATGTTTGCCAAAGACAGAATTTTGTAATTATTGAAAATCGTTAAAAGTTTTATTACTATTCTTATTCCTATTTGATTTAAATAATCAAAAAAATGTTGCATGATTGTGTTTGGGCATTGTGCAAGTATTTAAAACAATAAGAATGAACAAACGAGCTTGTGCAATACATGTATCTATTGGGTCATATTATCAATGCTTGCATCATAACAATTGATTTTCCAAATTAATATTTCTTTTTACTAGATAAAATATCTATTTCGGGATTAAGAGCATTAGTGGAAGGTAAAATTTCCATTTTGTTTTTGGACAGTTACTAATTTTCAATATAAGGATATTTTGTTATAAGCTTGATCATATGATTGCCATTGTGTTTTTTTTTATTGTTTATTGTACACTTTGATAAGAATTGCAATATGAGTATATAGTATGATAAAATCAAAATCTATATTGTAAGCAAAACAATGCAATATTTTGTTATACCCACACAGAACAAAGTTTGATGGGGAGTCATTATAGGAGTGATTCAAGATTGTGTCAGTCTGTTGGGGGGGGGGGGGTATTGGTTTTTACCAGACTTTAAATCATTAAAGGGTCATCTGATTTTTTTGTTCACATGCTTAACACCATAAAATTAAGATCAAGTTTGAATGTGTGTACAAAAAAAAATTGACAGAGTAATGACCCTCCTTTTCAACTTAGAATTAGGATGTTTAACTACAAATGTACATTGCAATGCCATTTAATGGACTGCATTTAAAGGTCTATGGTATGTTGTGTTTTGAGTTTTGTGTGTTAAACATGACCCCCTTTGATGTGGGCCCCAATATTTGCACATTATCAAAGTCCCTCAATACAGGATTAAGCTAAGGACACTATTTCATTTTTGTTTTGTTATAAATTGATTATTGTTCTCCTTTTAAAGGGTTTTGAGACTTTCTGAGGAAATTATTTTAAGATAATCATGATACTCATCTTTTTGTTTTTTAATATCAAATATTAAAGCAAGTTATATGGCTGCATTACTGATAAATATTTCAAGAACTTTGGACGAGAAGTAGTGCAAATATTGCCTGCAACTTGCTAGATGTGTTTTATGAATTGTTTGTCTCTTTCATTTATTTATTTTTATAAAGAACTACATATATAAGTGTTGTATGTAAATAACTGATAATTCTCAGGTCTGACAGGGTTAAAAGATGCTTTTCATCTGGAAGACTTAAGTGTTATGATAATTTATAAACATTATGCACAACTAGTTTCACAAATGACACCAGTATTTACAAGAAAAGGCTCTGGCTAGGGGATTTTTTCTCAGGTTAGCTGTGTGTTTACTGTGAATCAAATGTACTATTTTACTAGCTATATTATGTATCATATCGTTTAATACTGGCTGATCTAATGCTTTTCATATCTTATTCGCTTTTTTAATGTATAATTGTTATTATTTTGTTAATATTTCTTTTAGTGTATAATTGTTATTATTTTGTTAACATTTCTTTTAGTGTATAATTGTTATTATTTTGTTAATATTTCTTTTAGTGTATATATATATATTGTTATTATTTCGTTAATATTTCTTTTAATGTATAATTGTTATCATTTTTTTAATATATCTTAAAACATTTTAAGCATCAATCTGTGATATATTTTCATTTTAAATGTTTTGTCACAGAGCAAAAATAAAGCATGTAATCACCAAGATTATTGTACAAATGAATTTTCAAACTGATATTTCTGAGTAGTGTATATACTAACAGCTACTTTGATGAGTTTGAGAAATGTTGAGTTGATTTTGCAAATAAATTTCTTGATTGTAAGATATTGATGGCCTCAATTCAAAATGCCAAAGCTGTATTTATACCAGTTTTGGAATTTTTACATCACTTAAATCATAAAGGTGAGCCGAGATGTGTCTAATTGCAAAATGGCCACTAAATAGTCAAACATGAAAATTGTGTTGTATCATGTGATCAAATTGTGAAACAATGATTGGACATCTCACGGAGAAACAGACATGTCAAACTTTCAGAAATTGTGACTTGACCTTTTGCTAAAAGAAATGTGTGATCAAATTACCAAGAAAATACCAAAAACATCGGCTACTGAAAACTTTGGAGTTTGTAGCTTCTGCATTTTGAAGTGAGGCCATTGATATTCTTGTACACTCCTTTTAAGCAAAATGGCCCCCAAAGTGCTCAGCGTTGTTTATTGTGATCGCTCGTTGGCCATCTTTGTCAATATTCATTTTGTCAACTAGAACTAAAATTAATGTTAGACCAATTTCAACTAAACCGCACATATGAAATTGTAGTCCTTTGTCAAGGTGTTTTAAGAATTGTATAACTTTTTTCTGAAACTTATTTTTGTAATTGACACGTTAAAATCATATATTGAGGAATTTGTTTGAAGGTCATCTTTTTTAAAATGGCCGTCGAGCTGATTTTCCCTGGTTATAGTGAAACTGTTTTATAAAATCTTGGTGAATCACAACTTGTTAAAGATATAATGGGCAGCAAAATGGTGGATTATTTTAAAGGAGTGTTATTTTGCAAACCTATAAACCTTGTATCCATTATGACATTTGGATTAACATGTCTGAAATTCAAATAAAATTAAAACCGTTTCCTGTCTGAAACTTGAAGTCCCTGACCTAGGTATTAGCAGTGTTGCTTCAACTTACTTGTGGTTTGCAATCAGACAGCCTTGATCTTAATTACCTAGCTTAATATCTCAACATCTAGTTTGTTATGTGTTTGATGTCATTTAAGGGTATAGAACTCATGAGAGCGATCTAGGGCTGCTGTTGCCCATTCTATTTGAAAAAAAAATATGAATTGATTATTTTTGATGATTCAATAAAAAATGCAAAATAGCAATTTCATGACAGTTTTCTATTTTGGATATATTCTTCATGAATGATAAACATTTTTATCTTTCACTACGGATGAGCCGAAACTTTGTTCTTTTTTCAACCCCATTTTGTTTCTTTCCTGTATTTCCTTAAAGATGCACTTTTACTCCCAGATAAGATTTACCACAATTAATACAATTATTTGATATACCAAAAATGATGAATAATTGTCAAAAACAATAGTTCTTATAAAGGATACCGAGTTTAATTTGAAAGAAAGGTGTAGAACACATGGTTTTTTCAGAATTAACTGGCAAGATATTTTTTGGGCTTGCTCATATTCGGAATTTTATATAACAGGGCTTGTTAAAAAATTTTGATCCCAAGCAATAGTTGGCTTGTTCATCTGAGTCTTATTACAATGACTGGTTATAATCTTTTAATCAGTAATGAATATTTTCCATAAATGCATTATTTAGTATGTAGTTAAAGGTGTATCACTCAAAATTTATGTTTATTTTCAACCATTACCTTCAAGGTCAAGGCCATATTTATTAGTCAGTTAAGGGAGCCAATTTTGTGTCCAGTATTACTTAAAGGATTCTTTAAAGTAGCAGGGCACGAATGTCGACCACTAAGAACCCATGGTCCTACTTAAGGGTCAAATATATAGCAATCTTATTTGGTCCACTCCCAACAGCTGGAAGGATTTTAGAATTATTGTTAGCTTAATGGTTCCTGAATGCAATGTTTTTTCTAACCCATAGTATCTGTAGAATTTATTTCATTATAGTGTTCTATACTTGTGCTTCTAAAGCATTCATTATTTCTAACAGTGTAAAATGTTAAAGGCTGTTAAAGGTATATATATTATTCTGTTATAAATATAAGTTTGTAAAACAAATGATGGTTATACATGAAATCAATTTTATAAATGTAATAAAACTATGATATTAAAAAAAAAGTTAGAAAAAATGTAGTCTTGCACCTTCTCCATTGCACCATAGATATACTGATACTCTTATAAGCTTTATGTACCGAGTACAGAAATTATACAAATCTGGCAGAATTCTTCTACATTGAAACAAAAGTTATATAGTATGGTTGTTGTGGTTGAATTTTAACATACTTTAGAAGAAAACTATTATTTTGGTTGAAAGGATTTTGCTATAAAGGAGTCAGGGTAATGAGAAGCTTTCAAGAGGTCTAACTCAACTTGCTATTTATTTTTCATTTGTAATAAATATATACAAATGAATTCTCCAAGGCCAGCAATGCCTCTTGATTTATTTGAATGAATGAAATTTTGGTTATTTTTCTGAATACTGACTGCATTTTTTATGTCAGAGTTTATTTCTTCATTCACTTCTTTTTTGTATGCATATTCTTCTGTAATAATATTGTTGAAACATAA
Organism: Mya arenaria; assembly: GCF_026914265.1. Lineage (NCBI taxonomy): Eukaryota > Metazoa > Mollusca > Bivalvia > Myida > Myidae > Mya > Mya arenaria. Next base: position 11,587,007 of record NC_069133.1, read on the forward strand.
CCAAATACAACACATACATATTTTAATATATTTATAATATGTGTTTAATATATATATATATATATATATATATATATATATATATGCTCAAAAACTGTAATTTTGATTCTATTGTTATAAATTGTTACAAATAAAGTTAAATTTATATAATTGCTGTTATGTTCAGTTTTCTTATCCAATATGGTTGCTAAAGCTCTGTAAAAAGCCAATATTCAAATCTTCCGTTAATTGAAATCCACATGTTTATCATTTGCAAAATTTATATTGATGCTTTTAGTAAAAACTTATAAATCGATCACATAAGTGTCTTTTAGTTCGCTCATCCTCAATTACTTATTACATATCAGCGAATCATTTTGAAGGTTGCTTGAATGTTTTTATTGGACTCGCATATTTCAAACGATGGGTTCTTAGCATAAAAATGAGAGCTTCTGGCAGTTTTGTGCACAGGTTAATTTATGAACATCCCTTCTGCAGATACACATTTTTAGGAATAATGGGTCTCCAGGAAAAATAATCAATATATGACTTGGGATTCACGAATGAATCATTGCCTTTCTGCTAAAACACCTCCTTTTGCCAACAGTTTTTTTACAGTTAGGGGTACTTTGTATATTATCACTTAGCATAGAAAAAGTGCTATTTACAACCAGTTTTCAGTATAAATTCTTGCTAAGAATAATACCTACAAAAACAAATTTATATAAATGGAATATGAAAACTTTTTGCATTTTTTGCAGTATGAACATGGAAACAATAGAAGAACTATTTTGGGATTTCAAGAAAGTACATCTATGGAATGCTTTAAATGATATGATAAAAGCTTCATCAATGAATATAGGCAGCATTCTTTGGAGCACAAATAAGAACTAAATATGCACTTATATGCAATTTTCCAACCATTTTAATGGAATTCTTCCTTTTCTCCATGAAACACCGAAATGTTATACCATCATTCAATTTCTATTTACAATATCTTGCACCCAGGCAGAGAATTAAATCACAAATAAACAAGATCTCAACAACATTAAGTTCATCAACAACACATTAACAACATCATATTCATTTGAATAACAAAGACAAATGGTTAAGCCCTTTGGGTGTGTCGCAATAAGCTGCACTGGACACACTTCATTAATTAAATGTGCATAATAAACATCTTCAAAGCATTTATAAAAACATTTGATTTTACTGAAAAAACATGACAAAATTACATTCAGTTCATGCCTGTCAATAATGACAATAAAATTATGGCTTATACATGCACAGATCTGCCCCTAGAATGACAAATCAAGAATCAAAAAGGGGTACATGTGAGTCTATAAATAACACAACGTATCACAGATAACGGGAGAGTAGGTTATTTTGGCAGGGCTGACTTGCTGAGTGAACGTCCTGGGATGAAGTTATCGAAGAAGTCTCTGTCGGAGACATTTTTATCATATCGTGGCGGTAGTTCCCCAAACTTTTCCAGAAAGTCTCTCTTAGCCTGAAAGATAGTATACACCAATATTCAGAGTACTTAGGTCTATATTACTGGGGACGAACTTGTCTTAACAGAATGTTTCAAGTACTGTCCAGTCAGAAGCCTTCTTAGCAAGTCAGCAATTGAGAGTCAGGAATAAAACCATCATCACGATTTTTTTATGTTTTTATGGATATCCACTCTTTGAACCTCAATCTTTCACAACGTTGTTTTTGAATATATGTAATACTGCTCAAAAAAGCTGACATTTAGCACTATTGGGGATGACTAAAAAGTCTACTAAAGGTTACATGTTTTACCACCTTATTCTTTAACAACTAAACTGTTAAAACTGCTTATAATATCCCAAAATATCAAGTTAAAGCAATAGTGCGAGAAATAGAAACTGTGAGTCGTGGTTGCACTTTTAAACTTGGTATTGTTTTTGGGTATAAAGGTTTTCTAGTATGCTGATACCATAATCCCGCCTTTAAAATGTACTGGTAGATTTTGAACAGTGTTAACCAGACTGACAGATAGGCATGATACTTAGCGCAATTCCGGTAGTTAACTCTATTTTCATATTATACCAATTATGGCCCTTTATTATTCGACATACTGGTCAAGATTTGCATGTAAGTGTGCATAATTCAATATCTCTCTCAGTAACTACTTGATGTATTACATTGAAACCTGATACAAAGGCTCCCAACCATCCAACCTACTTATATATTCAAGTTGCATGTAATGCAAATGATGGCTGTTTCTCATTTGACATTAGAAATTCTAGTAACATGCAATGAAATAGTCTCTGTGACAGCTCTGGTTTGTGTAATTGTAGGGAGGGTTTGGGTTTGAACCCCAAGCAAGAACATTTTTGTAACTTTAAAGGTCAGCAGCATCTGGGAAACGTAAATGCACAACAACACCCATTATAGTGTATTTAAATTTTGAAAAGAACAACAGCAATATCTATTCAAGAATGCTCAATACATCTATTCATACAATATGTTTGAGGGTTCATAAGCCTAAAGCTACTTACAGCATACATTCTGTCCTTTTCTTTCATCACTCTTCTCCTCTTTGATGCCTGAAATTAAGTAATAAGATTGATTTATTGCAGCAGTAAAGTAGATTGCTGTGGGAGGAACACAAAGACTCTGTTATCTTGTTTGATCTTCACAAGCAAACAGGGGGTATAACTCATTTATAAGCCAGAGTTTTGGCCCTTGTAACACATGTGGGTATTGTCCCTAGCAATGAATACTAGGTTTATATACCTTTTCTCAATGTAAACATTGTACTAGGATTCATATGAATAATTATCTTAAACTGTTTCTGAGCAAAATGTCCAACAAAAAAGTTTTCACACACTTACAGCTATGGCGACAATGACTCTTAGTCTATGACAATTTCGATACATGACAATGTTTTTTAATAATAATACAAATGCATTATTGTACGGATAAAACTGCTGAAGATATTGATAAGCTAGGTTGTCTGTAAAAAGAAGTTGTGTTAGCTATCATTGACAAAATTTAAATCATATTTCACGGCCACTTTTCAATTTCTTGAAAATGTATGCAAAGGTGATATTTATATCAGGTTTGATGGTGACAAAACATTGTTGCATTTCCTTTTCCCTCTCAGCATACTTACAGTTCTATAGATGAAGACAGCAAAGATTACATGGAACATGACGAGCAGAAACGCCATGCTGACCATGGACCACTTGTCAAAGTACTGCACCTCCGCCTGGGCCATAAAGTGAGACATGGCCGTCATTGAAGCATTCTGGGCTGCCTGCAGGCCTAGGAAGATCAGGGCTGATATCACATACACATCCTGGAATATACACAGCATTCAACCTGATATAAACAAATTATCCATGACGAGAACAAGGCAAGCATACCTGGTCTATGCTCCCTATTTATCTAATAATGTAGACTAAATCTCTCAGAGTTCCTCCTTCAAAGTTTAACTATCTTTGAGAAATGGAAATTAGCTTAACTTATTTCATCCTCTAAAATGCAAGGCACAATTGTTCCATAATAGTAAGAATTATTTCACAGAATGTTGATCATTTCATTTGAGCCTTTAGTTTAAACTTATTAATTTTTACAACATTTGTGAAGCAAGCTATTGCAACTAATATTTATAAAACACTCTTGTTGACACAATGTTGCGCCAGAGTGTGGACTTGTGTTGTTGGGGAAACCGGAGTACCCAGAGAAAACTAACTTGTCTGACTTGGTGACCACAAACCAAACTCACATGCGCCTAGGGCGGTAATCAAACCTAGATCGCCTAGATGAGAAGCGAGAGCACTAATAACTGTGCTAAATGGACAACCAGCTGTCCAAGCTGTTATTAAACTGTGAGGACATGACATGTTGAGAGCATGGACAGAGGCTCTGACTTCTTTAAGCCAGGAGCTATAGTATTTCTGTACCAGATATGTGAGATAAGAGATGGTGGGCAGGCTCTGTTTCACGACCAGCTTGAAAGCCACTGCAGTCAGGAACAAGGTGATGGTCACTGTCAGTCGGTCTGCTGTCTTGAATTCTATCGAGTATGCCGCAAATGTCAGACTGATGATCAGCAACTTCCAAAACATAAAATAAAATAAAAGTAGAAACATTTCAATTAATTATGATCAGATATATGAAGTTCTGAAAAGTATCTAAATTGTTCAATTCCATGAATTTTGAACTTCATAATGTGCATTAAATGTCAGGCTATTAAAATTGTCTTCTGCAGAATAAAACATCATTTTTAGATAACATGATCCACATCATGTGATTTTTAGGTTTTGGACATTCCATTGGTTTGATTGGTTTGTTTTTGGTCTTTCAATAAAATGTTACTAAAGTAATACTGAAAATTTCATGACAATACCTAATGATTTTTTTTTTGTATTTTGGTATTTCAATAAAATGATACTAACGTAAACTGAAAATTTAGTGACGATACCTAACATTTTCAAATAAGACCATGCGTTTTGCATTTTGACTCTAAATTTGACATCGCACACATAATATAATTACAAAAGTACACTAGAACCATCACAGGAGTGATATGGGCCGCGAACAATAGCACAATTGAAAGGGTTTCAATCAGAAGGCATACTATTAAGCACTATATAACCAAGAATCTTTCTGTGATAATATGAGGGTTGTTCATAGTTAGTTGACAGGCTTCGCATTTTTGAATATCAGTATCATTTAATGTCATGTTGATCTAACTTTTCAATGAGTTACCTATTTCGGATCTAAACATTTTGCGTTGTCAAATTCTTTAAACAAAGTATGCATGATACAAACTTCATTTAAAACATAACACAACATAAGATTGATATATAATAACCTAAATGCCTCTAGAAACATTGTATAAAATTTTAATGCAATCATAAAGTTATAAGAACCAATAACAATCCTTTAAAAAAGAAAAGAAGTGTGGACGAAACTATAACACAGAGAAATTCATTATTTTTGGTATTTTATATTTATGATTATTTCATTTGTAGTAATTAAGTGCAAAGGATAAAATTGTGCGATGGGGCTCACATAATATTTCAACAATTTTCCTGCAAACTTATTATTCTTGTGAGCAAAAGCAGACATAAAACACTACCATAATAAAAACTATGTTCCAGATGAAGTATCCCATCTTCCTGGCAACACGACACTGTGCATGAAGTATGGGATGGACGGTGGAGCTGCAGTACTCCACGGTGGTGAAGTCACAGAATGTCTCTATGTGGTTGTACAGGCTCCACTCTGCCTGCCAACAAAAGAACATTGTCTTATAAATAAGAACACGACCATGCATTTAAAATTCTTACAAAATTTTAATGTTAACTGAAGTATATTAACATTTAAGTCCAAAAAATAGTTCAAGATATTAACTGAAGTGAAAGGTTAGAGTGATCCCCCTAATGAACAGTGACAGGGAAATATATCATATTTGTTCTGTATTGCAATACATTGGCTTATTGATAATATTGCACAACCCTACTGAGCACCTCTTTCTTAAGAATAGTGATTATCATCAAAGTTAAGAATGGCATGTATGGCATATCATCATCGTAAGGTGTACCTGGTCCATAAATGACTTGGTGTTGATGGAGCTGACGGCTGTTTGGTCCTCCACCAGATCCACTTCTGCATCAGACCGCTCAGTTGATATTGAGATGGTCAGGTCCTGTAGGAGAGGAACAGTGCTATTTGTATGGAATGACAATAGTTCAATGATAAGCATTTGTTATACCTACAATCAAATCTCAAATCTCCATTTGTTACCTAGGGGAAGACACAACAAGTTTGTCAATTTTTCACAGGGTTTCTAATAGCTGATAATTGTCAATCCCGCAAAAAAATAGCTATGGTTTTGGGGGCTAAAAGCCCCTGTGGACGGCCAAGGGAAATAAAGGTGAACCCCTCTTTCCAGCAAAAAATAATTTCACAATTCGCCACTTATCCCAATATCCTATCCCCAACCCCCTGAAAATCTCATCATATTTACATCTATCTCAAGTGTTCCTAGAGCCTCTAAATCCAGAATTTTAGAACCCCTGCAAAGGCTTGGAGATTTTTTTTTATTAAAAAGCGCTTGTTTCCCCCATTGTGTGGTTGTAGCTGAGAATTAATCAATGATGGACATGATATTTGTACTTTTGGACTGAAGACAAACCAACAAAGGGGTCATCTTCTACTGGTCCAAGTGTTCTCCAGTTATTGAGCAGAAACAAAGTGTGATGCACAGACTGGTGACCAACAAATCATTTTTCACCTGAAGGTCACTGTAACTTTGACCTATTACCATCAAAATCAATATATGTCATCTACTAATCATGACCAACTAAGTATGAAGTTCCTGGGCCCAAGCATTCTTAAGTTATTAAGTGGAAACCGTTCTTATCTTCAATATTACATTGACCTTTGACTTACTGATCTCATAATCAAAAAGGGGTCATCTACTAACAGGCAAACCAAGAATGAAGTTCCTTGGTGCAAACATTTGGTAGTAATTGTCAGATTTACATTCATATTTGGCTCATTGATTGTAAATCCCTTTTGATACTTTTGAAACACCAACAGTTTTTTTTTTTAATACATCTCCATTATGAAAGAAATTGATAACAAAACTCTTTTATTAGGCCTAATATATTTTAGAAATAGCCAATGGACTGTCATTCATGATTCAATACAAAAGTGTATACTACTTTACAGGACTCTCTATCAATAAAAACAAATTCTTTAAAGCAGGTGCGATCTAAACTTAACTATTAATCAGGACCAACCTGAACGTCGACTGGAAAGTGTTCCAACTCAAGATTTTCCTTGAAGAATCCCTTAAACCTCCATAACTGAACGACTAGTGGATATCTGTAGCCTGGCTCATTGTAGCGAATGTCATAAGTCTTCCTGTTCAGCACAAACGCTCCATCTATGTTCATCACAATCAGTTTCGGATCCCAGGGTATCATTTTATCAAGTCCTTCTTTATTCTGAAAACAGGCAAATGATTGTTGAATAACTACACATCAGTTTTTTAAAACTCAAGCATCCTAGCTTTTTTTACTGTGTATTCTATTAATCCATGTTTTATTTAACCTTTCGCTCTTAAAAAACCTCCACAAGCCATGCACTGATTGAAACAAGGTATCCAAATTTTATTTTCAATAGCAGGGCTTGTCAGTGTTTGTTTGATAAAGAATGTGACAATTTGTGTTTGTTGATCCAAAAGCCTAATTCAGGAACCTGTTACCACACAATGAGGATAGAATACCTTCTGTGTGTCTCCCATGTAGTTTTGTTCAAGTATGGGTTCCTGCCACTTGGCCTGCACAAAAATCTCAGCCTCAAACTGCTGGTCGATGGTGTCAATGTCTGTGATCTTCAGGAATGTGCACTTAATCTCTACAGTCACCTAAAACAGAGAATACATGTACATATCTTAAAATCACTGCCAGTAGGTAGAGTGACCTTAAGCTTTGACCTTCATATTATTGGTTTTTCAAGTGACACAATATCAAGCAATGGTATTTGTAACATTATTTTTCAAAACCTTCTTATGCATGGCCAAACAGGCCTAGACAAACCAAAATACAACAATTTCTGACAAATGACCCTTAAATGAAACCTTGGCCTTTGACCTGCCAAGATATGCCTTGCCTTGGTCTTGTACTCAACACAGCTCCTTTTCATGGAGAATATTTGTGCCAAGCCACTCTAAAATCCCTCTATGCATGGGAGATTGACAGCCCAATCAAGAAGAACAAGGCATGTTGACCTATGACTTAAACATGGTCTTGACCTTTAATGTACAGACCTACAGTAAGTCTTGTACATGGCCAACCATATTTTCAAGCAGAACATTTGTGCCTTATTCTTTCAAGATCCCTCTATGCATCGCAAAGTCACAGCCTGAACATAAATTGTTGACAACGCCTGCCCACCTTCAGCTGACATACCCAAATCTAATAACCAATAAAACCCTGATTGAAAATTGATGATTAAAGGCATCTACTCATAGATATAAAAGGCTTGAAGGTTGAAGCAGGTGTTTCTTATTTTATACAGGTATATCTTATCAATATACAAACAAATCACACTAAAAAACATTCCAGCATCCCAAAAAACAACAATTAATTGTTTCTCTGAAAATCAGCTTTGTTACCTTATCAGATCTCTTTGAGTCTGGAATGATAAGATCTCCATCATCAGAGACAGGGTTTCTCGCTGACGACCGGGACAGTGAATCCATGGTTTCCATGGCAACCTGCATCACCTCCGAGTTCCTTTCTATACACCCCATCAATTGACCCATCATGTCTAAGTGATATATAAAATGTTTTCAAATAAAATAATGTGCTCATTATCGAACAAATTGTATGTGTAAATGCTCAACAGTTACTGCTGTCATAACATGATAAAGCCATGTGACAAACATGATGCAAAATTTAAACAGCTTGGGATGAACATTTACTTATTGTCTATAGGACTCTTCAGTCAGCCCAATTTCTAAACCGTATCAAACAATACTGCATTAAAGTACATTTGATTTTATAACTTTATTTAAGTACCGTAAATACATTTGCAAAGATTACTACCAAACGGCTGGATACAGGTGAAATCCTCTCTCCGATGAGGAAAAACCAAAGACCATGCTACATGTACAGGTTATCAAACAGTTGTTATTAGAACTGGACAAAATAGATAAATAACAAGCTTGTTGGGTTCATTGGCATGGAAATCTCCTTATGTTCAAAGTGGACACTACTTATATTAAAATACCTGTCAACAAACTGAAGGTTTGTCCATCGGCTGGTTGACGAATAGCTTTTTCTGTTTCTACAGGTGCCTCAATTACTATGTCTTCATTCTGTATATCTTCCATTTTTGGCATCAACAGGTTGCCATCAGGTGTTCTCTGGTCTGTGTCTATGGTAGTTATCTGACTCGGATGCACATATACAGTACTGTTAAAAAGACAAGCAAAGATGACTATGTTGTTCAATTCCATGCCAATGGCAAAACTATTTGTTTTACTTTGTATTTTGAAATCCAAAGGAGAGCCAAATAAGGTCTGCATAGGGGTATCCAATAGTCCAAAAAAGTGTAGGTTTTTACGATTTTTGATATTGCAGATTGGAAGAATCCCATATAACACGTCAAGATTAATTAGACTAGGGTATCAATGAGTTTAACAAAAAAAAAAATTCTAAGTATTTTATTTGTGTTCAAAGCCAAGGCCAATATCACAGACACCAGAATGTATGACCACATGTTATATAAGTTCCCATGACATGATAAACAGCCCAAAAAAGTGAACTTGATGATACATTCTGGTGTCTATGGCCCAAATCACAAAATCATCAGACAATGTGGAATTCAATTATTTTTATTTCGTTTATAACATGACCACACGTATTTACTTAATATTATGTTCATTCTTATCATGAAGTAACAGTGTATTAAACAAGAAAATGCTTTTAACCTTTTTAGAACATGGTAATTGTATGATTCTTCAGATTCGCTTTCGGTACGTTCGCTTTCAGCGTCATACATGGTTGTCGGCCATTTTGTTGCAGACGAGCGAAATCACGTGAAATTTCATAAGGGAAGCAACTGTTCAATATATTCGGCTAGACTCTAACAACTTTTCGATAGCATACATGGATTACAAGTGTGTTACCACAGGTACACTTATTTTAGCAAAAAATGTTCAATGTTCTCCATTTGACTAGATTTGAGACTTGTAGCGTATTTTATTTGCTTAAGCAACCACAATTATACTATTTAAAAGTTTAAGAAAGTAAGTTGGGTAATTGAAATCTGTGAGCAATAAATTAGAAGTACTTTAGTGACTAGATATTATACTTATCTCTTTTGAGAACCCCCGAATAACTTGAAAAATGTGGATTTCCTCTTCAAAGAATGAATATGTTTTTAAAAATATCAGGAGCACGAGACATATGTATAAACGAGCGTGACTGAACAGCCATGCAATGTTATTGTGTCGTTGTTATTATGCCAGTTACGTGACTTTATTCCAAATTTCCGGTGATAGATTTAGAACCATTTTACGCAGTTTTGTATTCAAACTCTATTTTGAGGACTTCTAGGGACAAGTACGTTCGTATGAACAAAATCCAGTGTCCTCTGGGTTAAAAACCGGCTGGGATTGTTGTTGTAATTATGCCAGCTACGTGACTTTATTTCAAATTTCCGGTGATAGATTTAGAACCATTGACGCAGTTATGTATTCAAACACTATTTTGAGGATTTCTAAGGACAAGAACGTTCGTTAAGCAACGAATATCACCACTATACCACCCTCACTCGCAGAGAGGCGGCCACTCACACCGCTATACCACCCTCACTCGCAGAGAGGCGGACACCCACACCACTATACCACACTCACACACAGAGAGGCGGACACCCACACCACTATACCACACTCACACACAGAGAGGCGGACACCCACACCACTATACCACACTCACTCGCAGAGAGGCGGACACCCACACCGCTATACCACACTCACACACAGAGAGGCGGCCACCCACACCACTATACCACACTCACTCGCAGAGAGGAGGACACACACACCACTATACCACACTCACTCGCAGAGAGGCGGACACCCACACCACTATACCACACTCACACACAGAGAGGCGGACACCCCCACCGCTATACCGCACTCACACACAGAGAGGCGGACACCCACACCACTATACCACACTCACACACAGAGAGGCGGACATACACACCGCTAAACCACACTCACTCGCAGAGAGGCGGACACCCACACCGCTATACCACCCTCACTCGCAGAGAGGCGGACACCCACACCGCTATACCACACTCACTCGCAGAGAGGCGGACACCCACACCGCTATACCACACTCACACACAGAGAGGCGGACACCCACACCACTATACCACACTCACACACAGAGAGGCGGACACCCATACCACTATACCTCACTCACACACAGAGAGGCGGACACCCACACCACTATACCACCCTCGCTGGCAGAGAGGCGGACACCCACACCACTATACCACACTCACACACAGAGAGGCGGACACCTACACCACAATACACCATTCACACATAGAGAGGCGGACACCCACACCACTTTACCACACTCACTCGCAGAGAGGCGGACACCCACATCACTATACCACACAGAGAGGCGGACACCCACACCGCTATACCACACTCACACACAGAGAGGCGGACACCTTCACCACTATACCACACTCACACGCAGAGAGGCGGACACCTTCACCACTATACCACACTCGCACACAGAGAGGCGGACACCTTCACCACTATACCACACTCACACACAGAGAGGCGGACACCTTTACCACTATACCACACTTACACCCAGAGAGGCGGACACCTACACAACTATACCACACTCACACACAGAGAGGCGGACACCCACACCGCTATACCACACTCACACGCAGGGAGGCGGACACCCACACCGCTATACCACACTCACACGCAGAGAGGCGGACACCCACACCACTATACCACACTCACACCCAATATCACCGTCTTTTAAATTATGGGTCAATGTTGTTGTTTTTTAAATGGTGTTGATGCTCAATATTTAGCAACCATAAGCCATAGGTTGCAACATGTGTAGGTGTAAGAAGGAATTGGGCAACTTTTATACAACAAGATTTTATCAGATTTTCAATCGAAATTTTCGGTACTAATACATTTAGAATAATGTTCGCAGTTACATATTCAAACACTATTTTGAGGATTTCTATTAACATAGGACTACGCACGTACGTTAAGTAACGAAAGCCACTGACCTCTTCATTCAAAATCGGCAGGGATAGCTTTACAACCTCCTCTGAGTTGCCGTCCAAATAAAGCTTCACACCTCCTTCCACGTCATCTTTATCGCAAATACCTTTCCCATGTATTGAGGTGCAGTGCACACACAATGGTCAATCTATCTTAAATCACTCATGGGTGCGTTTACTATATAGACACCAGTTTTCAGAGGACTGGGGAAAGGGATAGAACGAATAAAAATGTTCAAATTCACCCTCTGAAACACAAACATTCCAACACTATTGTCCGATTGTTCAGGACTTTGTTCAAGTAAACGTTGTTTCTTTTAAAACAAATATGAACTTTTTTTGTAACATGCTTATATATATTTGAATAAAACATGTACTGCTGGCCTCAATTTCTCGAAACTTCTTAAGTCTCTTATAACAGGATTAAGCTAAACCCACTATTTTTGTCTTTCAATATTTTGCGTTTTATATACTCCTTTAAATGTATTTAATACTTAAGATAGGAATTGTCATTACGATTATCACAATAAACCATTTTTCATTTATGAAAATTCACTGTAAGTATGTATTTTGGCTGATTGAAATAAGCAACTTAAACCTGTTAAGCTTAAGAAGTTTCGAGAAATTGGGGCCCGGTAACAAACGTGTCCATTTTTGTTCCAGATTTATAACGCCTTAAATGTTAACAACGATGACGTTAACATCGCTGTAAAAAAAATAATATTTTTATGAAAACTCGATCCAATATCGATAAAATGCACACACAAAAATCCACCCACCTATATTTTGCACCACAACTGTATGGCCTCGAAGTCCTTTCCGGAAACTGGTCCGACAAACATAAGATAGATTCATAGCGATCTTGGACGGGATTAGACTTGTGTTTGTTTACTCAGAAGTTCTGGTGAATTATACGTAATATTATCGTGCCCAGTGACAGAAAGGATAGAGTTCCTGCAAGAATTATCGTTTGCTTCATTTGTAATTAATTATCTGCTGAACGATTATATCAGAACATAAAAAAGGTCGTACAAGTCGACCATATCACGTCCAAAAGTCATATAATGTATAGCATAGTACATTTAGCCATGTAAGCAATTAGTTCTTCCAATAAGTTATGAACAATGACCGAGCTCTTCATGGTATATATAATGATGTACATTCTCGTACACCAGAGTGAGGATGCTATGCGTATCACAGTCAGATTTAGAATTGTCGAGCCTCTGATGAATGAGCATGGATGATGATCCTGGTCAAGGGAAAGAGTTGTGGTGGTTTCACTGGCCAGGGCATGTAAACGATGTTAATTTCTTGGCAGAAAACAGTAGACGCTGTATACACAGGAAGTCTCCAATCCAGTCAGGGCTGCAATTTCGAGAGTAACGTGATAAAAGAACTCTGCAAACTCGTTGGAATAATGAAGAATCGCACAACAATCTATCATGCACAATCAAACCCTTCAGAACTATTTAATCAGACTCTTGTCTCGCAATGTCAGAAGTAGAAAAGGAAGTTGATTTGAAAATATATTTGGCTCATATTGTTCAAGCCTACAATGCTACAAAAAGCGATTCGACTTCTCCCCACACATGTACAAGGGTCTAACGAAGGATCTTTAGATTGTCAAATCTACGTTGCAAAGTTGTGTGAGAGGCTGGATATTGCATACAAACTTGCTTTAAATGAGGCCACCAAACGGGACACAAAGGGTAAACGCTTAAATGATAGAGAAGTTAAAGAGTTGTAAGGTTTGAAGTTGTCTTGTCTCGTCTTGTCTTGATTTTTCTGTAGGTCAACAAGGATAACATAAGTTAGCTGACCGTTGGAAGGAGCACCCTTACAAATAATGTTAATGGGCATCCCTAATGCAGACATCCCAGTGTATGAAGTGAGGCGTGTGGACGGCCTGGGTAGGACACGTACTCAGCATCGTAATATGTTGTTGCAATATGGTTCTCTACCTAGGGAGTCTGACATCCTATGTCCCAGAGAGTTAAAAAAAACCTGTGGTATCTCATCAGCCTGAGTATAAGCCTGATGCAAGTTAGGAATTCTCAGAGCGTTATGTCTTACCCCAGAGGAGAAGGCCACACCCGTAAAACAATAGTTTGAAATCTGCTAAAAAATGCAACAGTCGCAGCAGTCTGACAGAGGCGTATACGATTCTACACCAGCAACAATATGTAGTCCTTACGTTGCATTTTTTTTTCAAAGCAATCAGTTGAGGTACTCCCAAGCAGTCTTGTTAAGGTGGTCCTCAACAGGTCATTCCGATTCCGCAAGTGGGTGAACCAGATGGAGGCTGAGACTCGTACAGTATTTTATGTCTTCAGATGCGTGTCTTCTTTTGCCGATAATTGATTGTTAATTTTGTGAGTGTTTTTTTCTAGCTCATCGTGTTGTTATAATGTCTATGTCCTTATAAAACAGTATTGTTGACACTAATTGAAGTATTCGTTTGTATTTTGACTATTCTGCTTTACGTCAGACAGAAGTATTAGAAAAAAAACGAGAACGAGAATAATGATAGTATTCCCTTTATATATCGGTATAATATTATACCCATTTTTCTTATTTTAAAGTAAACATTAATTATTCCATAACTTTATTGATTCTAAATGTACATAATCTGAATATTCACCCATAAAGAATTACCAATGACCATAACTGTATTTATTCATTTTATTTTAGAAAAATGATGTTTATATAGTTGTTAACTTATCATTTATACACCAAATATTATCGGGATCTATTAAATTAAACTAGTTGATACAAATTACAGAAAAAAATATTTTCACTTATTTAATTTTATAGAAACTAACCTCAATTGCGCTAAAAGGCGCGTGAACGTTGTAAATAATATCACGTGACTTAATAACGTCATTAAAAGAATGTGACGTTTACTTTCGGTTTAAAACTGTCAAAATGGAGATTTTGCCAAAACGTAGATATCGTTTAATTATGGATTTCAAGGCGAACTTTCCGGAGAAACTGTATGATGTTTGCAATGATGGTGCACTGGTCCACTGGAATCCGAATGGATCTCTTTCCGTAGACGACGAGGATGAATTTGAAGCTAAAGTCATGATTTGGTATGAGTGTTTTCGTTGGTTTTTTTTCATTAATTCATACAGTTCTGGCTTCCATAACTTTAATGTTGATATTTATTTTTTTGATGTTTACAACACATCCAAAACGGTAATATACAACGTGTTCGCTGATAAGCGTTTAGCTATAATTCATACTGTCAATTTACATGTAAATAACATTAATTTCATTACACATGAGCTGTGATTTTCCACTGTTAGTTTAGCGGTCCCCTGCTAGTCGCAGCTTTTATCTCCTGCTTGTGCTTTCACACAATACCAACCTATTTAGGAGGTCGGGTGGCGCTTCCGGCGCGCGCCCCAACAGCTTAAATTGTACGAGTGGTTTTTCGATGCATTTTTTTCCGAGAAATTTTAATAATATACAAGAAAATGCACCAAATATAAATAAACATTTTTTGAAGAACCATTTCGATAAGGCTCGAACTCGAAGCTCGTCGTAAATTTAATTATCTTATTGTTGTTTTTTTCTGGTACATATTTGTCTTAATTGAACTTTTTCCGTATTGAAAATGATCACAAATTGAGGAAATAAAACAAAACTTGCTTCCATTTGTGCCTTTAAAATACAGGTTGAAGAATATTGTTGTAACAGTAACGACCCTTTAATGAAAACGACACAAGGGACTCACGAAAGATCCACTAAGTCGAATGTTCAAATAACATTAATATCATGTTTCGCTATATATTTATTTTTATAATTGTTATAATTTTAGCCAGCATTTTATGCAGAAATGACTGTGACTGATTTCTGCCCGCTCGCTTTTCTCATTTTCACGGCGAAAATTCGACAATGGGAAAAATTTGCTAAGTGGCGGGGTGTATATGTACATATTAATAATTAAACCTCTTCACAAATACAGCCTTTTAGTACAATTATACCATGTAATATTGTTTAATATTGCATTAACGTGCGATACGTTTCGCTGTTTGAAAGTTAAATATATGCACAAGTCTTAAAATGCAGTGGTATGATTTATCTTGATACCGTTTGCGCATGCCAAGTGGAAAACGAAAACGATGCGAAAATGCGCATTTTGCCCGTCAATTTCAACTTGGCGCAATTTTACCAGGCGGGTTTCCGTATTTTCGTCCCTTTAACGTGAAAATTCGAAATCACGAAATGGCAGAAATCAGTCACCACAGAAAAAAGTTAAGAACATGAAAACAAATTTTATTCTTGATGCCACCTTGCGTTCCTACAAGTTTAAATTTGTTCTTACTAAGATAGGGCTAAACCTATATTATACAAGTTTACTATCTATCATTTGTTTCTATTAAAGGTATCCCGGGTTTCTACAGATTCCGTCATTCCTGAATTTCAAGCGGCTGTTCCGGGAGTACGGGTTTGAACGGGAAATTAACCAAAACGGTATCATTGAGTGGTCACATCCTTGGTTCGTGCGTGGAAGGCGGGAAATGGTCAACAATATCAAAACAAGGCGTAAGTCCTTCCAGTGCCCGACGCCCAATCAAGAAAACGAGGGATTATTCGGACCAGCAGTAGTTATACCCACGGAGGGAAAGAGGAGGTACTCTACACGTAGAAGAAGAAAAACACCAAAGATGGGTCACTCAAACGAGTCTCTGATTTCGTACGGGGCTCCAGATTTTGGCGGCGGTGGCGATACACGTGCGATGTTGTCGTCAGAGGGAAAATCTTTCGTAGTGAAGCCACCACAAGCTATATACATCGAAGATGGCACGCCTGTGAAAAACCAACGCATGATGATGCCACACCAGCACGTCGGCGACCAGCTGGTCAACGTGAATCAGAACGCCAAAGTTGAGCGCGACATCCGCGGTATAATGAATAACTTCGCCAAGAATGAGTTCACGTTGGAGGAATATAATGAGTATATCACAAAGAAGCGCAGACTGGAAGAACAGATGAAGACGGACAAAGATGACACCACTGATGCCAAAGATAAGCAGTTTTGGTGGTTATATGAAAACAAGGCCGATGGAAATGTTCCCAACCAAGATGCCGCTCCCGTAGTAAAGCAGCTCGTATCCGGCCATAATGGCTCCAACCAGGGTGCCATGCCGTGTGGGTTCTGTAAGTGCTGCAGTGCCATCAGTAACTATGTTAATGTTTTCGGGGAGATCCCTGAAAACATTCAGGTGATTGATTACCTGGAAGATGAGGTCATTCCAAATCAGGAGGTCACCGTGTCCACGGACCCAGCAACGCATGACGTCGAAGTGGAAGTGCCCGCAAACATCGACTTAAATAACAATGGTTATAATATTGACCATACTCTGATAAAGGAAAGCCAAGCTACCACTGAGGTGAGATAAAAGATAGAAACGGCGGACATTTGGTGTTTTGTTTTTGCCATTGAGTGGCTAACTTAGTCATGTTCTGGACTGTTTTGTGAACTTCACTTATTTGCACTCTGTGATATTGCTTATATTTGCCGTTGTTTCAATTATTGTTTGGATTTTATTTGTGATAAATCGTCTTGTCTTTTTATTGGATAAAAGAATGGTCTCAATTTCAAATTATTTTACCACGTTAAAGCAAAGTCGTATCATTAAACATATTGTACATGTTTTCTCTATTTAAAACCTTATTTACTTTTAAGATGTGTTGATAAAATCCTTTTGTCAATGTTCCAAAAAAAAATATTCTACAACAAGAAAGTACAAAGTAATTGGTGAAAACTATGAGTTGTACTCATTTCTTCTGCTGTAGAAAAACTTTTCTTTGGAATCCTAACCAAAATTTCTTATTCTACGAGTGAATGCGCTTTTTAAATTGTCTTTTGATTTTGAATAAGTTTTGATGTTTTGTGATTTAATGAATAGAGATTGAGATTTGAATTCAGTAAGTTTTGTGATAAAAGGGCCTGGTGTTGTTGTTGAAATATGTTTAAGAGGCATTTTCATACGGTTATCTTGCTTATAATTATATAACTTTTTAAATAAACAGTTTGGATGCCTATGTGTATTTCAACCAAATATTTCATAATGGACAACTACTTTAATGAAGTTATAGTTTAAAGACAATCATATAATATTAAAAAAAATCCACGAAACATAACATTAATCAATAATTATATGATTAAATATTTATCGGGACTATATTGGGGAAGGTGGTGACAATATTGTGCGAGTGTTCTTCGTGGGTGGAGCTGTGGATGGTGGTACATTGACGTTGACACAATTAATTGATCACACTCACTTAGGCTGATCAAATATGAATTTAAATACTTGAAATATCCAATCAAGTTCCATTTTTTGAAATACTTATTTGATATGAAAAAGTAAATTACGGGATAATCGCAAAAACATAATCAATCTAGCGTATTAACATTGTCAGAAAAGCACTACAATTTGTCAAAACAAGAAATTTGGTAATCATAAGTATATTCCTCTCAATGTCCTCCCGCATGTCATAAACCATGGATCAATATTACATAATTTGCCCCCAGAGATGACATATATGGAGGGGCCATAAACCAAAACCGCGCATTCCAATACACCAGTCCAATTAATCCTGGCTACTTATTAATTAAAGGGAAAATACGTATTACGAACTTTCAGTTTCCCTTGGTCTAAATAAATCTGATAATTTGAAATTCATGTAACTGTGTTTGATATCGAACGACAGATACAAATTAATAATTTAAAAGACAAACTATACTAGCTTTGTCTTACTAGGGTAATTATTATTCAAATTGATAAAACAACAACACGAACTCAAAAAATAAGTCCTACAGGCTAAAGTCGCTTGGATTCACTATTTTGTATCATGTTTACGGTAATCAATCTTATTCCCGACGGTGATGGGCCACTGCTTGCCGTCAGCACGTGTCATATGCTCATTTTTTTCGGTAAAACATTTTTAAAATTCTCCTCAGCAGAATTTGTTCGGTTGTGCAAAGTGTACACTCGAGCAACCCCCTTTTTTCAACCCATTAGTCATGAAACTTGGTCAGAATGTGTGTCTCCCTGAAATCTAAGTTAACATTTGAGTAATTTGCGAGTTTAACAGTTATTAAATACTTATATAAACGAAATTTATACATGCCTTACCTACTGCCCTCACACAACACCTGAGTTTTTCAATGTGCTAACAAGGATGTCAACAGTTGTTACAGCGCATCGCAGAACAAATGTTTATAAATGGCCATTCCAAGCCATTTCACTCCAGTCGCGAATTCAAAGCTGCCTTTATAACACCGCTACAATGAGCGTGCTAGAACGAGTTCGGAACCGCATTGAAACTGCGGCGCCTGTTAAGAAAATGTTTACATTAGCGGGACCTTTAGAACCTACTAAGATACCAAGTGTTACAAGCCAGCTGTCGGAGTCTGTAACGGACTACCTTAGTAATGCTGGGCGTTCTGTGTGCGAATTTTTTGACGAATCTGTTAGTACTGGACAAAACTTTCTTTCGGAAGTTTTTGGCAGCAATGAGATTCGGTGGCGAAGTAACAGCTATGACAACAGAAAAGAACTACGAACACAGATTAGAAGGCGTTACTCTCTCGACCACACGGGCGACCTCAATGAGAAGGGCAGCGCTCTTTTAACACATGAAGCCAAAACGTGTCAGGATGTGCCCCAGTCAGCGCCAGCTGATATTTATTGTATGAAACAGAACGGCAAACGCGTTAAAGATGATAAATATAAACTAGGATCTATCAAAGCTGAAAACTACTTCGATTTCGACCACCGTCTCAGTGGATATGACCCACTGTCCATTCCAGGTATACTGCCTACAAGCATCGACAAAAACTCGGGCAAGAAACCACCGCGTAGTCCAAGCATAATTAACCGAATTGTAGAAGAGAGCATTGACACTGATATTCCGAAAGCGGACAAAACTAAAGCCTGTCAGGACTGGGTGGATAGTGTCAACAAAGGTCATGGACCACTTGTCAAGAAAAGATCCAGCTCCCTTGCTAACACCGGGCTGCTGTGGAGAGCAGATCACACGACTCTGAAAGAACAATCTCAGGAGCCTACAGACCCGAGTCCTGATTTAAAAACAAATGGTAATGCATCCGACACTAGAGCAGACGAGAATATGAACGATGAAGACGTATCGAAAGACCAAAATAAAGTCGCTAGAAATACTTCGAAGCAAAGTGTGACAGTTCATGGGTTCGAGTTTTTTGACGATGAAAATGAAAACGAAGGGCAATATAAAGTTACGCCTCATCCACATAGGAGACATTCAACCTCTGTATTGTTATCAGACCAGGAATCGTTAGAATATGCCATACAGAATATGAAACAGAAGCTGGAGGAAACCAATGGAATGGACACTAATGAATGTTTTGGTACAGTTACTATTTCACTACAGTATCTGTTTATGAAGGAAACGTTGAAAGTCAAAGTTCTGTATTTTGAGAAAAATCTTAACTCAAAGTTTGTGAACGTGGACAAAAAGGAATCCTTCTACGTGAAAATCTGTGAATTACCAGAGTCGAAAACGACAACTAAACGGACACAGACGGTGAAAGGAGCAGGTATTTTCAAGATAGATAAGAAAGTCCATTTCAAACACATAACATTTGAAAATTTGCATCTGAAAACATATCGTTTCCAGCTGTTCAAGACGTCTAAATGGAAACTGAATAAAGACATTCTCATTGCGGAAACAAAGGTTTGTCTGGACAATTTAGACGTCATCAATGAGAAGCGGCTGTCAAAACAAATGAAGAGGATTGAAAAGAAATAAAAAAACATTGATAAGTAAAATATTACCATGATGTAGAGCATGGGTGGTATACAATATTTAACTTAAGTTAATATTATTGTCAAACACCATTGACTTTATTCACTTTCTTGGTCAGTCATTAATAAGCAGTAATCCGATTAGCTACGTCGTTCATTTATCCATTTGCGATCAATATTGGATAAAAGTCCTGGCCCCATTTTCTCGAAATATCTTAAACCTTTTAGGTTTAGATATCCGCATATTAATTAAGCCAAATTGGTAGCTAAAACATGGTTTATCATATTTATCTCTCCTTTTGAATGTTGAATACGGAGAATGATACACAGCTTATACCAAACCTTACCTCTAGTTGAAAGGACAGACCTCCATGGTAGCAGCATACAGTTACTGGACAACCGATAATTATATTTGAATCCTGTAAATAATGTGTACATAATGCAGTTTATTCGTTATGTCAGTGTGTTGTTGTATTGTTTTATGCACGATATTTTATGGAATAAATGTTGGAAATAAATTGTTTTATAGATTTAGCGTTAATTTAGCTGCAATATCGCGGCCTGTCAAAACGAACTGTCGACACTAATTCCGTGGTGCAGCTGTGCCTTGTGTTTACTCTTTGTTTTGTGTTCTTACACGGTACCACATTCTCCTGTTGTAAACGACGTTACACGAACTTCACGTGTAAAATGCACGGACAACCCGTCGAGATGATGTTTATGGAGGGTATTCGTTGCCAAAAGTCCAGACGTGTATGTGTGTATTTTAGGTTTGTATCATTGATGATTTACCAATTTACATTTTACAACCGCCAACTCATCGGTTGTATGTTTACATTTTACACTGCACATTTTCATTTTTCATTGTACCGATTGGAGTTTTATTCTCGTTGCATCTATTCATCAGACGATTCAGTCGTGTTTATAAAGTTGTGTATGTTAAAACACACGTTATTCTGTGAAAGTCACATGCCGGGTTTTACATTGCGGTGTGTAGAAGACAGATTTCAGTTCGTAGTTCTACAAAATACATTGTATGGTGGTAACTTTTCATTCGCAGTTGAGATGAATTTAATTTTATTTATAGATAGCTCCGCCTTAACCATGTCTTAACTCCGCCTTAACCATGTCTTAACTCCTCCTTACGTCTTTCGGAAATTTCCGCTATCACTCGGCTCTATTTAAACCAATTATGGATACTTTGGACCATGGACATTGCGAACCTTATTATGGATATTACGAATCATCTATATTATGACACTATGGACCATGATTTGGAAACAGGATGGATTATAAATTATTTCATGTCGAATAAAATAATATATGATATTACAACATGTTTTTGTCTATATAATAGTAATTAATACGCACATATGACATGAAATGAGATGTATGCAAAATGATACTTGACTCAAAACACAACAAAATGTAAGCCATTAGCATTAAATTATACTTCAAAAATGAAAAGTCCCATTGTCTTATTTTTCTTTTAAAGCTGCACTCTCACAGATTGGCCGTGTTGACAACTATTTTTATTTTTTGTTTTGGAATTAGCCAATTTTTGCGTAAATGTCTGGATACCAGTGGTATAAGACTGCTGACAAAAGATCAGATACAGTTTTTCAGTTTTACGTTCGCAAATTGATGTTTTATGGCTAAAAGTGATACTACAGTAACGTTTTAAGAAAAATGAAAACTGTCGGCAGTTTTCCAAACAATTTAGATCTGGTTTATTGTGAGTAATCTTATTATTTGTATAGAAAGCATTGCTTCCAAAATCAGCCGAGTCTGGGACAAAGAAAGGTTGTCAAAACTGTCAATCTGTGAGAGTGCAGCTTTAAATTACTATAAACACTATTTTAAATTCAACCATTAGAGGACACTTTCTTGCCTTTTTGCAATGTTTAAGATTGCAAGTAATATTAGATAATTTAAAATTTACGAAGAAAAAAATCTAAATTTTCATTAAGTGGAAATTATTCACTAAGATGCCCCAGAGGTTTCTTACCTGGTAGCTGGAACTGTATGGATAAAATACACTATGATTACAACTTCATATAACTCGTACATTATACTGTAACGAATATCATTTTATAGGTAATTAATAAAGTATTTTAATGATGAAGTCAATTTATTGCTAATAAACAATTATAAAAACTTGCTGCTAGCTTTTATACCCCACCCACACTCAACAGTCAGGGCTTTTTTTCACATTTAGGTAAAGCGGACCTAGCCCTTTTGGAGGGGAAAAATCGCGCGTTTGTTTTTCTAATCTAAGATTCACGATATCTATTTTTTCAGGTTCTTGAAATCCCCCACTTGATTGTTATGTTTCACAGTGGCAGATCCCGTAATTCATAACTGGGGGACACAAGTGGGTTGGATGGCTAATCTTCCATCCACACGGATATTTTGTTTCAATGATGTATTGAAATTACACGTTTACACCATACATTCTTATTAAGATAGTAAATAGTGGATATCATTATGATGTCCATCAAAAGTTTCGTGGGTTTGCTGGAGCAGGTTTTGAACAGGGACTTGCGTTAGAGGGGCGTTACTTAAGTGGGCATGACATTAATATGTTTAAAATGTGGGAAGTGGGGTTAAGGGGTACTCCCCCTAGAATATATCAAATATTTTTAGTCTGAATTGGTGCATTATGGCGTAATTAAGTACTTTTTTCTGAGAAATATTGACAAAAAAATAACCTTTAAGTTACTTGCGGGCCAACTGGGGGGGGGGGGGGCACAGGCCCTACAGCTCCCCACCCCCACTGAACGAGCCGCCCATGGTCCACTTGTAAATACAATAAATGAACAATTTTTGCCTGCTTGGGTATATAAGTAAAAAAAACTGACAGTGGCAGTATAAATCTGGGTCCGTGAGCCCAGCTCAGATACACCCAACTGCAATTGACTAAATAATATCGTAATTTAGGAACATTGATCGTCAAAATTAAATAAAAGATGAAGTTAATTTTAGTTTTTATTGTGAAATAAGAGAGAGTACTCGGACTTACAACCGGGAATTTACAGGAGGTAGTCGAAGATGTTATCTCCCTTGCTTAATTCGACGGAAATAAACGAAAGAAAATCTGATTCGTTAGCTCCGCCCATTCACCTTCGTTTCTTTCGGTGACATTTACCATATAAGGTATAGGCGAAATCGTCTATCCTTGTAATTCTGAACTTGTCAATTGACTTTTGTAAACCTGGACTTGTTGGACTGCAAATGTTCATTTTACGAATGCTAATGTCGACTGTAGGATTGCAGTTTTACATATGCATGATTCGGCTTTCTAAATTACATCATCATATTGTTAAAGGCAAGTTATACGATCTATGTTTTAGTGAGTTTATACAGGGTCGATCTGACAAATATACATTTTGACTACTATAATGACAAATGACAAATCAATACGGAACAACTGACGAATAGAAACAACAAATAGCACGTCTACATTGACAAATGTAAGAGATATTTAGTACGATTAAGAAGCACATTGTGGGAATTACACGTCTGGACTTTTGGCAACGAATAGCCTCCATAGATGTTTACTTAAAGAAATTTCTAATGCCCCCATATCGCATTCGGAACTCCTCGGCCATTTTTTTCAAAAACAACCTCGGATGTATGCAGGTACATCAGTTGAAGTAGTTCGTAATTTTTTTAATTATATCATTAATTAAATGTAGTGTTTTAGAGTTGTATTTATTAATCTAAGTTTAAATTTATTGCCATTGAATTGTATTATTGCAAACATAATTAAGAATCCCAAGACTAATGTCACACAGTTTAACTGCTAAATAAAATTACTACGCGATCTACTTGCAGCGGACTTAAACGTACCACTTTTTGAGTATGTAAACCGTCCAAATACATCCGAGGTTGTTTTCGATAAAATGGCCGAGGAGCTCCGAATCCCCATATCGTTGTTGAATTTATAAATGTGACCGTGCCCTTTGATGGCTGCATTATGGCTTGACCCCGTCACATCCCTAAAGATGACTTAAACAAAATTTTGAAGTCAAAGGGGGAGTTTTACCCCCTCATGTTGATGGAATATTTGCCAAAGGAGTATTTTTACTGCCCCAGTGTATGTATGTAAGCTGATTTATACTCGCACTCGAGTGCTCCGATAAGATTGTTATTTTTTTGGAGCATAGTGCACATACAGAATGTAAATTTGGTCAAGGCTACCCTTTTCCTTTAACGTGCACCAGTGTATAGCACTGTCACACGGGACCCCTATTTAACGCCCCTCCAGGAAGACGATTAGTATTTTAGTGGTGCGGCGTGGAGATGAACCTGTGGTCCCTCGATTGACAGTCATGTGTGTTACCACTTGACCACGGATCCGCCACTGAACAGAACGTAACAAACAGAACAGAACAATTATGTGTGATACTGTTGTATACGGCGTTACACGAACTTCACGTGTGAAATGTTCGGGCAATCAGTGACAGAAAAGTATACTTAAAGGAAATTCTAACACCCCCATATTGTTGTTGAATTTATTAATGTCTGCCCGCGCCCTATAATGGCTGCATTATGGCTTGACCCCGTCACATCCCCAAGTGTGACTTAAACAAAAGTTTAAAGTGAAAGGGGGAGTTTTACCCCCAACAGGTTGATGGGATATTTGTCAAGGAATAATTTTGTACTGCCCCCATTTACACTTTTTATTATATATAGAGATTGAAATTATTCTTAATCAATGAGATGGCAGTATCTTTAACAAAATCGACGTTTTTACCCCATATCGGTCAACGATTTACGCGTCGTATTGAATTCTCAATATAGTGAGCGTTCACAACAAAGTTGAAACAAAATAGTGTTTGTTTGAAATAAGAACACGAATATTGCAATGATGTACTCCTGCATAATTATTCCTGCACAATACTGCAAACGTCATTTAGTTGTGATATTATTTTTATTCCTATGCACAGGAACAGTTTTGCGTGTTCGTCCGTTAGTCAAGGAGCACAAGTCAACGTATATTTTGGACTGATTATCAAACATAGAACAAATGGTTTTCTTGGTCTTTAACATTCATATTTATTCAGTTATGGAAGTAGTTTTTTAGCGTTTTTAATTAAGGTTCAACATATTTCCATTAATAAAAACTACGCCACCGTGGCTGTGAAAGATGAGCGACAATCCTCGGGATATTTTCTTTAAAGCTGCACTCTCACAGATTTACCATTTTTACAACTTTTTTTGTCTTTGAAAAAGCAAATGTTTGCGTAAATATCTGCAAACCAATGATATTAGATTGCTGATAAAAGATAAGATCGCAGATTTTCATCTCCGTTCGAAAATTAAAGTTTTATGGCTTAAATCGTTATTAACGGTTTAAGAAAAATGCATAAAACATCATTTTTTTTAACTTGAATATAAAAATCTGCTATCTATTTTTTGTCAGCAGTCTTATTAACTGGTTTCCATGGATATTCGCAAGAAATAGGCTCGTTCCAAGACAAAAAAATTAAAAAGTTGTCAAAACGTTCAATCTGTGAGTGTGCAGCTTAAAAACAAGTAAATTTTAACTCAAATTTAAATCTTATTTCAATAACCAGCTTCATTCAATTGAGTATACAAAAACAATTTCCAAAAACTAGATATGTTGAAATAACATAAAATATCTACATGTATTCATATTGCTTCTGGTTTCTTACACGTACACATTTTAATCCTAGAGGCATGTTCGTATCAAAAGGGTGAGATTTGTCAGTACATTCTCGTACACCAGAGTGATGATGCTATGCGTTACCTGTTAGATTTATCATTATCAAATCTCTGATAAATGAGAATGTGTCAGTAAAAAAAAATGTATTCTTGTCCAAATGAAACCATTATATACATTTAATATAATTAGTTTGGAGGTATTTATAAAATTAAACGTTCGCGTAGCTGTGGTAGTCTTGAACGTTTTTCATGAAGACCTCTATTAAATAAACAAAAATCTAAACTTAAAAAAATATAATGGTTTGATGATTATAATATTCTGTCACAATAAGCATCATACCCTTTTAGTATGTTTTGTCCAAATCAACTTGGTATTCGGGCAACTATATGGAAATGAAATGCTTTTCAAAATAATACACACACGCACGCACGCACACACGCACGCACACACACACACACACACACACACACACACAAGTCACAATAATGTATTCATTAACATCATCACAGTTAAAGGGACCAGACACCAGACGATACCATTGCAAGGAAAAAGGAAAATGTTAAAAACTTACATAAAATTGATATCGTTGTGCACAACTCACTAAATCCTACTAATGTGGCTTTCGCAGTTATTGCGTATTGTTACAATTCGAACTCTACTGGGTTTGTCTACCACGTTATTCCCAGTAAATTTAAATATAGCGTCGGTATAAGTATATGTGCTTACCACGTGACTTTTAGGTGCTAAAAGATCTCACTATAAACTGGGAAGCCATTACGCACTAATTTAAACGGGTAGACTCAGCTGTGACAGCGACAAAATATTATTTGAATCATCTAAAACTATGTATAATCGGCCTCATACTAGCTCTTATTCTAGGCTTGTTTAAGTTGTTTTGAGGGAAATACTGTATTTGCCGATTTTTGGACCATCTGGTGTCTAGTCCCTTTAATGTGTGTTTACATTAGATTTAAGATCTTTGATTACGGGCGAATGAGCATTAATTGAAAGATAATAAGTTAAGGAAAAGAAGCATGTATTTTATTGTTTAATTTTAGGTCTTGATGGAAATTAAACGTTTAAGCTTGACGCTGCCCAACGAACATACAATTAGAATAAAGAGCTCCAAATAAATAAGGAGAGCACCTACAACTGAAATATGTACGCGTACAAAACTGGAGCAATATGGATAGATGCAGGTATTAAGTTTTTACAGATATAATAAGTTGTGTCTGAAAATACTTTTTGAACTACACTTTACTTTATCGCATTTAAAATTGTGTTGTCGTACGTTTTTGCTGTTTTCGTTTGGTAAGAACATCTTCCAAGTGCTTGTTTTCAATGCAGTCACGTTATGTCTACTCCCATAACAGAATACGAATATTATGACTAACAATACCATTTTTATTGTTTTATCATAAGTGATAATATATTGACTTGTTTCTCCTTCACTAACCTAAGAACGTTGTCATCTGCATGCAAAGTTATTCTTACATAGTATTAAAAATCTCTTTCAAAACAAAACGAATTCTGCATTTTATAATATTGTTTTAAACAGAACCACATTTTGGCAAATACTCGCGAACGTTGGCAAATACCCGAGAACGATAATAATAATCTCAATAATTGCCATCATGTATTATCCATCATTTTTCGCAGTGCAAATCAACATTAAAACAATCATCATTTAACAAGTATCGTTCAAAATAATATTAATCTTGGCCAAAAGAAATCAGCATTCTAGCCACTTTAGTCAGCACAAACGGGCTAGCTGTGTGAGTTTAACGCAATTCGACATTGAATGTTGAGTTTACTCCACAAGCAACATTCCATTTATTTGGATGGCGTACAGCTCACGACATTTAAAGTGTATATGTCATGCTTGCTCGACTTATGACATTTAGCATTCAATTTAAAAAATTAAACATTGGATGTCTAGCAACATTACATTCGAGATGGAATGTCCATCTAACTCGTTTAACAAAATACGACAAATAAATTCAAATGTCATGATGGGTCGATATTCGAAATTCAATTTCAAATATAAAAGATTAATGTCTATCATCATGGTATTCAGATTAAATTGTCCAGCTAGCTCCTTTAACGGTATACGGCATTTAACATTTAAATGTCATTCTGGGTCGCCATTCGGCATTCAATCTAAAATATTAAAGATTGAATGTTAAACAACATGTTATTTGGCATCCTTTAACAACATACGATATTTAATATTTGAATGCTATTCTGGGTGGTCATTCGGCATTCAATCTAAAATATTAAAAATTGAATGTCGAATCACATGTCATTTAGCATTGAATGTCGAGCTAGTTCCTTTAACAACATACGGTATTTTACAATTAATGTCATTCTTGGTCCTCATTCGGTTTTCGATTTAAATTTATAAAGATCGAATGTCTAACAACATGACATCCGGCATATAAATGTCGAGCTAGCTCGTTTAACAACTTCAACTTCAAAGTTTATTGACAAATCGGCATATAACAATACCTTTGGCCATTAAACATATTTAACATTGTACAGACGGCCGAATGATATTTTTTACAACACAATTACATATATAGTTATAAGGAGTACATGTTTTTAAAGAACATATAGATATATATTAAGCAAAAGTTAAGAAGCAGGTATATTATCAAGCTGTTCTTGTCTATTTAGCATAGCATGATGAATATATTTAGAAACATTTCTAATTGTTTTTGATTTTTCACACGACATTAACTTAATAAACTTTTGAATAGTCGGGAATGCTACATTTATACAATATTTTAGTCTTAAAGTACGATAAAGTGGGCAGCATAAAATAAAATGGTATTCGGATTCTACTACTCTCAAATTACAACATTTACAAAGTCTAGCATTTCTATCAATATTTAGATATCTGCCCGTTTCAATTTCCAAAGAGTGAGAACACAAACGTAATTTCGACATTTCTTTTCTAATAAAATCATTATTAATAACATCAATATATTTTTCAAATTTAAGCTCACTTTTAAATAGTCTATAAAAATCTAGTTTTGATTGGCTAGCTACAGTTGTGTTCCACTCCTGTTTATACTGGTCATACAATCTTTGTTTAAACAGAGGTAAGTAATTAACATCATTATTGAAAGCTGTGAAGGTATCACTGAATCCCATGTTGTCTAACAATGTTTTTGAAGCAAAAGCCCAAGAATTATTGCTATTTAAGTGTACAACTTGTAACTGTTCTGAATGAAACATATATATAGGGTTATCAGTATTTTTCATTATTTTTAACTAATACCTTAGTGCACGTTCCTTACATTTAACAAACAATGGATATCTACCCAGTTCTCCAAGAACTGCTGCACTAGAAGTCTGAGGTTTGACACCCAGCAGGTTTTTGCAAAATTTAAGATGTAATCTATCAACTTCTTTATAATTATAAATGCCCCATATTTCAGAGCCATACATCAGAATGGGGGAAATGAGTGAATCAAATAGTTTTAGTTTAGATTTAACATCAAGATGAACTTTGCTAATTATAGACAATAGACTATGATAGGCTTTAAGTGCTTGTTCATGCAATGTTTGTACAACATATTTCATATTCCCAGTGTAATGGAATTTAATTCCAAGATATATAAACGAGTCAACAAGGTCAATGATTTCACCGTTCACTGTCCACACAAACATGTGTCTGGATTTACGTTTTTCAAATATTCACACTTTTGTCTTATTTACATTAATTTTCAGACCCCATTTATGAGAATAAATATACACATTATCTAACAATGCTTGCAACCTATTGGGGTCCGTACTGAAAAGCGCAATATCATCTGCAAACAGCAACAAACATACAGACAACAATTCTATATCTTTAGCGGTTAAGTTTTCAAAATCAATCGACTCACTAATATCATTGATAAATAAAATAAATAATAATGGAGAAAGTGGTTCACCTTGTTTTACACCAAGAGAAACATTGCCTTTTTATATTTCTTAATATGTTTCCAGAATTTACGTGGATTCTGTTTACTTAACAAAGATAACGTCTGCTTTTTTAACAAAAAAATCAAAATTGATAAAATGATATTTCAATAAATAAATAAGAGTATGACTTGAACAAATATCATTATAAATATATAGAGTCAAATATTTTAGTTAAATTTGACATTGTTTAGGGCCTTATCTTTTATATATATACACGTTATGTTAACATATCAATTCTAAATATGTTTGAATTATATTTGGTCGATTTTGGATTTAAATCGTACAAAACAACATGGAAAATATTAATGTCATATTAAATTATGTGCAATTATATACATCTTTCTTTTTAAACAACACAATAAATTAACTGTCCCTAACACCGTTTCTTGATAATGACTTTCAGCCCTGTTGTAGATCTTGTGACGATGTCCGGCACCATTTCAGGTTTGTGTCCCGGGTCTGGAAACACTTCGAACCTGGAAGCAAAACAATATGGTTATCTATGGAACGCCTTTGCTGCCTCATTATACTGTTCTACGTACTATCACGTGCTTACCCCATTATGCTATGTATACATATCAACATGTTGGGTGCGTATTCCAATTTGTTATGTGAACACTTCAATATGTTATGTGCATTTATCAATATGTTGGGTGCATTCTCCATTTCGTTATGTTCACACTTCATTATGTTTTGTGCATTTATCATATGTTCGTTGCATTCTCCATTTTGTTATGTGCATACTTCATTATGCTATGTGCATTTATGAATTTGTTCGATGCATTCTCCATTTTGTTATGTGAACACTTCATTATGTAATGTGCATTTATCAATATGTTATGTGCACAATTCATTATGCCATGTGCATTTATCAATATGTTAGGTACTTTCTATATTTCGTTTTGTGTACACTTCATTATGTTATGTGTCCTTATCAATATGGTATGCGCACACTTCATTATGTTATGTGCATTTATCAATATGTTCGTTGCAATCTCCATTTCGTTATGTTCACACCTCATTATGTTATGTGTACTTATCAATATGGTATGTGCACACTTCGTTATGTTATGTGCAATTATCAATATGTTAGGTACTTTCTATATTTCGTTTTGCGCACACTTCATTATGTTATATGCATTTATCAATATGTTTGGTGCAATCTCCATTTCGTTATGTTCACACCTCATTATGTTATGTGTACTTATCAATATGGTATGTGCACACTTCGTTATGTTATGTGCAATTATCAATATGTTAGGTACTTTCTATATTTCGTTTTGCGCACACTTCATTATGTTATATGCATTTATCAATATGTTTGGTGCATTCTCCATTTCGTTATGTTCACACTTCATTATGCTATGTACATATATCAATATGTTCGGTGCATTCTCCATTTCGTTATGTTCACACTTTATTATGCTATGTGCATTTATCAATATGTTCGGTGAATTCTCTATTTCGTTATGTTCACACTTCATTATGATATGTGCATTTATCAATATGTTCGGTGAATTCTCTATTTCGTTATGTTCACACTTCATTATGCTATGTTCATTTATCAATACGTTCTGTGCATTCTCCATTTCGTTATGTTCACACTTGAATATGCTATGTGCATTTATCAATATGTTTGGTGCATTCTCCATTTCGTTATGTGCACACTTCATTGTGTCATGTGCATTTATCAATATGTTAGATGCATTCTCCATTTCTTTATGTGCACACTTTATTGTGTTATGTGTACTTATTAATATGTGAAATGCTTTCTGAATGGACGATACCTGTTGCACATATCATAATGAAGTGTTTACTAAACACAATGATCGGTACAAAATCAAGCCAAAATAGCTAATATAATGGCAAATATACATGTTTTCACTTTTTATGCATATATTATGATGTGAAGGAGTTAGTCTTGTCAAGATTTTGTTCATTTTTCAAGTATTTCATTGCTCTTGTATTCGTTAACGTAGTTTGCATTTATCTTTTTTTTAAATGTTTGTGGGGTTAGAGAATGAACGTAACATATCGGTAAGTACGCATAACACAATAAAGTGTGCACACAAAGACATAAAGAATGAACCATACATATCTTCAAGTACACATACCACAATGAAGTAAGACATAACGAAATGATAATGAACCTTACACATTGTTAAGTGCACACAACATAGTGAAGTAGGCAAATAACGAAACAGAGAATGGACCGAACACATTATTAAGTCGTCATAACATATTAATGAAGTATTGACATAACGAAACGGAGAATGCTCCTAACACATTGATAAGTACACATATCATAATGAAGTATGCACTTAACGAAATAGAGAATGCTCCCAAGGTAATGTATGTATAAGAACACATAGCATAACGTAGTACGAACATAACGAAATGGAAAATGCACCTAAGATATTGAAAGGTGTACATAACATAACGATGTATGTACATAACGAAATGGAGAATTCATCTAACATAGTGGTCAGTGCACTTAATATAATAAAATGTGCACATAACAAAATATAGAAATTACCTAACATTATTGATAAGTACACTTAACATAATGAAGTTTGCACGTAACGAAGCGGAGAATGCACCCAACATGTTGATAAGTGTACGTAGCATAATGGAGAAAGCACATGCTAGTTCATAGACCAGTGTTCCAAAGTGCCTTAAATTGTACAGTCGGCTACATATTTATATTTTAAATTCCAATTAAAGTCACATGGCATAATCGGTGTTTAGTTTACTATTCAACTAGTTTTATTATTTATATGAAACGACGTGATACAAACGCATGACCTATCAACATTATGAAATTGTGTTACAGCATATTCATGTACATTCATCTTTGTCGTTTACTGTATTCTTACCTCTTCACGAACTTGGCCAGACATATCTTGAGTTCATTCAATGCGAACACCTGTCCGATACAGTTCCTGCGAAAGAAAACAACAATGAACCAATCAATCATACACCAATAAACCAAACATTTTTTTAATATCAAACCATGCATCAATATTGTAAACAACAACGGACCATACAAGAAAAATATCTAAACAAACATCAATATTGTAAAATCCATGTCCACCTGAGAATCTGCCCGTTGTTGTGTAAAAATCGTATTGTTGGACAACAGGAATACCTTACTTAACATATATAACAGAGGTGCTTGTATTGTATATGACTTATTAAATACTGAGTATGTGTTAAATAGTCGAACCCCGTTTGCTCGAACTGTCTTGGCTCGAATTTCTCGTTGGCTCGAACTGGATGTAAAGGCCAATTGGGTTCGACTGTATAACACTATGAGCAAACATTGCAACCCAACATTTAAATGCACACAATAAATCTTAAATACAACCTTGAGCCAGCAGAGAAGGGTATGAAGCCAAACGTATCGTTTTCGTCCTTGTTGTCGGCGCCATACCGATCTGGATTGAACTCCTGAAAACGCAAATATTACTTAATCCATTAAATTGTGTGGTTTTTTTGTATTACAAGACAGAGTAAACAATAAGAATTGGTAATGTTTGTATAATTATAAATGAATTCTTAAGGAGAGCACAAGATGCATCCAAATAATAAAATTAGATTGTCAAGTTGTGCGGATAGCAAACTCGCTTCACACCTAGGCGCACCGGGTTCGATTCCCGGCCTGGACGTATGTGAGTTTGGTTTGAGGCCAACAAGTCGGACTAAGCGGGTTTCATACCGGAACTCCGGGCCCCCACGCAACTCAAGACCGCACTGTCGAGTATCATCGTGCCAACACGAGTGATTAAAATAATGATGTAATACACATAACTTGTTTCACAATCCTTCAAGGCTTGTATTGTAAATTTAACAAGAGTCAACACAACCCAACTATAGGAAACATATACCTCTGTATGATTAAAATTGACCATTGACAATACGAGTAGATGTAACCATGGCTTCAATCAAGAGCGGTGTTCTATTTTCAATAATGTCAGTTCATTGACCCAAAATGATAAGACACGAAACAACCATTCATTGTTTACAAAATTGTATATTTGGGGAATCACGTGACTTAAAAAGGTTCTCACATGGGTGAGTAATGTTAATTTCAAACTTTTAAACAGAAAATGTATGAAAATATTTTGTAACCTATAGACTATTCTATTGTTTTGCTTTCACACGTGCGATATATTTTAGATTTGCTTGTATTTAAATGATGAAATCCATGTTACATCATGTCTAAAATATTTCACTTGCCGTTAATAAAATGTCCACCAGAACCTTTAAGCATTTTTATTGTACGTGTTTGGATTAAATAGGAAAAAAAGAATCAAAATGATACCTCTGGTTTGTCCCAGACTGCAGGATTATGGTGGGTGGCATGAATATTAATATCAATCCTTATACCGGGTGGTATCTCAAAGCCGTCTAACACCAGAGTCTTTGCGCTTCTGCGGGCAATCATCGGGACGGGGCTGTATACGCGCATGACCTCTTTGATATATTGGGACAGGTACGTGAATAACCGAATGTCCTCACTGTAACAAACAGTTAGTGTTTTAAATAATATACGCGCAATGCAATCTGTGAAATATTGGAACAGACACCAAACTGCTCCTATGTCCTCACGATAACAAACAGGTACTGTTTTAAATAGTAAACGCATTTTGTGATATATTGGGCCAGGTACGTAAATGGTCGAATGTTCTAGGTGTAACAAACAGTAATTGTTTTCAATAATATACGAGCATGCCTTATGTAAAATATTGGGGCAGGTACGTAAATGCTCGAATGCTCTCTGTAACATTTAAACATATGATGTTTTAAATTAAAATATTGAAAAATTAGAACTTCTAAACCATTTACTTAGCGTAGCAAATTATTGTAATTGACAAAATGGTTTGAATCTCTTGTAAGCTAACCACATCCTTTAACGCGCAAGTGTTATATATGGCATTGCAAACCATTTAATATAACGAAGAAGACAAATTGATATTTAATAAAAAAATAAACAGTTGCTACAATAGCTTCTGTTTCAAAATAGAAAGTAAAGGATAATCACGAAAATCTCCGAACAACTTCACTTGGAATATTTTTCCAAATCCTAAACTTACAGTTTGACATGTGTTCTGTCTTCTAGGACAGTGATGACTTCTTTATAGACCTTTCCCTGGATCTTTGGGTTCTGGCCAAGGGCGTAAATTGCCCAGCCAAGGGCAGATCCTGTAGTGTCGTGTCCTAAATAAAATGTCAAAATGTTAAATGTTTTACGTTTGTGTTGAACAGTTTAAGCCCGGAATTATAGTTATTCGGGTTTTCCCAGCCTAATCCTCCGGTACAAACAAAATTAAACCGTTGTTATATACACACGTTACGTCGGAGACAAAAGAGTCATTGGACTGTTACATGAATTTCAATAGCGCGATATTCACCTTTTATTTGTACCGGCATGGGAAAGACCAGTTAAGTTCATTCCGGGCTATATATATTTAAGCATTCCACATAATTTGATATGCAAAAAGTCAAATTAATTTTTAACATAAATCGGTACGTTAACATTGGGAAAACTCGTTGCTTGATGGATATATTACCCTCAAATGTAAACGTATCGACCTCGTCCTGTATTTCCTGCCTGTCCAGTCCTCTGCCCTGGTCATCCGTAGCCGTCAACAGAATATCCAAAAAGTCCAGCCGCCTCTTCCTGTCGGACTGACCAACCTCTAACGGATGCTCTTTCTGGTTAATTAGAATATCAAGACACGAATTGCAAATACGCTAAACGTCTTACAGCCCCAAAGTAAAGCAGGCTGTATGGTTGGGGCAGTGGTAAGAACACAAGGCGAACTGGGCTCGATTTCTGGCTTGGACGCATGAGAGTTTGGTTTCGGTCACCATATCTTACAAGTGAGTTTTCCCGTGTTCTCCGGATTTCCCAACAGCACAAAACCACACTCTCTTCGTGCAACATCGTGCCAGCGAGAATGACTTAACATAATTTAATATAGTTTAATTCTTTATCACGTTGTAAACTTAATACAGTTTAGACTAACCCAAGGCAAGCCTTTTTAGGTAAACTGCAACCGGGTATTATCCGACCCTAATATGGTCCTCCAACTGTACGTAGTTCATTTCATAAAATAGTTTGTGTTGTTACCGTTACCATAATGCTACAGATTAAAGTATAGATCACGCCTCCAACATAAATGACGCAACCCCATTGGTCCAGGACTGATTACACGGTGACCCCATATTTTTCCACATTGGGTCACCAAATTAATATCGTACCAAAATGGCGTCTATTTTCCGATTCTGATGAATATTCCGCTGAATAAATGAAACACTTATACATGTTAACAGTTTGTCGATGTGATATATACGTTACGGGGTTAGTTGTGATCTGATATGGGATATACGGGGTGCAGGAAACCATATTCGTCTTCATTTTCACCCGATATTGTTTCCTTTGCCCTTTGACAAAATAGCAAGTAATAACGTACCAAGAGTTGTCTCCTTGACTCTATGATATTTCCAGTGAAGGTTTGCAGCAGCTTTATTAGTCTGCTCCATTCTCGACCTTCAGGTGTTAGTTTGTACAACCAGGCAGGAATGAACGGGTTTCTGAGAGTACGTTACATAAACATAAATGTACAATAGTTCACGCCTAAGGCCTCACCAAATTAATAAATTGTTCATCGGATTTTCCGCACCTATTTCTTCAGAGAGACATTTGTTTATCATCTGCGCCCGCACCATCTAAAACATTTGAGTTTTTTTTACGCGCGCGTATTTGTTCAGTGGAATGTAGCCTTTTCCGTTAACAGTACGGTGTAGGTTTTTATAAATACTCTACCGGAACTAAAATGGCTACCAACACCAATCGTGTAGTCATTGCAAGAATGAATCAAAGTATTGAAAGCACTGATGGACTATTGTTTCATTTAGGGGATTGTTGACAACTGTGTTCTTAGCATTTACAGAAATGGCTCACACCACAAAGGAGCACTGTTGAATGGGTTAGTTAAAGCATTAGACGGAAATGCTTGCGAGCTGCATAGAAAATAGTAAAAGCCTCGTTAAGAGGGCGGGATAAAATTGTCATAGTTCTTTTGAAATTCTCAGTGCCGTAAGATCTGACTTATACCAATTAATTTACATGTCTGACGTATGATAACCAAAGTACATAGAGTACTTTATTTCCAAACAGTAAGCATTATAATTTATGTATGTTATTGCATTAGTTTTACATATCTCAGAACACATGCATACATCAAGGCACTAAGAGAGCTGAATGCGGCCATGCCTTTATTAAACTGATAGTCAAGTTTGTTGAATTAAAATATAATGTAACTTAGATCTTCAAACGTTAAAATTAACAAGAGATGTTTGTCAAACTTTATCCCCCCCCCCCATTATGGAGGCTATTCGTTGCCAAAAGTCCAGACGTGTATGTGTGTATTTTAGGTTTGTAACATTGATGATTTACCAATTTACATTTTACAACCGCCAACTCATCGGTTTTATTTTTACATTTTACACTGTACATTTTCATTTTCATTGTACCAATTGGAGTTTTATTCTCCTTGCATCTATTCAACAGACGTCATTCTGTGAAAGTCACATGCCGAGTTTTACATTGCGGTGTGTAGAAGACAGATTTCAGTTCGTAGTTCTACGAAGTACATTGTATGGTGGTGACTTTTCATTCGCAGTTGAACATGTTTACGAGATGAATTTAATTTTATTGATAGATAGCTCCGCCTTAACCATGTCTTAACTCCGCCTTAACCATGTCTTAACTCCTCCTTACGTCTTTCGGAAATTTCCGCTATCACTCGGCTCTATTTAAACCAATTATGGATACTTTGGACCATGGACATTGCGAACCTTATTATGGACATTACGAATCATCTATATTATGACATTATGGACTATGATTTGGAAACAGGATGGATTATAAATTATTTCATGTCGAATAAAATAATATATGATATAACAACATGTTTTTGTCTATATAATAGTAATTACGCACATATGACATGAAATGAGATGTATGCGAAATGATACTTGACTCAAACACAACAAAATGTAAGTCATTAGCATTAAATTATACATCAAGAATGAAAAGTCCCATTGTCTTATTTTTCTTTTAAAGCTGCACTCTCAACTATTTTTATTTTTTTGCTTTGGAATTAGCCAATTTTTGCGTAAATGTCTGAATACCAGTGGTATAAGACTGCTGACAAAAGATCAGATACATTTTTTTTCAGTTTTACGTTCGCAAATTGATGTTTTATGGCTAAAAGTGATACTACAGTAACGTTTTAAGACAAATGAAAAATGTCGGCAGTTTCCAAACAATTTAAATCTGTTTTAGTGTGAGTAATCTTATTATTTGTATAGAAAGCATTGCTACCAAAATCAGCCGAGTCTGGGACAAAAAAAGATTGTCAAAACTGTCAGTCTGTGAGAGTGCAGCTTTAAATTACTATAAACGCTATTTTAAATTCTACCATTAGAGGACACTTTCTTGCCTTTTTGCAATGTTTAAGATTGCAAGTAATATTAGATAATTTAAAATTTGCGCAGAAAAAAATCCAAATTTTCATTAAGTTGAAATTATTCACTAAGATGCCCCAGAGGTTTCTTACCTGGTAGCTGGAACTGTATGGATAAAATACACTTAGATTACAACTTCATATAACTCGTACATTATACTGTAACGAATATTATTTTATAGGTAATTAATAAAGTATTTTAATGATGAAGTCAATTTATTGCTAATAAACAATTATTACTTGCTGCTACCTTTTATACCCCACCCACTCTCAACAGTCAGGGCTTTTTTTCACATTTAGGTGAAGCGGACCTAGCCCTTTTGGAGGGGAAAAATCGCGCGTTTGTTTTTCTAATCTAAGACTCACGATATCTATTGTTTCATGTTCTTGAAATCCCCCACTTGATTGTTATGGGTCACAGTGACAGATCCCGTAATTCATAACTGGGGGACACAAGTGGGTTGGAGGGCTGTTCTTCCATCCACATGGATATTTTGTTTCAATGATGTATTGAAATTATATGTTTACACCATACATGCTTATTAAGATAGTAAATGTATAACATCAGACAAAACTAGGTGGATATCATTATGATGTCCATCAAAAGTTTCGTGGGTTTGCTGGAGCAGGTTTTGAACAGGGACTTGCGTTAGAGGGGCGTTACTTAGGGGCACAACTTTTTGGACATGATCCCTCGAGTGGGCATGATATTAATATGTTTAAAATGTGGGAAGTGGGGTTTAGGGGTACTCCCCCTAGAATATTTTAAATATTTTTAGTCTGAATTGGTGCATTATGGCGTAATTAAGTATTTTTTCTGAGAAATATTGACAAAAAAATTAACCTTTAAGTTTACTTGCGGCCCAACGGGGACACAGGCCCTACAGCTCCCCCCCCCCCCATTGAACGAGCCGCCCATGGTCCACTTATAAAATAAATGGACAATTTTTGCTTGCTTGGGTATATAAGTAAAAAAACAAAACTGACAGTGGCAGTATAAATCTGGGTCCGTGAGCCCAGCTCAGATACACCCAACTGCAATTGACTAAATAATATGGTGATTTATAACCCATTTAGGAACATTGATCGTCAAAATAAAATAAAAGATGAAGTTAATTTTAGTTTTTATTGTGAAATAAAGAGAGAGTACTCGGACTTACAACCGGGAATTTACAGGCGGTAGGCGAAGATGTTATCTCCCTTGGTTGATTCGACGGAAATAAACGAAAGAAAATCTGATTAGTTAGCTCCGCCCATTCACCTTCGTTTCTTCCGGTGACATTTACCATATAAGGTATAGGCGAAATCGTCTATCCTTGTAATTCTGAACTTGTCAATTGACTTTTGAAAACCTGGACTTGGACTGCAAATGTTCATTTTACGAATGCGAGTGTCGACTGTAGGATTGCAGTTTTACATATGCATGATTCGGCTTTCTAAATTACATCATCATATTGTTAAAGGCAAGTTATACGATCAATGTTTTAGTGAGTTTATACAGGGTCGATCTGACAAATATACATTTTGACTACTATAATGACAAATGACAAATCAATACGGAAAAACTGACGAATAGAAACAACAAATAGCACGTCTACATTGACAAATGTAAGAGATATTTAGTACGATTAAGAAGCACATTGTGGGAATTACACGTCTGGACTTTTGGCAACGAATAGCCTCCATACCCCATGAGCGCCATGTTGACAAAAAGTATTTGGACAATTCAATGAAATATGCATGGACCGAAATGACAGCTGATTTGTCATTGACATTGGATGCCTTTGAGGCAGTTTTAAGATTATGATCACTCAGTTGTGGGTATAGTAGGTACAATTTTAATTATGTGCAGATGATGACTGATCTTTGCAGATAAACATGTATCATCATAGCAACAGGAAATAAGTTAATATGTAATTTAATGACCAATATAAGTTGTGACTTGATCTTTGACTCTTTGACCTTAAAATTCATAGGGTAATCTACTGGTCACACCAAACCTAAATATCAAGTAAGAGGGCCATGGGTGCAGTCATTGTCGAGCTGTTTTACAGACTAGATGTTTGCGTTCCACGTCACTGTGACCTTGACACGATGACCCCTTAAATCAATCGGGATCATCTACTGGTCAGGCCCAATCTCCAAATCAAGTTTGAGGGCCATGGTTGCAGGCTTTGTTGAGTTATAACTAGGAAAATATTTTTGCATTCAAGGTCACTGCGACCATGACCTTTGACCCAAAGACCCCTAAAATCAATAGAGGTAATCGACTGGTCAGGTCAAACATTCATGTCAAGTTTGATGACCATAGGTCCAGGAATTGTTGAGTTTGTTATCAAGGTCACTGTGACCTTGACCTTTGACTCGACGACCCCTGAAATCAACAGGGTCATCTTCTGGCCAGGCTAAACCTCCGAGTTAAATTTGAGAACCATGAGTGCAGGCATTTTCGAGTTAACTGTGACCTGGACCTTTAACCCCATGACCCCTAAAATCAATAGGTGCCATCTACTGGTCAGGCCCTGCCTCAATCTTAAGTTTGATGGCCATAGGTGCAGGCATTGTTGGGTTATCACTCGGACAAGCTTTAACATTTTTCCCAATTAAAGGTCACTGTGACCTTGACCTTTGACACGATGACCCCTAAATCAGTAGGGATCATCTACTGTCAAGCCCGACCTTCATGTCAAGTTTGCAGACAGAAATTGTCGAGTTATCACTCGGACAAGCTTTGGTCTACCGACCGACTTGTGCATAGCAATATTTCTCCTCTTCTTCGAAAGGGGGCATAAGAATGAAGTTTCTAAACTAAATTATCGGTTTCAATGAATGGAGTTTGTAAGGTAATCATAGTTGCTATGGACGTCTTTGGAATTCCAAGGAAGTTAGGTGTTGTTAAGGAGCTGATCGGTAAGTATGAATGAACGTAGTTGCAAAGGTTGTCATATGTAACTATGGTACTAATATGTTGCAGGGAAAGTCATGATTGCTATGGATGTAAGTTACCATTTAGAAAGTTAGTAGTTGCTAAGGAAGTCGTTGGTTGCTAAGAAAGTTATTAGTTGCTAAAAAAGAAATTGGTCGCTAAGGAAACCAAGGTTTTCATGGAGGTCATTGGTTGCTAAGAAGTAAGTCATTGGTTGCTATAGATGTGGTTTCTAAGAAAGACCATTGGAGCTTAGAGAGACTATGTTTGCGATTAAGTCTTTAATTCCTAAGGGAAGTATTCGTTGCATAGTGAATGATTAGTGCATAGTGTTTGATGATAAAGATATTGATTGCTAAGGAAGACATTTGTTGTTATGGAGGTTGCTGGTTGATATAGAAGAAAGTTGTTGCTAAAGAAGTCATACCTTGCTAAGGAAGTCACTGGCTTCAGAGTAGTTAAAACTACAGGAGGTGACATACCAAATAGCTACACATGAGGCTACTTATTAAACATGAAGGGTATACGCCTTGTGGTTTCAGTCAAGAAGATTTTCAAAGACTAAATTCTACATCAGTATCAAAAACATAAGGTCAGAATAGAACAATTTTGGTGATTAGCCACTAACTATATGAGGCTACATGTATATAAAAAATATTAAAAGTCTTCGCCTTACGGATTGGGAGAAGAGCATTTTTTAAAGCTTAAGTATTTAATTATAAAGGAAAAAATTGGGGCGTGGGGCTTGGACAAGATTCAACCAAAACTTCATGATTTAAACAAGCTTGGTAAAGTGCCTCTTAATGAGTTATACATCATTATATCAAATGTCTGTGATTTGCAGTTTCAGAGCAGAAGATTTTCAAAGATGTAATTATATTCTATAGATTATATATATAAAACATGTCACCCCTTGGACAAGGCAGCCTAAAACCATAGGGCCATACTTCGAACAATCTTTGTAAAAGACAACTACATGTATGTCAGACTGCATACAAAATACACCCGTCCATGTCTATTTAAAAAAGCTGTGATTTCGCAACTGTAAGTCATTGTATTTTGCTAGAATAGTGTTTGAATACTTCTGATATCCAGATGTGACAGGAATTGCACAACTTTGAATTCAAGTCATGAGGACATTTGAGCTGGTAAAGCCATACTGCAGTTCCTGATTGTAGGGATTACTTCATTTATTTTGAATAAACTACGGTTCTTGCATTTGAAAGTACAAAGTATGAACATGCAATTTTCCTGGCCACTCCATCCAAGCCCTAAAACTTAGATCTACATGTACTTAGGGCTATGTGTTATATCAATGAGAACTTTAAATTATGTTTCATTTAATGCATGAATTTACGTATGATATTTGATTCCACATACAATCTAAACACTAACATGTTCTTAAAAACGAATATCATTAATATGTTATGGTGTGATCTAAACCATTGCCAAGTTAGTCATTTGGAAACACATGAAACTTGATCTGCTCAGGGTTTGACATTGTCTTTCTAGACAGCTGGACAAGTCGTTCAGTTACTTTGAAAACCCTCAAAACCTAAATTGAACAAGACTAAAGCATAAACTACCACACCAAAATGGGTTTAAACATACAAAAACATTCTCACATTAACTATACCATTAATTCTCATCCTCAATTTAAGTCAACATAATAATGTTTTACATAAATTTAACAATGAATAAAACATATCGTAATAACATAGCAATCAAGGATGACCCCATTAGGCATAGATATGAGATTTCTGTATATTCCTAACAAACAATAAAAAATTATACTATTTAAATAAGAAATCTAAAAAAAGTTTCTAATTATTTACACAAGCCAGAAAATGGTCTCTTTTGACTACTGTACACACGATATGTAATTATGGCTTTCGTGTTCAAACTTGTATTTCGCCCGTTGTTTAATTTCATTATCGAATCATTTTGTCACATTTAGGGGCAAGGAAAGACATTTACATTAAATTGAATCACAAATGTAATACATATAGAGTAATGACCTAAATAATTTTAATTTAAGATCACCTAAAGGATATATTGTGCTGATTAAAAATCACATTTGTTCATCTTTGTTAAATGGTTTAAATCAAATTATGAAGTGTATATTGAAATTTGATTTTGACATTTGACTATGACAGGGATAATTCAAGTGAGCTAATTTACTGATTTCTCGAAGGAAAATTGTCTGAATCGCAATGAAAATTAATAAATTATGTGTGGTATTCTCACACTTGCTGACAGTTGATGAACTGAACTTTGTACTGCTTTGTTTGTCGTCAAATTACAGCATCAGCTTCACTTGTTGTTAATTAAATTAATGTATCTTATAATGCCTGTGGCTTATCAAATATGTTCATCGTAATTGTCTTCTGATAAGATTTGTGTTAATTACCAAGGTTTCAAACTGCATTTAAAAAGTGTATGCATTTTCAAGAGCTTTCTGAAAACCTCACCTAGTATAAGCTTTACAAATAATTTTCACCCTGTGAGGTATTCATATTTCTATGATTATATGTAACGTTAAGATTCGCATAGTCTATGTTATTCTTGAAGATACGCAGTTTTCACTAATGGGTTGGAGCAAATTTGTCAACTTTGTACCCAAACCCTGAATCTGAATACA
The DNA here is from genome assembly GCF_026914265.1 of Mya arenaria. NCBI lineage: Eukaryota > Metazoa > Mollusca > Bivalvia > Myida > Myidae > Mya > Mya arenaria. The sequence continues at coordinate 11,631,381 of NC_069133.1, forward strand.
CAAGCCAATTATCCAATCTCAAGATAAGAGGACTTCTGGTTTGACATCATCAGGTTAGTCATTCTAAACTGCTGTCCAGGCTTTTTTAATGATGTTTTAGCATCATTTAACATCATGAAAAAAATCCTGGACGGCAATGATTATTGTGATGTTAAATCTTCATTATTTTATTTACCACAAGAATGCGCTTTCAGCTAACTTTTTTCAACATTTGGATTTTCGTTTTGTTCCATAAACGCCACAAGTCGACTGATTCATACCAATGTAAAACATATCCTCCAATTGTAACTCCCCAGTATGTAACACTGCATTGTTAAATAAAAACACAAAAGTTACACATAAATTATTTTTAGCCAATATTTTTTTTTTCTTTTATAACCCTTAAGTGTTTAATGAAACACTAATTCAGATCGACTTCTTTCAGCAAAGCCTCGCCATTTTCGAACAATCTAGCTCATGCCATTTATCTTTTCGCTCAATATACTTTAATAATTTTAAAAGTCAAGACCGTTTAACAAATGACGATGGTTTTATCACAATGTCATTGTACAAATGCAATGTATGAAGTAATTTTGTACTTACACTGAAAATGTTTCCGAAAACTTTTCTAGGCGCAGGTAAACTCCCATCATTTTCATAATCTAGGTGCTATGCACAAATTCATACATTTGGCTTCATTGAGAAAGAAACTTTATGAATAATTATGCGCATATTTGAAAATTCTAATCTCATTCCGATTGCAAAATTGAAATGACATGATTTTTCAAATTGTACATGCTATCCAAGGTAAGGTGAACATATATCCGTATGATGACGGTAATCATTCCATGGGCGGCCATATTGATGAATAACTTCAATTGAACACTTTTAAAATTCACATTATCCGCATATTGTGGCATAACCCAAAAACAACAAAAGCTGCTATCAGTTTCAGAATGCCTGGTTAGGAGAACTATTTCTCTCGTCAGTCCTGGTACTACTTTGATTATTCAAATTCGCATTCGGAACTCCTCGGCCATGTTCAAATTCGCTAACGAACATCCAATCAAAATACAGCGTAGGGATACAATACGTCAGGGAGGACCTGTTTTCGCCCTGAAATTGCCGAGCATTACGAACTATGGCACAAATGTCCTAGTCCAAAAATCGAGTATTAGAATGTTGTGCACTTACTATTTTTGTCACATTCTACTTGTCGTACCAGAGTTATGGCTCTTGACTTAAGTAAAATGGTCTAAAAATGTTACAAACGTCTTGAATCGCATGTTACACAAAACATTTACACATAGTATTTTATACTCATGAAACTTCATACGAATGTTGGTCAACATAATCTGTTACGCCCTTATTTTTGTCATAGTCCACTAAGTCTAATCAGAGTTATGGCACCAAAAGTATTGTAGCTATAATCCTGAAACACCATAGATATGTTGGTAAACATTTTCTGCTTTTTCTGTCACATTTCATTAGTAATGGCTAATATATAATGGTATAAAAATATTGTCTGGCATATTCAAATTAGTAAAAGTAATTGATTGGTTGAAAACATGGCCAATAAACCTTCCCATTTTCATTTACCCACAATTAGTTAGTTGCATTATTATTGTGTCCAGGCGGCGTATGGGGGTATCAATTTTCCTGTGATAGCTGGAGTTTATATTTTATTGCAAATGCCTATATTCATGTTGTGAATTATTTTTCTACTCACCTTGTATAGTTATTTCCATGAAATGAGATATGACAAAGTATTTTAACAGATAATTGTTTTTCACCAGGTTTTCCAAAGGAAAACTGGTAAACCTAGGTTATTAGATTAGGGAATGTCGTTGGGTGGGCAGAAGGCTGTAACCATTGGTGCTCTTGTGTCCAGGCTTTAATTTGGCCATGCATAGGGTATTTTGAAATTACTTTGCAAAAATATTTAACAACTCAAAAAATGTGGTTTTGAATTCTTTCATTTTTATATTGTTTAAAAATATTACATTTGTTTGATCTCAGAACTAATATTTGTATAAAATTATCTTATAATGTTATCATTTGTCACTCGGATGTTATCTTTGTACTGTTTACATTGTCATTTTTAGTTAAGTGAATAAAATATGAGTAAAGGTGACTATATATATATATATATATATATATATATATATATATATATATATATATATATATATATATATATATTTGTTCGCTCTTCGCCCGCTCCTCTTTATTGCTAAATGCAAAACAAATATTTTTTTTATTATTTCGATCGCGCGCTCCATTTTCTTTCGGAAAAAATCCGATGAACAAGTTATCAATTTGATGAGGCCTAAGGGAAGTAAAATGTTATGATATCCATAAAGTTTTCAATAACCATTTAAAAGGCGTTATCTTAACATTTAACAATAGGAAATTTTAATAGCTGTCTAAGTTGTACAACTATTCCAACGAACAACACAGGGAAGATCCCGGCATTCATAGCTTGTTTAAAAGCACACAGTTCGAAGTCCAACAAGCAAGAAAATGAAGTAAAAGTCACAATCATATAAAATTCAAAGGTCTTGGTTTTATCGAGAAACAGGGACAAGGTAAAATTTGGCGTGATCTTGTTTTAATGGTTCGATGAGTTATCTTGTAAATACAAACAGCAAATTTATAGTACATCAAGCGTCTTAATTGCAATACTTACAACATCCGGTTCCATAACAATGTCGACATACGTTGGACAGCTTGGACATAATCATCGTTTCTGGAAAAAAACGGAGGCCTTTTGAGTCCTACATTGATTGTGTAACCCAATTCAATGAATGTAATGCAGCGGCAAAATGTGTATTTGCAGTCTTCTTGTTTAAAGTGATAACAAGTTTTATTCTCATAAAACAAAATAACTCATTCTGTCTAAATCATTTGGGAACATTGTATTAAACACGAGTGGGATTCATCACGAAGATGACAGCACAAATACTATTTTGTCAACACCTATGCTTTACCCACTCTGTAGACTGCATACACCCATCGAAGGACAGGGAACATTTCATCATGGTATTGAGGGTAGCCCTGCAGGCCAGAGGGTAGATGTCCATGGAGGCACTCTCAGACATCTGGTCAAGAACTTTTTCCTGGTAATAGACAAATTGATGTGTAATATTTTTTATTAGAATGCAACCTACATTTCAGCCAATGAAATTGCAGATTGGCAATCATTAATAACTAGCATTAATCATAAAGAATTTCAACTTTCGCGAGTGTCTAAAGGTCCGCCTATTTCCACTCATCCGATTCACATTCCCTGCGTCAGTTTTTCAATGACAATGTGTCAGCCAATGAGGTAGTATTCTAAGACATTTAGATGATCTGAAGTAAAATAAATATGATCAAAAAGGGCTCGTTCGCTACGCCCACTCCGCCCATTCTAATTATTAAAATGTTACTTCATGCCATCTAGCTACGTATCAACATATTTTTTCAACTGCATAAATCCGTCGAAGGAACGCAGATGCAGACCAGAGGGCAGGATGACGTCGTTCTTGTGGTGTACATGATAACGACTAGAATATTCGGTCAGGTTTTAGACTTCCCATGTTTATCTGGTAGATACTTGCAACTGGACAATGGCGTAAGATGTGATGTCATTTCAATAAAAAACCCTCTAAATACCGTGATGGTGAAGTGTGAAATAGCAAATCATATTCATTTTTGAGGTCCTACAGTTGGCATACACTGAAGATGATGGACAAATAACGATACCATAAACTGTACAGGGAAATTTACATGGTATCACATTTCGAATGGTAGATATTGATGTCGAGACGATGTTAGGAGCGGCACGTGCGTGGAATTTTACTTGGTTCAAAGAGAGAATGTTGTAGACAGTCTAAAAACAACTCTGCAAGACGTGCAAGAGAAATTTCCAGACATTTTCACTGGTTTAGGTTGTCTACCAGGAAAACATCACATCAATATTGACCAAAAAATTAGGAACCTACAGGGCATGCGGCAATGGAAGTGCTAAAAAAGGAAAAGGCTAATAAAGAACTTAACTCTTTGGAAGAACAAGGTGTAAATATGAAGCAAAATGCACCTACCGACTGGGAGGACACTATCGTTACGGTAGTAAAGTCAAATGGAATATTGGGAATTTGCACGGATCCGAAGCTTTAAACCTGACCATCTGATGCGAACAACACCTTTTAAAGAATATTGAAGAAACTGTTACCATCCAAAACGGCGTTTCCAATGCTTGATGCTGTTTTGGCAATGTGCTATTGAAAAAGCCAATAAGAAATAGTCAGTGTACGTTTAATAGCCCTTAAGGGAGGTATAACTTTACAATACAAGAAATTCACCAGAAAATCTTGATAACTTGGTTTATATAGAGGGTGCAGAAGCAATAGTTTATGACATTTTGATATGAGGTACTAAATCAGGTTCTTCAGCGAATAGGTCATAGTAACCTGAGGTTAAGCAAAAACTTTTGTCAGGTCAATTATTTTGCTTTAATTTATACACAAGTGCACCATTTTCATCTCATATGTCGACTCAATGCCAGTTTATACAATACTAATGCAAGATATGGTATTAAAACGTTTACAAAAACGACTGTACCCGTCTTGGTAGTCAACGGAAACAATAATAATTGAAGAATTGATAAAGAAGGCGAACAAAAAAGTGGATAAAGTAGACTTACCTTAATTTTTATCAATGGTCACGTGATTGGCAGTCGTGAATTGAAATGCATAGTATTATGTTATTATGAATTTATATCATTCAACCTGAAAAGTATCCGACGCTCTGTTCATGACGTCAACGTATCCAGACAGAATGCTGAAGTGGAAGGCAGGTGTGAGCAGCTTCCGGCTTCTTTCCCACTTCCGTCCTTCGCTCATCAACAGTCCTTCTCCTATTAAATATGAAATGGACTTGTCAAGGTTGAAGTAGCTGTAGTTGTTGTTGTTGATGAGAATATTTGGTAAAAGCAACATCAAATACATTTATTTCACCCTATGATTATTATATACTTTCGCAAACTATATATGAATCCTAAAGGGAGGCAAGCGCGACCGCAGTTAGGAAACTATGATAGTATTTCATAACCAGTTGGACTATTAGGGCGGCGCAAAACTGATAAACGATGAGTCATGCAAATAATCGCGGAATCCCTGTACAAATGTGTTCCTATATATAGTAGCATATGTATTAACCTCTCTCTCTCTCTCTCTCTCTCTCTCTCTCTCTCTCTCTATATATATATATATATATATATATATATATATATATATATATATATATATATATATATATATATATATATATATATACATACAAAAATAAATCCAAAAAGGTTACCCATCCATTCCTGCAATAACCTATATCCGTCAATTCGCCCCCTTGCCTTCCGGTGCTCTTGACCAATCAGCTGTCTAAACGTGTCGGGGTGTCTCACGCCCACCACAGGAGTCGGTCCAATCCATAAACAGTACACTTTACTTTCGGTTTTGGCCATATCTAGTGCGTAATCCATATAGGCTTTAGCACCCTTAAGCTGTAAAAAAGGCATTTCACATATTTCCCATGTGTAGTGTAAATTAATCTCAGTTGCGTTACAAATTGACGGGACTAGAAATGGCAAAACGTTTTGTGGAAAATAAACTGTGACAGGAGAAACGCACAGGCTTACGAGTTTTATCTGAAAGGGCTTTATGGTTACCAATATAAAAAAGGTATATTTGGCACTGACTTGGCATACTAGCAATAAAGGCTGCACATGTGTTTGTTTGGTTTGAATTGAGATTTTGGCAATGAGTATGCTTAATTAGTAGTGAACATACACACACAGGTTCTTGGCACTGAGTAGGCTTGCCTAGACCTTTATATGCGGGGTATGTCTGATAAAGAAAGGTCTTGACGATAACCACGCTATTTTGTCATCAAGATATTATTTGGAATTGCGCCCAGATTGGGTTTCATGAACTCTGTGAATTTATAGACACACATTTTGCCTTTCTAAATACTGATGACACCTACGACATCTTTGCTGAATTTACGTGTGTCCTGAGCATTTTTAAACTAAACATGCGTATGCTTCATCAGACAAAGGTTCATAACCTAAAATGCACAATTTGATTTAATTTCGTAATGATAATAGTGTACTTATTCTAGGCATTGTAAACTTAAATATGTGACTTGACTTGATTTTTTTTTTAATTTTAGTTCTTACCCAGAAAAATTGGGTATACCTTTAATAATGCCCTGTGGGGTTTAGATATGGAAGTTGAAGATTTGTTCGGTATATACTTACACCTTAATGCCCTATTGGGTTTAGATATGGAAGTTGAATATTTGTTCGGTATATACTTACACCTTAATGCCCTATTGGGTTTAGATATGGAAGTTGAATATTTGTTCGGTATATACTTACACCTAAATGCCCTATTGGGTTTAGATATGGAAGTTGAAGATTTGTTCGGTATATACTTACACCTTAATGCCCTATTGGGTTTAGACATGGAAGTTGAATATTTGTTCGGTATATACTTACACCTTAATGCCCTATTGGGTTTAGATATGGAAGTTGAATATTTGTTCGGTATATACTTACACCTTAATGCCTTATTGGGTTTAGACATGGAAGTTGAATATTTGTTCGGTATATACTTACACCTTAATGCCCTATTGGGTTTAGACATGGAAGCTGAATTTTGTTCGGTATATACTTACACCTTAATGCCCTATTGGGTTTAGATATGGAAGTTGAAGATTTGTTCGGTATATACTTACACCTTAATGCCCTATTGGGTTTAGATATGGAAGTTGAATATTTGTTCGGTATATACTTACACCTTAATGCCCTATTGGGTTTAGACATGGAAGCTGAATATTTGTTCGGTATTTACTCTGAGTTGATGCATAAAATCAACTCAAAGAAGTTTTTATACTACTAACCCCCAGCAGAGCTATTAAAAAGTGTCTTTTTACGGTTGTTAGCGGACCGTACATGAGAATTTTGAGTAATACCACTACCAGATACAGTGTATTTAGAAAGGCCATGAACATAATCTAATGTTTATCTTTCGGAAAAATATTTCTATTTATCTATTTATAAATCTGTATTTAATTATTTGTTAATGCATTTATTGGCTCACTAATACATGCAATACACTAATCGTCGTATAAGTCAGATACAGTTACTCGTTTTTTTCTTCAAAAGGTCCTCTTACAGACGTAAGAAACCGTTTCGCTAGAATTCGCCTCGGACAAAATTGGTGTTCGTCCAGTCGAAACGGCTTCTTACGTCTGTAAGAGGACAACTTTGAAGAAAAACTCGTTCTGTATCTATTACATAAGACTAAAAGAGGACTATTTTTCTTTGGAGGGGAAATTTTAAAAGCAGTGTTTGAGACGAACCGCAGGGCAACAGGGCATTACATGTTTCTCATGGCAACTTAAAATTATTAAAGTGACACTCATATTCAAAATCAATACAAACACATATAAAACAAACATACATTTTAAGTGATATACCCTCAACTACCTACTAAATAATGCATTTATGGAAAATATTAATTACTATTTACAATATTTAAACTGTGTATTTAATAGCTGAAAACGCAAAAATATTAAATGATCGGTGAGTGCTAAATGATTTACTGCGATTTACTATCGTCTCATAAGGCCAATTAAAAATAGGTGTGTTTCAGGTAACACTGCTAAAAAAAAATAGGGTAGGTAGGTCGGATTTTTTTTTTTTTTTTTTTTTTTTTTGATATATTGATTTCAGTAACTGTTGACTCAGAAAGTAACACAAATAAAAGTCATCAATTTTCAGGTTTATCAGTAGTTTTTAAACATGTTACATGCTTCAAAGGAAACATTCTTTATTAGTCTGGTTAAATACTTTTGACAATGATGGTTGGATTTCAACTAAGTTATGGTACACCACTCTGCTATTATTTAAGATTTTCCAGGAACGGTTTTATTTTTCTTTATGCACCCGTTTGCTTTCAATCACCCTCTGTAGAATACTAACCTCCCTGAAACATAATTACACGAAGAGTGGGACAGCAAATTTACCATATAAGCCATCAGCCAAGGAAACCTCAATGCTGTCAAGAGGACCTGGGGGTTCAGGTTTGAAGAACAAGTAACATGCAGGTTTTATTGCCAAAATTGCACACTTAAGTCTGACATATCAATCCGAAAGTCAGTATCTGACACATTTGTATCTGACAAGAAAATAGAGTTCAAGAATTGAAACATACCTGCCACACAAGCACAAACGTAATTCACCTTAAGATTTCGGACATTCTATAAATTCGGACATCCATTATTATTTTCAAAAAGAATTTATTTTAGGTACCTAATGACTGAACTTTTACAGTTACTAAGTCTCGCAGACAAAAAATATTGATCTTTATCGTTACAATGCCTGGCTAGATTACCTAACCGTATACATCACTGTGATAAGTTAGTTGGTTACTACCCATCCTAAACGATTTATTGCCTGGTGAAAAGGATGTGTGATATATTTAATGGAGGATTAAAGAAACAACAAGGGCAATGCAGAGATCAAGAAAACACAGGCATGACATGTTTGTAAAACGATCCGCCAATTAACTTTGAAACTTGTATCACACATTTAATATAGACTTTATGAAGCAATAATCGTACAGTAATACTCACTGCAATATCAATCATGCCAAGAAATACCAGCCAATTTTTCCACTTTTCATTTCTACACAAGAGCCAATTTCAGCTACACATTAACCCCTAATTGACCGAGAATCTAACCATGTGTTTAATCATGTTTTCATATCTAGGGAGTTGTTGTAGTTTGGGTCAAGATTTGGAAGAATGTATTTAATTTTGCCCAGAAAGACGTGGAGAAGTATCAAGTGTTAGACATAATTACAGAGTACTTAATTTAGTAAAACTTATTATTTACTTATTCTTAAACAAAAATATGTTGTTTTTAATGAGTAACATTATCGTTTTAGACATATGACAGATGTTAATGAAAATGGTATGCTTAACCAACCGTCTTATTTGGAATGAAAATGTAACCTATATTACATTATATCTTATGAATCTCATAGGTCGAATTATATTTAAGGGTATGCTTTACTAAGCGTATGGATATTGATTTTAAAATGTCAGATTTATTGGGTTCACATTTTTTAACAAAAACACACACTCTTATTGTTCATTTTTAAAGCTTTGTTGTTGTTGTTTTTTCACTGTAAAAATATTGAGTTCGTAAGTAAACGTATACACCATGGAAAATGGGAAATACAAACGAAACTTGAAAAAATATATCACATTGGCGAAACTGAATCTCCGAATGTTAAATTTACTTCAATTTTGTTCATATTAACATGAACACATTCTGAGGCGGTTAAAATGAATTTTCGTATAACTGATTGGGATTTGTTTTTGCAATGTTTCAATCTAAAAAATTGCTTAGTTTTGTGTTCATCTGGCATTGTCTTCATACCGTGACCTGTGAAAGAACATGTTTTGACCGACATAAACTCACGACAATGGTCGCTGTCCTTGAGTGACTCCTTTTCTGTAAAATATTGACCCCCCCCCCCCCACACCCCAAATAATAACATGACTCAGAACGATCGTTACTGTAAATAGGTATTTAACCCCACCGAACAGAACCGACTATGTTGGTCATTTAATACGTGTGCTCTTAAGTCTTAGTAATACAGGTGGTAATGCTGCAGCTATTGTTGTTGATACTACCACTACTGCTTCTGCTATTGCCAATGTCAACACCGCCGCCACAACACCACCGTCAGCACCACCACCACCACAACCACCACCACCACCACCACCACCGATGATGATGATGATGATGATGATGATACCCCTAAAACTACTGCCGCTCCTGCTGAATTGTTGTTGTTGTTGTTGCCACTTCTACAGCAATAACTATCATATAACTTCTACTGATGCTGCTAATCTTGCGTTAATCAACTATATGTTGCTGTGAATGAAGGAACTAAGCTTTTTGTATCAATGCGAAGACCCTTCATTTATCTATTTATAATGAGCGCAAAGTACAATGAACCCTTAAAGGGACTGTACACCAGATTCGCACCAAAAAAGTTTTCTTCTGTAACGAATCTCAGGACAATTATCTAATGGACCGTGTTACGCTTTATCATAATTGTAAAAAAGTACCAAAATGTAAAAAAAAAACTGTGTCGGAGACCGGGTTCTTCAGTTAGTAAGTTTCAATGCATTGTACACATCGATGCCAAGTTTATGTCAGTTTTCGAAAATTTTCTTTCTTTTTTCGCTATTTTATCATACTGAGTATAGCCCCTTTAGCAGATTTTCGACATCCACAGATAAACAACTCCCCGGTATCATTTTATTAAAAATGCATGAGTCATAACATTTTGAGCCGGAAGTTGATAAGTTTGACTGGAGTTTGTGATTCTATTTGTTTCAAAAAACATCCTCACGCCGGCCAAATCCTAAGAGCCTCTTATAGAACAATACCGTACTCAAGTTGTTCTATAAGAGGCTATTACGATTTGGCCGGCGTGAGGAAAACATTTAGCTGTCGGGGAACTAAGAAATATAGTTAGTACATTTGTACTTGATGTTTTCAATCTTTAAACATAATTAAACATAATAACAAGAGTGTGGTTTAGATAGTTGAATTATTGCTCCCCTGAATTTCATGCTGGTCGTAATGGCCATTAAATGAAATGAATTAGCTGTAACAGCAGATAACTGATAAAAAAAAATTCATGGAGAACCAAGTCAGCCCTTTAACCCTTAGCACAAAACCACTGAATGGAACATAATGCATATGCTACTAAAATCCAGGTATATGCTGGCATACAGGGGTTTCCTTCTTAATCGAAAATTGGATAGGATTTCTTGGCATGAAAACAATAAAGTCAACTAATTCAATGATACAGGTAACTATTAAATGTGATGAATTAAAGTTATAAATGCAATACTTAAGTTACAATAAAAACAAAACACCAGACACATTAATCCTGCATAACAATATTCATGCTCTCAATGAGATCCTATTGGGTATAACTGAGTTATGTGACGTCACACAATGTGACTAAACACCAGACACATTAATCCTGCATAACAATATCCATGCTCTCCATGAGATCCTGGTGGGTATAACTGAGTTATGTGACGTCACACAATGTGACTGTTTGATCTGAAGCCGATAAAAGGTGTTTATTCATTTCAATGCATGTATAAAATGGTGTTGAATGGGATTTTAATTATCTTGATGAAGGAGCTACAGTGACTTATAGGCGTAATAACCATTGATAACTACGGATAAATTAATAAGTGGTAAAATGCAGACATGAAGAAAAAAGGCAGGTTTACCATACATGTAAATAAAATGTTAAAATTGTTATTTTCTATGAATTCGTAGAGCGAAAAATTAATTATTTTAAGGTGTCCGAACTCTAAGGTGAAGTACGGTCAATACACAATGTGACTGTTTGATCTGAAGCCGATAAAAGGTGTTTATTCATTTCAATGCATGTATAAAATGGTGTTGAATGGGATTTTAATTATCTTGATGAAGGAGCTACAGTGACTTATAGGCGTAATAACCATTGATAACTACGGATAAATTAATAAGTGGTAAAATGCAGACATGAAGAAAAAAGGCAGGTTTACCATACATGTAAATAAAATGTTAAAATTGTTATTTTCTATGAATTCGTAGAGCGAAATTTAATTATTTTAAGGTGTCCGAACTCTAAGGTGAAGTACGGTAAATACATTCAGAAATCCAACTCTAATATTGTCAACATTACGTACATACATTTCGTAACAAATGCTTTTCGTACCCAAATCACATTTTTTTCAGGGGAAAATAGGTTAGGGTCGGCGGGAAAAAATAGGGTCGGTCGGGTAACCTGAAACAGACCTATTTTTTTATTTGGCCTAAGGTAGAAATATCGTGTTTTCTGCACCTTTATTTCAAATTAAACTTGGTATCCTTCATAAAGCCCATGTCACATAAGGGTCGCGTTCCCAATGCGTTCAAGAAAAAATCAATAACGCCGATCTGCGCGCAGTCGAATCGTAAGCATCGCCGTGGCAACGCAGTGGCATCGCCAGTGAACACGGTGGGATCGCATAGAACGCCGAGATACGGCGCGCAACTTGAGCATGTCCAAAACAAACACCGTCGCTCGGCGTTCTGTAAAGAGCGCAATGGTATCGCCGTGAGGTCGCCGTGGCAGCGTAGTTAGGTCTCCTACAAACGCCACAGGATCGCCGCGTGCGCGCTGACAGAGTTCGCAATGCGAACACAATGGTTATAGGTGGCGCTGGCCCGGCGATCGTTCGGCGGTCTCGGAGATGACACTGCGTCCCTATCGCGTTTATACGGCGTCTATGGCGCTTTCATTGAGTTTCACTTTTCTAACTGGGCTCTTACAACGATTGTAAGGAGCCGCTACGACGATTATTGCGCACCCAATGCGCTCCTTCCGCTTCAATCGGCGTTTGCATGACAATGAACCTTCCAAATAGTGTATAGAATATATATATATATATATATATATATATATATATATATATATATATATATATATATATATATATATATATATGCAAATAAACATTCATTTTACCATGCTTTATGTGTAATAGCAAGCAGGGCTACTGCTTTCCTATATGCAGGTCAAGCAGATCCAGGATGATGCAGACGCTTTTGATCTAATTCCGAGACGACGGCGGATGAGGGCCCCAAGGCGTAGGGGGGCTTTGAGTTCGACCATGGCTATAGGCAGACGGTTGCAGCATGGTCTCAAACTTTTCGAGAGCAAACGGAAGAATGAAGAACTGATGGAGATATCGTTTTTGTAGGCAGTGCAAAATAACACGCCGACAGCGCAGTTTGAGCGCCGTGAAAGCGCAGTGCACATTCAGTGTGCGCGCCGTGATAACTTGATGTACGCAGCGGAGGCACCGTGAGAGCGCCATGGGAGCGCCATGAGAGCGCAGACAATCGCCAATTAGAACTCTGTAGGAAAGCAGTAGAACGCCATGGAACTCCGTAGAATTGCCAAGGTCGCCGTGAGAACGCCGTGACATCGCCATTTTCATGAAAAGTAACATTTTTCTAGCGATCTCACGGCGCTCTGAGAAATTTAATAACACCGTGCAATCGAAGTGGCAACGCGGCTAGGTGTGACAGGGGGTTTAGAACCATTGTTTTCAACATATATTCATCCTTTTTGGTATATCAAACAATTGCATTAATTGTGGTTAATCTTATTTGGGAGTAAGAGTGCATCTTTAAACGAATTATCTCAACATGAAACATGAAACACACTAAAGCAAAACATACCTCCTTTAAATGTCCAAATAACCAGTGCGATTTCTTCTGAGGTAGTTTCAGACATTTCCTACGCATCCGAACATACGAGTAAATGGTCGACCCTATTTTCCAGGAAAGGAACACTAGGATTCCATAAACACATGTACATAGCGAGAACTGCATTGCAACAAACGTTCACATCTGTTACTTAACTCTTCACGATATAACGCTTGAGCGGACTGGTGTCTTGTTTGTTTTATCTAGAACAGAGTTATGTAAATACGAATGCTCTTAGCTATTTGAACCGGTTTTAAAGGCGTACAGTATGACCCAGAAAGTTTGATTAAATACGGTACAGATTAAAAGATATTAGCGATGTTTTGGGGCTTTAAACTGATGAATTTGTGGCCACGTGTCTATTAATTAATTATTTTTTTTATAAAGACTCCTCTTTTTTAACTATACCTAAAGCGTATGCTTTTTGTTTTATCATTGAGTTGAACTCGAATAATAATAATAATAATAATAATAATAATAATAATAATAATAATAATAATAAGTATTAAAGTTCCAAATCGGCCATCCGATTAGAGCGGATTCCCGCCTCCACCCCACCCCCACCCCCAATACACACACACCCGTTAGAAAAAAAAAGCGCCGTAAATGAAGTTTTTCTAGCATAAGGGAAAATAATTTCATATTAAATACGGATTTGAGAGTGCATGACTCAATCAGAGAATATTAAATTCTTGTTTTGATGAATGTGCATCAATGTAACCTTGGACAACTGATAGTGAAGTTCGTTGTAAGTATATATTGGCGAGTGTAAAAGAGCCATGAGCGTATGATAACCTATTTAGACCGTCTAACTTTCAAACAATTGTCGACGAATACATTAGCAGCGAGTCACAATTAGAAACTTATGCATTTATACGATATTTAGTAACTTCTTCCAAAGCAAGACATTGAAGACTATATTCCTAGACAATAGTTAAAAATAAAAAGCTATTTGTGTTATATGTACTCTTGTTTAATAATTGTCAAAATCATGACACAAGCACAACTAGATGTTGTCCATTTTGAATTAAATACCTATGTTAACATAATGGCAGCCCGTCATGAAAAGTAAAAGCCGAAAATTAAATGCATCCTTTCTAATGAATGTGTGTTGACTATAAAACCATGGAAAATAGTGCTGTCATCATTTTAGAAGACGGTTGCAGACGCATAAGACTATTTTCAAACCAATTATTGAACTTGTGTGATTTGAAGGAAACATTATTATTTATTTTTTTAACTTCAGTTGTTGAAAATCAACGAAAATTAATCAAACAGATTGTATTTCATTTCAAGATATCATTCCTTTTTATGCCCCCAAAGGTGGGCATATTAAAATCGCACCGTCCGTCCGTCCGTGTGTCTGGCTCAATAACTCTAGTCCAGGCTGTAACTTTCCCTTGTATGGACAGATTTTAAAATAACTTGCCACATGTGTTCGGCATACCAAGATGACGTGTCGCGTGCAAGAACCGTGTCCCTACCTCTTAGATCAAGGTCACACTTAGGTGTTTATTCACAATGGAATGCTGCATATAAGAACATAGAGTATAGGTTGTCGTGTCCGGACTTTAACTTTCCCTTGTATGGACAGATTTGAAAATAACTTGCAACATGTGTTCGGCATACCAAGACGACGTGTCGCGTGCAAGAACCGTGTCCCTACCTCTTAGGTCAAGGTCACACTTAGGTGTTTATTCACAATGGAATGCTGCATATAAGAACATAGAGTATAGGTTGTCGTGTCCGGGCTGTAACTTTCCCTTGCATGGACAAATTTTAAAACAACTTGCCACATGTGTTCGGCATACCAAGACGACGTGTCACGTGCAAAACCCGTGTCCCTACCTCTTAGGTCAAGGTCACACTTAGTGTTTATTCACAATGGAGTCCTGCATATAAGGATATAGATTATAAGTTGTCGTGTCCGGGCTGTATTTTTCACTTGTATGGACAAATTTTAAAACAACTTGCCACATGTGTTCGACATACCAAGACGACTCGTCGCGTTCAAGACCTGTGTCCCCACCTCTTAGGTCAAGGTCACACTTAGGTGTTTATGCACAATGGAATGCTGCATATAATGACATAGAATATAGATTATCGTATGGGGGCTGTAACTTTCCCTTGTATGGACAGATTTTAAAATACTAGTAACTTGCCTCATGTGTTCGGCATACCAAGATGACGTGTCGCATGCAAGAACCGTGTCCCTACCTCTTAGATCAAGGTCACACTTAGGTGTTTATTCACAATGGAATGCTGCATATAAGAACATAGAGTATAGGTTGTCGTGTCTGGGCTGTAACTTTCCCTTGTATAGACAGATAATAAAATAATTTGCCACATGTGTTTGACATACCAAGACGACGTGTCGGGTGCAAGACCCGTGTCCCTACCTCTTAGGTCAAGGTCACACTTAGTGTTTATTCACAATCGAATGCTGCATATAAGGACATAGAGTATAGGTTGTCGTGTCCGGGCTGTAACTTTCCCTTGTATGGACAGAATTTAAAATAACTTGCAACATGTGTTCGACATACCAAGACGACGTGTCGCGTGCAAGAATCGTGTCCCTACCTCTTAGGTCAAGGTCACACTTAGGTGTTTATTCACAATGGAATGCTGCATATAAGGATACAGAGTATTGGTTGTTATGTCCAGGCTGTAACCTTTTTTTGTATGGACAGATTTGAAAATAACTTGCCACATGTGTTCGACATACCAAGACGACGTGTCACGTGCAAGACCCATGTCCCTACCTCTAAGGTGAAAGATACACTTAGTGTTTATTCACATGGAATGCTGAATATAAGGACATAAGAATGTAGGTTGTCAAGTATGGGTGGTATTTTCTTATGTTCAGAGGCAATTTAAAATAACTTGTCATATGTATCGTCATATGTATCTGTTTGATCTTTAACTTTTCATGTACTGACCTTGTTCATAGATCAATGTTACATTCGGGGGCATTCGTCACATACTGTGACAGCTCTTGTTCGTAATCTATTAATCCTAAGTATAAATTTTTCGAGGATCGCCTTATACATTTTGGCCGAGGTAAATAATCCACACTTAACAAAGTTTAGCCAAAGCCGGATTTTTTTATACCAATGTGGATGACAAGGTGACGTGTTTTAGTTGTGGGAAGACACTGTTTCAGTGGAAGTCATCCGATAACCCATTCCATTGTGACTAAATAATGTAATAGTAAGATGACATGAAGGCCAAGGTCAAGGTCACTTTTACTAAAAAAAGAACAAAAGTTAAGACTGCGTCTCATAACAAAGGCTGAAGTTCTTCTGTCAGTCATTGGAGACCTGGTTTTGTCGCATTACGGCATTTCTTCTTTAAGTTTTAATTTGACATTTTTATTTCTTTTGACATGCACATAGTACATCATTTCTGCATTATTTTCTGAGTCAAAGCGGCGTTTAGTCGACAGCTCTTGTCAGTATAACATTAAATTTAAAGAGCATTGATACCGTTTCTTCGTATTTGACGGTTTTCGTGCAAGCGGAAGAACCTCGCCTTTCTTCTGCCTCGGTTCACCGCTATTCTTCTCCCTTTACCTAAGCGGAACAGGTGGTGCATACCTTATGTTTGAAAAAATGAAAATAAATACAAATTTTTGTTTCCTTACTCAAACTCAAAATTAATAATCTTTTATTCTCTTGTTGTGGCTCAAAATACATTGGAAAAAAACAGTGTTCAGCTTCTTTTTCGAAGGGCCCTTTCATAAACAACCATCGAAGAAGTGCGACATGTCGAATGTCATTTGACATGTCAGCTTTGACTTTTATTTCCTCAATCTCAAAAGCCGTTTATCGGGCTAGCAAAGCCGAATGACGCCCAGCATGACATTAAATTTTGATTATCGTAAGTTGCTAAAGGTGCTAGCACGACATTTATATGCCGAATGCCATGCTATAGACATTCATCTTTCATTTTTTTGAAATTGAATGTCGAATATCGACCCAGCATGACATTTAAATTCTATTTGTCGTATTTTGTTAAACGAGTTAGCTAGACATTCCATGTTGAATGTCATGTTGCTAGACATCCAATCTTTAATGTTTTAAATTGAATGCCAAATGTCGTATGCCGAGCAAGCATGACATTTACATTTTAAATATCTTGAGCTGTACACCATCCAAATAAATTGAATGTCGATTGTGGAGTAACCTTGACATTCAATGTCGAATTTCGTTTCTTGAGCTAATTTCACACAACTAGCCCGTTAGTGCTGACTAAGGTTGATAGACAGTTGATTTATTTTGGCCAAGATTAACATTATTTTGAACGAAAATTGTTAAATGATGATTGTTTTAATGTTGATTTGATGGATAATGTATGATTGTGGTGACAATTATTGAGACTCTCTTTATTAGTAACGTAGTTAAGTTCGCGTGTATTGGCCATAATGCGGTTCTGCTTAAAGCAATATTATAAAATGCAGAATTCGTTGTTTTTTTTAAAGAGACTTAATTTACTATGATGTCAGAATAACTTTGCATGTAGATGCCAACGTTCTTCCGTTAGTGGAAAAGCAAGAAGTCAATACATCACTTATAATAAAACAATGAAAAAGTTATTGTTATTCTAAATATTCGTATTCTTTTGCGGGAGTAGTCATTTACAGTTGCTAATTAATGTTCAACATCTACAACTATGCAATCGTGACTGCATGGAAATCATGCCCTTGTAATATGTTCTTGAACAATGCGAAAAACAAAATAAACAAAAACCCAAGCAGAAACGTAAACACAATTTTACCTGCGATAAAAAAGTAACTTTTATTTCAAAAACGAAATTTCAATACCAACTTATATCAGCTGTTTAAAAAAGAAGAAACCAACGCATCAATAACAAGATATGTTAAAATGTCAAAACATAATATTTGCATCTATTCATATTGCTCCAGTTTTGTACGCGTACAGAGATAGTGGTAGGGGCTCTCTATTTATTTGGAGCTTTTTATGAAAATTAAACGTTCGCTAGGCTGCGCTAGGCGTGAAAGTTTAATTTCCGTAAAGAATTCAAAATAAACAACAATTCATGCTTATTTTCCTTAACTTTTTATCCTTGAATTTGTGTTCATTCGCCCGTAATCAAAAATCTTAAATTTATTGTAAACACACCTTAAGGGGACTGAACACCAGATAGTCCTAAAATCGGCATAAACAGTATTTCCCTCAAAACAAGCCTATAATTATCCATATGAGCTAGTAATAGGCCAATAACACATAATTTTAGACGATTAAAAGAATAATAAAAGAATGTCTAAACTAAGTTTACCCGTTTAAAATAGCGCATAATGGTTTCCAAGTTTATAGTGTGTATTTTTAGCATGTGAAGGTCACGTGATAAGTACAGATACAAATACTGACGCTATATTTAAATTTACTTGGAATAACGTGGTAGACACACCAAGTAAAGCTTCATTAGTAAGATTAAATCTGAGTAAGTAATAAAATGGAGTTTAATTATAAAATTAAGTGATTTAATAGACAAGATCTACATGTACAACTAGGTACTGAAATTTGCTCTTGTTTTCAAACATGAACAAATATTCAGTACTTTTATAAACTATGCATCATTACACTTTACGTAGAAAAGCATTAAAAGCAAGATTTGACAGTGTACGTATTACAGTCTCATTTTGGCTAGTCATAAGATCAATATATTTGTACATACATGGTCTCTTCCAGTAATATTTATCAATGTATAATTTTCTTAAATCATTATATAGGGTACATTCAATAATAAAATGTAACTCATCATCTAATTTATCGCATAAATTACATATTATATAATTGTATGTAAACTCATTTAACTCTAGTGATAAAACAAAAAAGCATACAATTTAGGTACAGATAAAAAAAATAGTCTTAATAAATTTATTTTTAATTAATAGACACGTGGCCACAAATTCATTAGTTTATAAAGCACCAAGACATCGCTAATATCTTTTTATCCGTACCGTATTAAATCAAACTTTCTGCGTCATATTGTTCGCCTTTAAAACGGGTTCAGATAACTAACTCATCCTTATTGCCAAAAGCGTTACTGAAACTTTCCGCTGTTTTTCTTAAAATTGAGATCTGTTTTATTTTGAGTTATTCTATATGACTGAATTGAAGGCATTTATACGTAAATCAGCTTATTCTGGGACAAAAATGAACAACCAATATGTAAAAAATGTGAATCTACGAGAGTGCGTCTTTAAAACAGCTCTGGACATACTCTGGATTCATGCCATATGGCTGCCAAAAGTCAAGATTTGCGCCATTACCACACTTATTTTAATAGATAGTTGTGTCACTTAATGTGACCCGATTTAATTGCATTGTATAGTGATATAGGCAATAAACTCTATTTATTCTAAGATTTTATTTGAAAAAAAAACAAACCCACATCCATAGAACATGTTGCAGTATTTCAAAAGTTTTTGAACTTTCCTTTGTGTCACCTATGTATAATGAGGACCAATAAATCCAAGTTGGATTTTAAGATGGCCGCCATATATATCTTAGTGAATATGCTTTCACTTCAACGTAATGGCACACATTTAAATAGATAGGCGTTGTTGTTTTATTGTTTATTGCAGATGTTTCCAACGTTCCTTAAATAAAAGTGCTGCATTGACTACCTCTAGGTCATGGTCAAAGCCATTTCAAGGTCAAAATAAAAATGTCACAATTTCAGACTTCCTGTACCAGATTTTAGAATTTGATGGTAATGCTTTTTTGTATACAATATGGGAGGTCATAATTGTTAACTGAATATCCTTTTTTATCAGCTTTCTTTTTATGGAATCGTTAACATAATTTAGAAACCTATAAGAGATATGGTTAGGGCAAGGACCACAATGTGGCATTCAGTACTAGGCTTAGTTATAGAGCTGCATTTGGGTACTGCATCGTATCTTTGAAAAGTTTGCATTAGGTTCTCTGAATAGCGTTCCTTCGTCTGCAGATAGAGTTGGGATCCCTTATCATTGATGTACTTGGGGTTTACTTATTAGTTTATTATTATTTGCTTTATTATTAAGTTTCCTCAGGTTAATGCATACCTTGATAAGATTTACATTCTGCGTTTTTTCTATATTCAGGTGTGTTAGGATAAGAGTGAGGTTGGGCACGTAAACTGGTTTAAACCCCCAGTAAATTTATTTTACTGACAAGGCGGTACCTAACATTCCTTGATAAACACACCTAGTTTTTATATAGAATAAATGCACTTTGTTGTTTGTGGAGTTTTGTGCTGTTGTTCTGTGTTTCTTGTTTGTGATTGTTTGCTTTTGTTTTTGTGTTCTATGTCTTTGGCGTTAACCCTGTGTCATTAAACGGGGTTTATATTTAAACTTTTGACTACTGAGCTTGTTTCTGTAGTTTTTCATATATATATTGTTGACTTTGAATATGCTCTATGGATTCCCAAATGTGAAGTATTTGGCACTGCAATGGTTCAATGTGAGAAGCACATGGGTTTATTTGTCTAGCGCTACGAATGTTTAAAACTAGCTGCTAATGGGTTGATTTGGCCCTAAATGTGCTTTATGCTTGCCAAAGTGTGGTTCATTTGGCTCAGAATAGGTTGAACAAGAGCAAACCATAACTATCTAACCTGTAAGTGTTGTATGGATAAAAAGTGTAATAGATGGCAGTTCTGGGCACTTGCAAGCTTTTTAGTCTTATGATAATAATCCTACCAAAAAGTATCGCGAATATCAACTAGATAGCTAGATAATTATCGCAAAAATTAAGTGGTTAACACAAAACAATTTGTGAACCCTATCAGGTTATCTTACGGCAGCAATATGCCACCGTAGATCTATGATAAACAAATACCGACCTACTCGTTCATGAACTGATACCTTAGTGCCATATGGGGTTAAGATATGGAAGTTGAATATTTGTTCGGTATATGCTCCGAGTTGATGCATAAAGTCAACTCAAATAAGTTTTTATACGACTATACCCCCAGCAGAGCTATTGAAAAAGTGTCTTTTTACGATTGTAAGCAGTCCAAGCACGAGAATTTCGAGTAATCCCACTAGCCGATACATTTAGAAAGGCCATGATAATGATCTTATGTTTATCTAATCTAATATGTCTATTTATCTATTTATAAAACTGTATTTATTTATTTGGTAATGCATTTATTTGCTCACTTATATATGCAATACACTTATTTCTCAGTATTTGAGACGAAAAGTAGGGCAACAGACAGTTCATTATATGTTCCGCATGACAACTTTAATTATTAAAATATTTTCAAATATTATGTAAAGCTATAAATGCAGAACGTGTTCTGGTTTTTACTCAAAAATTATATAAGTGGGATATTAGATCGGATTCACATAAAAATCCTTACGACGCATCCGTGAGCATAGATCGGGTTATACAAACATTCGACAAGGACATTCATGTAGTTTTTCCATTGCACTTGCCCTGTCCCCTTATCGAAGTAATATATATGTACTTGCACATGCAATTTGCACATACCAATGAAATTTTTGTACTAAAAGCTCTTGTAGCAGATTAAAGTTACACTCTTAATAGATCAAGATCAATACATACACATGTATAACAAACATTGATTTTGACTGATAAACCTTTAACTACTTAATAAATAATGCATTTTTGGAAAATATTAATTGCTAATAACACGATTGTAACCGTGGTTTTAATAGCTGAACATGCAAATATATTAAATGATTGGTGAGTGCTAAAAGATTTACTGTGATCTACTATCGCCTCATAAGGTATAAATACCGTGTTTTCTGCACCTTTATTTCAAATTATACTCGGTATCCTTCATAAAGTCCCTGTCACACTAGGGCCGCGATCCGACGGCGTTCAATGAAATCAAGAACGCCGATCATCTCGCAGTGGAATCGCAAGCATACCCGTGGCAACGCAGTGGCATCGCCAGTGAACGCGGTAGGATCGCATAGAACGCCGAGCGACGGCGCGGACTTTGAGCATTTCCAAAACAAACAACGTCGCTCGGCGTTCTGATAAGAGCGCGGTGGTATCGCCATGAGGTCTCCATAGCAGCGCAGTTAGGTCTCCTGCAATGCCACAGGATCGCCGCGGGAGGGCCCAGAGTTCGCAGTGCAAACGCAAAGGTTATCGGTGGTAATGACCCGGCGATCATTCGGCGGTCTCTGAAATGACACTGCGTCCCTATCGTGCTTCTACTACGGCGCGTACAATGAGTTTTATTTTTCCTACTGCGCTCTTATAACGATTGTACGGAGCCGCTAAGTTGATAATTGCGCGCCCAATGTGCTTCCGCCGCAACAATCGGCGTTTGCATGACAATGAACCAACCAAATAGTGATGCAGACGCTTTGCATCTCATTCCGAGACGACGACGGAGGAGGGCCCCATGGCGTAGGTGGCTTTGAGTTCGACCATGGCTGGAATGGAGAACTGATGGAGATATCGTTTTTGTAGGCAGTGCAAAATAACACGCCGACAGCGCAGTTTGAGCGCCGTGAAAGCGCAGTGCACATTCAGTGTGCGCGCCGTAATAACTCGATTAACGCATGTCCGTAGAAAAGCCAAGGTCGCCGTGAGAATGCCGTGACATCGCCATCTTCATGAAAAATATTATTTCTTTTAGCGATCTCACGGCGCTCTGAGAAATTTAACAACACCGTGCAATCGAAGGTGTGACAGGGGCTTTAGAACCATTGTTTTCAACATTTATTCATCCATTTTGGAATATTAAACAATTGTGTTAATTGTGGTTAATCTTATTTGGTAGTAAGAGTGCATCTTTAAACGAACTATGTCAACATGAACAATACTAAAGCAAAAACATACCTCCTTTAAATGTCCAAACAACCAATGCGATTTCTTCTGAGGTAGTTTCAGACATTTCCTACGCATCCGAATATACGCGTAAATGGTCGACCCTATTTTCCAGGAAAGGAACACTAGGATCCCATAGATACATGTCCATAGCGAGAACTGCATTGCAACAAACGTTCACATCTGTTACTACACTCTTCACGATATAACGCTTGAACCGACTGATGTCTATTTTTATCTAGAACAGAGTAAATGTAAACAAGTACAAAAGTTGCTGCAAGATGCAGCAATTGGATATTAGCGCGGGCTAACTATTGGTTATGCAAGTCTTTATATAGGGTCAGAACGAAGTAAATAAAGTAAGGGCTAGCATTGATTGTAGATGTCAGTGAAATGAAGTTACTTAAAAGATGAAATAATTGGGCTGTTGTTTCTGAAATGAAAATAAAACGTAACACAATAACAATTGTACAACTGATTGTATATCTATGACAGAAACCATAATTGTATCAAATAACTTTATTCATGAACTGTATCAATATACACGTATTTATAAAATACAACATGGCCACAGTGGTGGTTTTCTTTTGGAGTGGCTGATATGATAGCTGAAATGTTAAATATGCCAACATGATTTGGTAAATTCTTGGCAAAGTTCGAAACGTTGAGAATTTGTACTTTGGTGAAATGTTCACTTTAAACAAGAGAAGCACCAAAGGTTTATCCAAAAAACTAATTAAGGACATCTGCTTAAAACAATGTTTACTTTTGGCTAATAATCCGCGAAACAAGTTGACCGGTATAATTAAGTGTTACAAAGCCATTGTTTCTAACTGAAAAACACATGAAACTGTTTGCTTATGTAACAGGTTTCAACACAATTAAAAAAAAACATTTAACATAAACTAATAGAAGTTGGTTATCCATCAGCTGAAAGAAAGAAATGTGATCATGAGTATTAATGTCATTTTCCTTGTTCTGTGGCGTAGATAATTTATAGGCATGCAGGATGGAACAAGAAAGCTGTTTTAAGAAATGGCTTCCTAGTCAAATAGCCCCCAAGTCAAATAGCCCCCAAGTCAAAAAGCCCTCATTTTGGTCAAATAGCCCCCACTCACATTTTAAAATTGGTCAAATAGCCCCCAAAAAACGCCCCCACTTCTTAATTTTTTTTATATGTATGTATGCATTCATATGTTATTCCAAAACACTTTTTAACCTTTATTTTTACAGTGTTTGTATATAAATCAGGGCTCAAATTTAGCACTCGCGCACTCGCAAAATGCGAGCCAAAATTGGAAAGTGCGAGTTGAATTTAAAGACACTCGCAAAAATTTGCGAGTTCAAAATTTGCAGAAAATATGTAATCCTTGAAAGAGATATGAACATAATCGGTGATAAATTCCTACACAATAGGTATTCAGGGACGTACCCAGGGTATTTTGAATTGTACGTCCGTACACTCTTGTGCTAGGTGTCGACAAATGATGGGCTTTCTTTACTTCGGTCACAATGTGTTATATTGGTGTACGCGAGGGTGTCCCCTGATTTGTTTTTGAAGAACACAGTTGTAAAGGAACCATTTTCAAGTATTATGTACGCTAACATTTAGTCAAATAAAGTCAAACTTTAACCAATGAAAAGAATGTATAATAATTATTATGCGTTAACAGTAAATACCCCCTTAGACTTCTTTAAAAAGTTTTGGTTTCGAGTTTTAACCATTTGCCATTTCGATGAAGTTTAAATTCGCGTGTACGCCCGGGCGTACTGGAGTATGCCTAGGTACGCCCCTGGGTATAACACTAATTTTAGAGATGCCTACTTTCGTTTTCCGATAAACATACAGAAATTGATGACGTAGATTATCGTTATACGCACAGGCAGGTACTTGTTACTATGTGGCAGGTACTCGTAACTATGCAGTTTTGTAGACTGGTCTTTCAATTCCATTTTTGGCGGCGGTTTTTAGCGATAATCGTATTGAGACACAATCTGTATAATGATGAGAAGCAAGAAAAAAAGTTTGTTTTTTTACGCGTGTTGATTTAAAATCGCTGATGGCTGATGGCAATGATCAATCAGTTCCCAAAAAGAAGCCAAAATGAAATAATCCGTCCGTTAAAACTGTTACGAAGTGGAAGAGGGAGTTGTACATTAAATTGACAATCAACACAGACGACAAAAGGAACATTTTCAAAATATTTTGCACAGACCAATACTGGCTTGATCAGACTTCCTCAGTACGTACTGTCAGTGTTACATATATGGTGATATCATCGTTTAATGTAAAATTACATGATAATTTATTAAATCAATTAAACTATACCTTAAATCATTGTTTTCCATACAATATATATTTTGCCTAGCAAACACAGAGATTTGCCTTAAAAAATGCGAGTGAGTGTCTGGTTTTGGGAGTTAAAAATTTAAGCACTCGCAAAAAATTGCGAGTATCAAAAGAAGTTAAATTCAAACCCTGATAAATAAATCTGAAAATTTTACCAAGTAAGAATAACAAACGTTTTAAAATGTATCTTATAAATAATATATTATTACATTAAATCTACATTTTAAATGTTAAACTTTCTAAGTCATAAGTTTTTTGGTTTTTGGTGTATCTTTATTCTAATATTGATTAAGCATCAAACTTAAAGCTGCACTCTCACAGATTTACCGTTTTGAAAACTTTTTTTATTTTTTGTCTTGGAAAGAGCAAATTTTTGCGCAAATATCTGCAAACCAGTGCTAAAAGATTGCTGACAAAAGATCAGATTGCAGATTTTCATATTTCCGTTCGAAAATTAACATTTTATGGCTAAAACCGAAATGCTTAAAACATAATTTTTTGAACTTGAATGTAAAGACCTGCGATCTATTTTTTGGTCAACATTCTTATATCACTGGTTTCCATGCATTTTCGCAAAAATCGGCTCGTTCCAAAATTAAGGAACAACAAGAATATATAAAAAAATATATTTTGAAATAATTTTCACATTATTCACATCTTTTAAGTACACATTTACAATGTATGGTAAAATGTATTATGCATTCTCATTGTACAATACAATATACATTAACATAGATGGAGAATGTATATTATATGTTAATACATAGTAATAAGGCCCTTATGCAGCTGTCACTAATCTTCTGTTTAATTTGTTTTTGGGACGGTGTGCACATATGTAGAGGAAATCTTTTTTAGCAGGCCGGTGTCGGTCAGATCGCCAGATCTGTACATGTCCCATGCAGCGAACACACGTCTCTGCATGGACCTGTACGCTGCCTTCTGGTTACGCTGCAAGCGTTGTTCTGAGACCAGGCGTATATATATATATATATATATATATATATATATATATATATATATATATATATATATATATATATATATATATATATATATATATTACCACTTACCTTCAAATATACATTCAAATATCTTAAAAATATTACAACTTACATTCAAATATATATCTTAAAAATATTACAACTTAACTTCAAATATATTTTCAAATTAAAAAAGAAGTGGGGGCTATTTGACCAAAATAGAGGCGTTTTGACCAAATTGGGGGCGTTTTGACCAATTTTTTCGCAATGGGGGCTATTTGACCAAAAGTGTGGGGGCTATTTGACCAAAATGGGGGCTATTTAACTTGGGGGCTATTTGACATGGGGGCTATTTGACCAGGTTCCTAAGAAATGTGCGAAGTGTACATGGTACTAAGTGTGAAAAAACCCCACCTTGATGCTGAAATGAACATGCTCTTAAGAATAAAATAACATAAATAGTGGTTTAAAAGTATGTGGACACAGAGTAATGACTTAGAAAACAGTGATTGAAAAATAATCATATTATAAGCTTTTGAACATACTTAAGAACATATAATATACAGAATATACATAATACACTATCAGTATTTGCATTGTTGGTATTGGTAATAGCCAAAATGACAGAATTGTTTAAATCTAAAGAGAAGATATTACAAGAAGTATTTTTAAGATATTGAAAAGAACTGTATACGGTTCTGAAATGGAAATCAACATTTTTGTCAACACTCAAGTCACATGTAATAGAAGTATGAACATTTTAAAACAAAAGAAAGGCAATGACACAATAGGAATACATAGATACAACAGGAAGGTAAAGTTTAGGTTAAGACAGTTTTAAGTTTTCCAAAGGAAACAAGTTTTGCATATAAGGACACTTATAGGTAATAACATTATGTAATCAACATGCATTATGCACTTTTAATGCATAAGATATAAGCAGATGATGAGAAGAATGTGATGCATGTTGATAGTGGTATGATTAGGAAGTTGATCACTATAAGTGTATGGAAATATAATGACCCAAAAGATTTATGAAGAAAGTGCTGAAAATTATAGGTTACAATGAAATGAAGAATATGTTTTAATACATGAAAAAAGAAGCATTTGTACCAAGTTTGGTGGAAATGTGTTAATGTTATTTCGCCTGTAGAACTTCTCAATTCTTTAATATATGACATTGAAATATAAGAATAAATACTGCATTGAGTATTATTGAAATGTGAACATATGTACAAACAAGAAAAAACATGAGCAAAATGACATTCTATATACATTTTGTATACAACAAAGAGTAATAGGCATGATAACAGAAATATACAGAGTTAGTTTGTATGCTGGGAATGGTAGAGTTGTACTGAAATGTAATAAACAATAGAAAGAATATTTGTTATAATTTGGTGTAAGTGCGACATATACATTATGACCAATACATGGAATAAGAATGCACACAGACAAATTAATACAATACTAAAATACATGCTGCCACTGTTTCACTGAAGTATTCACATTGATGAATGTCAATACAAGAAGACATAAGCAATGCAATAGAACAGGTTTGAAAGAAAAGAATATAAATGAAAATACATGAAAACATAGTAATATGTACCTTGTATGCAAATGCACAGTATTTGAATGAAACTATTTATAGGGTGATAAATATCTTTTACATGGGGGGGGGGGGGGGCTTAAAAAGACTCAGTTTCAGTTGTTATGTTGGAATGAATTGGGTTGAAAATAGGTATATTTGTTAAATGATTTACTAACTTAAAAGTTGGAGGTTGTCATACCCAAAACTATAAATTATATACTGAAACAGTAATCTATTCTTAGTAACAGTGACCTCGACCCTAGGGGGCCAAAAAGCATCCATTAAAGCTCTGCATAAACTTGTCCTATAATTCAAGTTACCATGTCAACCCTTCCTTGAGTTATTCAGTACTTACCATATTTCTATTTTGAACTTGACCAAGACCATAACTCTCGGGGTCAAAAACACAATCTCAGGAAAGGTCTCTATAAACTCTTCCTATATACCAAATTTGGTACCAATATGAAGAACCTTACTGTAGATATTCAAAACCAACCCTTTTTCTATTAATAGTAACCTTGACCTTGATCATAGGGGCCTCACACGCATTCCCATAAAAGGTCTTCATAAACTCTTTGCATATACCAAGTTTGGTCTCTTTATGTCAAACCTAGCTAAATTATTCGATACATAAGGTAACTTTGACGCTGCCCTAACACCAGCTCGCCCGAACAATGACACAGGTCATTCAAATAACTTGTTTTCCCTTTATGAAAATGTGGTTAGGAATATACAAATGTGCCTTTCAACAGAAATTAAAAGAAGAGTTAAAAAGAAAAAACAAACATTCAAGGGCAATAATTTGTATTTATTAGGGCTAACATGAAGTTATGTTCCTTGTTGTAAGATGGTCGTCAATAATTCTGCGAAGTATTAAATGCATTGAATGAAGGTATAGAAGTTTTTTTTATTAAAATCCCAACTTGCCCTTAAACTTTAACCTAAGTCAATCAGGGGCCATAACTTGTATTAAGGATAATATGAAGTTATGTAACCTCATTGTGTGATGGTCCTGAACAATTGTGTGAAGTATTAAGTCAATTGAATGAAGGGTATAGAAGTTATCAATAAATATCCCAACCTGCCCTTAAATGTTAACCTAAGTTCCATAGTAAATCAGGGGCCATTATTTGTATAAAATATGATATGGAGTTATCTTACCTCATTATGTGATGGCACTGAGCAACTGTGTAAAGTATTAAGTCAATTGAATGAAGGGTATTGGACTTATAAGTGAAAATCCCAACTTGTTCTAAAACTTTAACCTGCCCTAAACCTTTAACCTAAGTCAATCAGGGGCTATATATTGTATTAAAGATAATACAAAGTTATGTAACCTCATTGTGTGATGGTCCTGAACAAATGTGTGAAGTATTAAGTTTAATGAACGAATGGTATAGAAGTTATTAATAAATATCACAACCTGCCCTAAAACTTTAACCTAAGTTTGATAGTCAATCAGGGGCCATAACTTATATAAAGGAGTTATCTATTCCCATTAAGTGATGGCCCTGAACAACTGTGTGAAGTATTAAGTCAATTGAATGAAGGGTATTGGCCTTATAAGTGAAAATCCCAACTTGCCCTAAACCTTTAACCGGACGCCGACGCCAGGGCGAATAGTATAGCCCACCTCATTCTTCAAATAGTCGAGCTAATTAGTTTGATAATATATTTATAACATGTGTTTTCTCTTCAAAAACAGTAAAACAATGTTATGACATATATGTATAACTTTATCGAAAATACTTAAGGCTTGCTATTTCATCGATGTTATGAATCAAGACTCATTTTCCTTCTTTTGTTTAGCCAAAATAACCTTGACATTGATCTTACCTACACTACACATAATATGAATAGCTTTAACAAATACCCTTTTATTATATGTTCAAATATTCAAGAATATTTTAGGTAACTGATCAAACAACTTGTATTTTCTATATTCCCACTCTTGACCAGTGGTTGTGTACACTTTTGATCAGATTCAACATACCGGTCAGGTTGCGAGAAAAGCAAATTGCCTTGTGTTGATTTGATGTAGTGTCAGCTAAAGCATTGAGATAAGTTGTTTCGTTAAGAATCAATTGGTCTTTTCACGCTTGCAATGACAAGTTTTCCATTTTCAAACTTTCCTCTAGCGTTTATAGGGAGGAGCTCTGTGAGGAAGAAGTGAAGTGAAGGATCGTCACCGATTGTTTTCAGTTCAGGTATTGTGATGAGGAGTAACTCAACTGCTGAAGATCAAGTTGGAACAGTTTCCGCATTTCATCTACTGCTGCGTTTGATAACAACTTCAGCTGTGCAATAGTAGGCCACTTGTGTAAGGGACTGGCTCTAACATAGAGGACATTTGTCAAGGTCCATTTACTATTTGCCACACTCTAAAAAGACATGAAAGGAATTTGTTATGATATCATGATAAGTGAATGTAGCACTGAAGACCTGATAACATGATACATGAGAAATAAAATAACTCTAAACATTAAACTGAGGTGAAGTTGTTAGGTTTCAAGGTTGATTTCATAAGCTTTATTCCAAATGTGAATTGACAGGTAATTTGCAATGCGATGTCAATTCTGAATCAGGTTATACAAATCAAAGATTGATGCATGAATTGCAGAATAATAATTAAGATTAAGTATTTATATACAAGTAATGATTTCATTCATTTATTCAGCCATTGAGTTAAGCAATTTTGTTAGAAAAAGTGAAAAAAATGATATTAATTTTTAGGAAGGCTTGTTTATAGGTCATGTTTTTTTGTGCGAAATAAATATCAAATTGATGTTTAAAAAACTATTATATTGTGAAATAATGTAAGCCTGTAGAGTTAATTTATTTTAAACATTATATGAAATTGTGAATAATTGTTAATACATTCAATTATTTATTGAAATGCATCGAAACATCTATATGTTTTTGTTTTATTAAAGGTTGAATGTTAATACCAAAAGCAATGCTATTTAAAGTTGCAGTTAAAAACTTAGCAAAAGATTTGCCTAGCTTTAGTTGTGTTACATAACAACACAAAATGCAGAAGGTTTTGGATTTCATGTTTAATATGAATGCTGGCTATTGTTCGGAAACCATAAAGTTAACAGGAAACTAAGAAAGAGAGGAAACCTGGTTTTGGGCAGTGGGGCAGCACTGATATTTGTGGGCTAAAGAATACTCATTTCTTGGAACTCCTCAGTCCTGGCCCATTATTGTTGGTGCTGTTTTTTGTCATCTTGAAGATGAAGCCCTATCTGTTCAATATATAACAACGCTTGTGGTAGAAACTGGAATGTAGGATGACATTTTATTGAGACAGAATCCCGTAAAACATGTTTATTATTTTAAACTAATGCACCAGTCAATTGTAACCACGGCCCCCAAGGTCCAGGGGTATACCGGGGAAAACCGGGGAAATGGACCATGTTTTTAACTTTCAGGTGGCCCTGCAGTGCCGGGTGAATGGGATTGTTATGTCTTCGCTTTAAATATAGTGGGAAATGGGCCTAACCTAGGGGCCCTGGGATGCGGGGGGCATTTGGCGAGATTTAACCATCTGTTCATCCCCGCAAGACGGGATTTTAGCTGAACCTATGGTCAGGGTCCTCGCTAATCCCCGGACCGGGGGGAGGGCGTGGTTTCAATTGACTGATGCATTAGTCTAAAATAATAACTGGTGCATGATGAAAACGATGCAAAAGTTTAATGACTACGAACAAATCACCGTAAAATCGTTACATACAGACTGACATGCAAACTTTGCGCATGCATTACAAAGAGGGGCTTGAAATATCATCCCTACCATTGTGACTCATTGAGTTAGACGCGTAAATGTCCAAATCAAATGTCCAAATCGAACGTTTTTTGTTGCGGTATTTCACTTCGAATCACAGTTACTTGGTATTTGGACTGCATTTTTTGGCCAGTCGAGCGATTGGTCCCTGGGGTGATCTCTTGGACGGAGAATCATAAAAAAAGTGTTTTAGTACTCTATGATACACGTAATAAACAAATAATCAACTTTTGGTCGTTTATTTTTATACATTAAATATTTTGAAAATTTCATACATTCTTTATCATTCAATTCAATGAATGATAAAGAATGTATGAAATTGTATAATATTTAATATGTAAAAATAAACGACAAAAAGTTGATTATATGTTTATTATGTGTATCGTAGAGTACTAAAACACATTTTTTATGATTCTCAATCCAAGAGATCACCCTAGGGACCAATCGCTCGACCGGCCAAAAAAAAAGTCCAAATACCAAGTAACTGTGCTTCGAATCACCCTCTCGCAATTTTGACCTTGACCGCACACTCGCCTATGTCTGAAATGCAAGAAGCGTTTTCATTGGACGGCTATCATCCCTGGTTTTAATGACGCAATTTGGAAAAGCCTTCAAAAGTTGTCCAAAATGAAAGTAGAAATACCGCAAAAAACGTGCTACTGTTTAAATCGAAAGACACGAAACCTGCTTTTAAAATGATAAATATAAAATAACAATAGTTTTTCAGTTAACTACGTAAAAAAGAAAATGATAATACCTTTCCCCAACCCCCAGCGTGTTGACCTCGATATCCCTAGTCTACTGGACGCTTGTATCTGACCCGTGTCATAACCGGGTGATTTTTATTGGAATTCGACGTAAGCAATCTGTAGCCGATTATACAATTTAAGGCACTTTGATAACCATATTGTTTTGCTTCCAGGTTCGAAGTGTTTCCAGACCCGGAACACAAACCTGAGCTAGTGCCGGACATCGTCACACGGTCCGCAACAGGACTGAAAGTCATTATCAAGAAACGGTGTTAGGGACAGTTGATATATAGTGTTGTTTAAAGTCCCATCATGTTTTAAAATAGTGATGTAATCTCTTTTGTTTGTTTGTATATCCAAATGACTTCTCTAACCCTTTTTAAATCCCCCCCCCATTTTTTTTTATTATGGCAATTACAAAATGAAACAAAACCGAAAAATACTTGTAGTATAATCTAAATTTAGCGCACTCAACGTCAATACGAAATTTGCATATCACCTTTCAGAATATCTAAAATTCTATATTCTATATACTGTACCTATTTACTTATGATCGGCATTTTTTAACTAAGACGTTTTGGGTTTAAATAGTTTTTCCCGGTTATGCATCTTATTCTATCATTATTTTACTCTATATTATTGAACTTGCAGAAAATTACCTTTTCTTTCATGCTTTTTGATAAAATATGGAGTTTTATCAGTGAAATAACAACAATGAAAATTTGATATTTTCACTGCAAAATATGGAGTGAAAATATCAACTTTCCGAACTTTTTTTTAAAATCCATTGTAGTTACTTCCCTTGGATTCAAACAGAACACTTCATTTTTATGTTGGTAAATAAAATATTTTGAATTTAAAAAAAAACGTTACATAAGTTTAAATAAAGATATATTTGGAAACTAACAACTAACCGTTCATTAGAAATATGGTTATCCCGAAGCTGAATGTTCGAACATTTGCTTTCATACCAAACAAATTACAGGCGAAAACAACTGTTCGAACATATAGAGATTGTTATATCATCGTCAAATGTATTCTGAACTGTTTGTCGTTGTAATACGTAATACGAACTACCCGGAAAATTCCCAAAACAATTTACAGATTTACTGATATTATTTTACCCCACCCACGCCTCAAATTTTATAAACAAACTAGCGTGGTCCTCATTATTACCCTGGAAATCGACCTGTCTTCAAGCAAAACAGACTGGTCTCTGACAGTAAGATGACTGAATATCCATGTATCATGAAACACACTCCAAAACTGAGAACAATGTTTTATATCCAATGATTATCCGCAGTTGCTTTGCTAACACATTCAACCTTTCAAATTTTCATTCAGAAATGGCGGCGTAGTAATTTGGTTATGTATTCATGTCCCGCTTGAAATAAAAGTGTTTTCCTTATTTTTTGGAACATAGTTGCACTAAAAAAAACTTCATTGATTATTGTTCATAAAATTTTTGCTCTAGAAAACGAGCGAATAGTTAAATATTAAAAAGAATATCAGATAATTTTTCTCAACAAACCGGAAATAAAAGATAGCTACGTCATCAGCTATATATAGAGAGAGAATTTGCGTGAGGGGCGTGCCATGGGTAGCGGCATAAAAAACACCCTTTTCCAAAAAAGGGGTAATTAAGAAAATAAATTAAAATAAAACTCTGTAAATAAGCATAAAAGAAACAAAAAATTGATTATTTCAGTGTAAGATAGTATCTTATTTCACTCGTGATCATAGAAAAACTATATTTTCACTCGTGGCATCGCCACTCGTGAAAATATGTTTTTTATGACACTCGAGAAATGAGGGTGATATATAGAAAGAGAGGGTGCGAACCGACGCCGGTAAAATCAAGATGAAAAACCTTGGCAATATACACCTGAACCACTAGACCACCAGGACTTTCATAAAAGTATTAGATAATTTGACATTTTAAACAGTACATCACGTAATAGTGTCAATCAATCAATTACGCAACAACAAAGCTGTTTACACTTATATGAACATTGTGGACACTTATTTCTACTTAATTCATTAAAAGTACAAACCATGCGGGATCACGACTGTTTGTATGACATAACGCAACGTTATAGATAACTTGTGAAAGGCTCTGACCTTCAATGACCGCTGTCCTCGTCAATCGTTTGAAAATGCAAGTCAGCTCTGTACAACATAGGTGTACCATCTTAAAACTCGCCTCTATCGTTCACACATTAAAACAAATAAATCAGTTTAAATTAACCATCTAGTCTATGAAAACTATAGTTATGTAAAAGTATTAAATTAGTATATCCTGATTCTGAAGCAGTGGCTTCCATAATTACGTTCATATCAAGTATACTCATACAATAATAATGTAAGCAAAAAAAAACAAGTGACTCCTCAAAAGCAAGATGGCTGGTTCCCTATGAAATACATAGGATTATATAGGAGAAAAAAAATGACTCCTCAAAAACAAGATGGCTGGATCCCTATGAAATACATAGGATTATATAGGAGAAAAAAATGACTCCTCAAAAACAAGATGGCTGGATCCCTATGAAATACATAGGATTAAATCGGGGGAAATTGACTCCTCAAAAGCAAGATGGCTAGTTCCTATGAAATACATAGGATTATATAGGAGAAAAAATGACTCCTCAAAAACAAGATGGCTGGTTCCCTATGAAAAACATAGGATTATATAGGAGAAAAAATGACTGCTTAAAAACAAGATGGCTGGTTCCTATGAAATATACATAGGATTATATTAGAGAAAAATTTACTCTTCAAAAACAAGATGGCGGATTTCTTTTGAATACAGTGTAAACACTGTGGTTTAGAGTCACACCGTCCTGTGCTACTTACATGTATATGATGTGGTAGTTGGGCGTGTCCCCTACTACACATGCAAAGTAGAACTTGGCCTACTTCACTCTAGTGATCACCATAACCAGCCGGAAATTTGCGAATGCTTTAAACGAATTAACGTGTTTTCCAAGAATGGTGACCTATATGAGGACAGGTGGGTGCACAGTATTTGATGGGAATGAACTCCTGCTTTGGTGTCATTTGACCTGTACACAATTTGGTGACATTTAACCTAAAACATTTATTTTTTTTCTTCAGATTTATCAAATGGGTCCCTCTTACCAACTATCTAGCATAAAATAACTATGAATTACTGCACCTAAACATTTAGACATTTCGAGATTTTCTGACATTGTTAAACTGCAGCAATTTATGCTAGATAGTTGGTAGGAGTGACCCCTTTGATAAATCTGAAGAAAAAAAATAGAAGGAGTTCATTCCCATCAAATTACTGTGGATGAGTGTGTCTCCTGGGACACACAAACCATATTGGCGAGTTCTTGAAACAGTTTTAGAAAATAAAATATTCTACCGGATGATATAACTTATGCTCCGGCCGGAAATACATTTATCGGCTGTCTGGCCAGGTTGACGCATCTCTTTCAAACCTAGATTCGAATATTTTGACCAAAAGGAGTCGTGCTTGTTCCTGTTTAGTTGCAAACCTGACTTATAAAGAAGGGCAACTGTGAAAGGCATGTGTTATTTAATTTTTGAGTGTTTGTCTCCCATGAATAGCGTGCATTCGAAGCTCCTCGGCCATTTTTATCGAAAACTACCTCGGATGTATTTGGACGGTTTACATATTCGAAAGTGGTACGTTTAAGTCCGCTGCCGTAAAGTAGATCGAGTAGTAATTTTATTTAGCAGTTAAACTTTATGACTTTACTCTTGAAAATCTTAATTATGTTTGCAATAATACACTTCACTGGGAAATCAATTTAAACTTAGATCAATAAATACAAGCTAAAATTCTACATTTAATTATTGATATAATTCAAAAATTTACTACTTCTACTGATGTACCGGCAAACATTCTAGGTTGTTTTCGATAAAAATGGCCGAGGAGTTCCGAATGCATGCGAACCTGACTTATAAAGAAGGGCAACTGTGAAAGTCATATGTTATTTCATTTTTGAGTGTTTGTCTCCCATGAATAGCGTGTTGCTGTATAACCAGTTCAGGATACCAGTCACTGTCAGAGTATAATGACAACGATGATCATGATAAAATAAACAAAAAAATCTGTCTAAGCGATATGTTATGGTGGTGGTTGTAGTGGTGAAGAATTAAATACGGTGCTCATGTTCACTAGCGGATTAAGGGGTGCCCCGCCGAAAAGTGTCTAAGTGAACATTTCATGCCAATATCGTAGAAACAAATATGCATACATTACACCAAAATGCAAAATTTTATATGAACATACTTTGAAGAGGATCCCCAAGCACATCTCAACATGAACCATATGGCACAGCCTACGTTAGCAATGTTCCTAGGGCATGGGTGCATGCCCCGAGACGCGCCCCTAGAGTGCAGCCCCCTTACTGTGTCAAACTTCGCAGATCCTTTGCTCATATGCGCGTATGGCGTACCAAGTGGCTCAAATGTGCAATATGAACATTAAGACCAACATCTAGTTACGGCTGTAAATAAATAGCTACATCTCAGTTTTAAGGATGCATGGTTTTTGAAAGCACAGCTGCATAATGTATAGTTATAACGGTAGCTACATTCCACAGCCTTTGTGACCGTGAATACAAAAGCAGTCGTAAATTACCATAAAAGAAAACTTGGTGTTCTTTTGAAAATGAACAGCTGTATTTTATGCGCAAAAAGTATAGCTGCGTCTGTATTTTTAATTGATAGTAAATACAAGAACGCCTAAAAATATAAATATTTACACAGCCACAGAAACTCTGTATTGCTTTTGCATGAAATCTAGTTCAATAGAACGATTGTGTAAGTTCTTCTTTTAACTGCACGGGAAGGGGGAGGGTGCGGTTCAAGCCATTATACAGCCAGTAGGTGCGGACAGACCTTCAACACTCTACTCCTGTCCACTCCCATCGCGCAATCACGACTCATCATGGTGGTAAGCGTAACACGTCTTTTCTGAGTGTGGACAACCGGCATTGACCTCATCCATTGACCGCGATCATGGGTCATCGTCTATAGAGGCCGCGACCACGTATGGTAAAGGTGTCCGGCGCGATAACTCTGTTTACTGTGGTGATTTGAAAGTAAATTGAATATGTTTGTAATACATAACAAGTTAGTCGTATTGAACAGTGTTGATTGATGCCAGAAATGTATCAAAGGGAGCTGGGCCGTAGTTATCTGCCGCTTTTTTTGGTATAAAATGATTAAAAATATTCATTTTATTAACAGATACTGATGGAGACGACTTCGGACAAAAACATGGTCATATATTGGATAGTATTTTAAGTCACCAGGTTGCTGTGGGTAGTATTAGTAACCAGTTTTTTAAAATTAATACTGTAAGTGACCGGATTTAAGTCCGAAATCGTTTTGTTTTTTTTGTTATTTGGTGATAAAATGGCATTAATACATCAGTTCAACAGATGATTCAACATGCCATGGGCTGAGCATGATCCAGTAGCCTCCCCTGTTCTACACGCCTGTTCCACTTCACCGACATTTTCCTATATATAGCACGACGAGCGGTAATGAATGAATGACCATTATACATACTGACTCGCCCAACATGTGGGTATGGCAATAGATGTCATATTACATATATTTCTTATGCTTTCATCAGTAAAGATTTTATCAAATGTAATTATTGTTGGAAATGCTGTTTCAAATACATTATGCATGCTTTAATTTTAATGATATGAACTTTATTTACCTATTCAACCGAAATCAGGTAAGTAGACCACAAAAGGTAAACACAGGTGACAGCCAATCAGCCACGAGAACAGGACGATACATTCGTCCTTCACGTGAATGGCGGCCTATTTTGTAGTATTTAGGTGGTATTGTATAGTAAACCTTGCCTGTATATAAACCGATCATGGGACAACTGATAGTATTGATGACTTGAAATATTGATCAATTTGTAATTATTACAAGTAAAGTTTTTTCATTATATGGACTAAACATTGAATGGGAAAACAAGCGAATAAGTGTACTTTTGATTGGCTGGCAGTCAGTGGTTTTGCATTTCTTGTATGTCAGCATTTACAAGACTAAATTCGGTTATCGGAGTAATATTGCAGTGCAGCCGGTTTTTTGCGGAACTTTGTTGTTTACACGATATCAATGTCAGTGTGTCACGTGCACATTGTACAAGCTGTAAAATTGTTTCATATATATTAATTACATTGAGAACAAACAGTCACATTTTGAATGGAGTTTAACTTGAATTGTTCAATAGTCTATCTGATCATGGATATACATGTACATGTCGGTTATCAGTGAGTGTGAAGATCGAACTGTATATAACAGTTTCCAATACAGTGTCGCGCGCGTTCTTAAACTGTCAGCCAGGAAGAGCTTTACATTTGAATAAATACTTGACGAGAAGTGACATTGAAAAGCAGTTTATTCTCACGACATTCTGGAGTTACCACATATATTTAAATTACAATCGTTATCTCATTCAACTGCTTCCGCATTCGTTACAGCATACACACGTGGATTCTGTCATATTTTGTACGCATCAACTTGTGGTTTCACTCGGTGCAGACACATCAGTGATTTAAACACCAGCATTGTTTGACTCAGTGATCAGTTGTGTTTTATCCGTCAAGGTGACAACCGGAGCCCAGCAACGATTTATCGCGATACCTTCGACCTCAGTTGGGACTTTCCTAGCGAGGGGCTGGAATGATCTACAAGGTTCTGTCACACGATGAGGTCGAGGAGCTGAACAACGAGTTGAGGAGTCGCCTTCCCGGCACCGCCAAGGTACGTAGAGGCACCGCCATGGTACGTCAACGTCAATATTGGCAGTGACGTCACTGCTGTTGTCACAGATGAGCGTCATATAGCTTTGACACTTAAATGTACCCTTCAGTCGTATGATATTGTTTAAAAAGAGATATGACATTTTACTAAAATAATAGTGTTTTATTTGAAAAAAAATATCATTAGGGCTTATACATTTTTTATCACTTTCATTATTTTGTTAACTTTGTCATGTTCTATTGGCCTATTTCTAACACATGGGCAGGGTGCGTTGTTTTGAAACACCCCTTTGACCCCCCCCCCCCTTCAAAAAATCCCATGTTTAGCAATACTGATTGGGGAACTGTTACTAATGATAACTTATAAAAAGAAAATGTTTCAAAACAGTTCACCCACCCCTATGATTTCAAACACAACAGTATCAGCGTCTGCGAAGCAAGGCTGGTTATTATCCGGTATATGATCATTCGCGTGAACGACGTTGTTGATTATTTATGAAGTAATAAATATAGTTCGTATATATAGGGGCTAAATTATGTTAAGATGCGTTAATAACTTAGTTTAAGTGGTTCCATTAGTCAGTTTAAGTGGTTCCATTAGTCTTTAGGATATTTTGGTTAAATGTATTTTTGCCCCGCTAAATGACGTATGTTCGCCCCGCCAATTTTCGTATTGTCACGTTTGCGTATTTTTGCTCCACCGCTTGGCAAATCTGAAAATCTGAAATGGCAGAACTTGGGCATCATATTTATGGTGAATTATTGTACATGTATAGTGTTTAAAACACATGGGTAGCAAATCAGGAGCAGTACGAGCATGTTTCAGAAAGCACGTGGAGGACACCGCACACGCCACTGCACTGGTACCAGTGGTAGGAGGTTTGCCAGGAACTGATCAAAGATAACAATTAATAAACAATCAGACTAACCGTGATAATGTGTTCATAAAATAACCCGGTTTATGTATTGTAGCCTTTACATAAGGTTGCCTTGAACGAATTAAAGAACACACTCATGAGCAATGCACGTGTTTCGTGTTCGAGGTATTAGTAAGCCGGTATGGTTCGCTCGGACGGACGGACGGGCATTGTACTTGTAATTATTAATTGGTAGCCTTGCCATGGGAGTCTATCGAGCTACTGTAGTGTTAGAGTTGGAACTAAAAAATACATCTGGCTCGGGTTACACGACCCTACCTACCAAATAGGCGCCGACCCTACCGTTTTTATTATCAGTGTTTATTTTTTAAGTGTGTGTTTTAATATGTAGTTTAACAACATTTAAGCTTAAAGCAGAACATTACTTTAACACCATTCGCCAATGATGATAATATAAACGTTCTTACATAAAGCCTTAAAAAAATATAAAAAAATAAAATAAATAAAGTACCTACCCTTCCTGTTTTTT
This sequence comes from Mya arenaria, assembly GCF_026914265.1. NCBI lineage: Eukaryota > Metazoa > Mollusca > Bivalvia > Myida > Myidae > Mya > Mya arenaria. Next base: position 11,672,223 of record NC_069133.1, read on the forward strand.
TAAGGGATGTAACCCTAACTAAACCGTTTTTGGCCTGGTCGTTTGTTTAAAATTAAGAAATTCTCAATTGAATTTCAGGTAGTTTTACGAGAGATACGGTTATGTTCTTAATGCCAAACATCAGAGGGGTTTCGCAAATATTAACGAAAAAAAATATCAGTTAGAAATTCTAAATACATTCAATAATTGAAGAAGTCCTGTTGGAAACTGAAAGTGTAATGTATTGTGTTTGAAGTTACAAAAGTCCGCACACGAATAGTTAAACGAGTTTTGAGTATATTTAACTTGAAAATTTATAAAACAATATCCAATTTTGTGACAAAGAATCTAGAATAGCGAAAAAGAACGCTGAAAGGTATTGCTGATAATCTGACGTCAGAGGAAGGAAACAGTCACTACTTTTATATATTATATCATCTGGCAGTGCAAAGATCTTACTTTAATTAACACGAAAGGCAGCGATTCTAAATGAAGTGAAATGCTTCAATGCGGCTATTTTAGTAATATATTTCAAACCATGAGTTCTTAGCTTAAAATTGAAAGTCCCAGGCATATTTTTTGGGACACATTACTTTAAAAATCTCTCCTTTTAGAATAACGGGTACTCAGGTATAGGACCGGGATTCGCAGTTTAATGATTAAATGAGTCACTGAAAAGGTAATGAAAAGCTCGTTTGAAGATGTAAAGAAAAGCTCTTCTTTTATTGTGCACCAGGCCAAGTTTCCCAGTATCTGCTAACCAATTACATATTGTTATACTAATAAAAGTGTATACAATCAATGCTTTACAGAAATTACAAGGTGCCACCCGATCAGAATGGGCAATAGTTCAACTCCTCCAATATGCTCGTGTTCACGACATATAATTGTTATCAATGTACAACTTGTAAAGCACCCTTACCTTCCAATAAAACATTTTATTTATGCTATCTTTATATATGGCATATGCCATATTTTTCTGTTTCAAAGCGTACAAGTTGCAAGTTGTGTACAAGTTACAAAATAAATTTACCGACCAGTTAATCATTATATTTCTGCTATCTTATGCCATACTGAGTATACTATATTTTGCTGTCTCAATAGATCCTACGAGTTACAAGTTGGATATATTTTACAAAATAAATTATCCTCCAAACCTGACCATGTCCCGATTAATCTTCTGATTTGGCACAAGACGACGGAATAAAATATTAGCTCAGACTAAAAAATCGAAGTTTATTTGCTAGTTTTAAATTTTAGCAAATGCTGTGTATACATGTACGGATTTGTGAACGATTTTGAATAAGACCATACATACACAATAGACAGACTTGTAATTTATGTAAGAGATAGTAATCATGTTAACTTATGTCACATTGGTAATGTTACTTCTTACGTTTAAGTTGAAACATGGCATTGGAAACTCAATTGTCGTAATGGAAATTAGCAAATATGAATACGCATTTAATATTTGTGTTTTGGCGGCCATCTTTGACGCCATCTTAAATTTCTCAGCTTCGCGTTGGCATTGACCCAAGGGAGTAGCCATTCCAAAAACTGCTGACCCTTGCGAACATTTTGGTTTATTAAACTCGTTGTTGGCAGAAGTCAGTTACCCCGTTTATATGGAATGTTAGCTGATTTGCCAAAAAACACTACAAGAAAAGTACTTTCTAATAGCGTGACATACTTCGGTGTGTTAATGGCAGAAGGCACCGAGACCTTCTATATTTCATTCTCGTTTTGGTACCTTCTAGTTTTAACCAGACGATTTATGACATACGGCCCATGCACGTGTCTAAAGGCACATACCCTAAGTATGATAAAGTTCGGTGTAGGACGAAATCCCCCCCCCCGGTCCCACCAGTTTTTGCAGAGATGCACCACCCCCATTCCATCCAGGTTTTGCAGACGGGCATTTATTGGTGTTTAAGATTTTATAGAGGTCTGTCCGCATTCATTGTCCGCCTTATGTAATGAACCCCGCCGTGTGTTCCATCACCACTGTTAGTGTTTTTAAACGTCATGATATGAGTTATGCATCAGTCAATTGTAACCACACCTCCCCCCCCCCGGTCCGGGAGTATACTGGGGATAGCCGGGGAAAGGGTCCGTGCTTTTACTTTCCAGGTGGCCCCGCAGTGCCGGGTGAATGCGGTGGTTTTATATAAAATATAGCGGGAAATGGGCCTTACCTAGGGTCAATAGGGTGCGGGGGCATTTGGCGGGGATTTTAACAGCAGTTCGTCTCCCCAGGGCGGGGATTTTAACCGGGCTTGGCGAGACCGAAAGTCAAAGTCCCCGGACCTGGGGGGCGTGGTTACAATTGACTGGTGCATTATAAGTAACTGTTTTCTTGAACACATATTAACCTAAGATTTCCTTGTCAATAGTCAACCAATTATCTGTACATGTTAAAGGGTACAACTATCTGAAGATGTTCTGAAAAAAACAGCTTTCGATGATAAACGCCTCGCCACAACTGGGTCATCATATCTTGACTCCATATCAGGCGACCCCTGTCTATGAATTTTCTATGTTTAAGGAGTGAAATACGTGTGGTTAAGGCAGGTTTTCCATGTGAACCATGTCCGCTTCTGCTGTCCGATTACATTACGGAACCAGTTAATACCCTCGGCAACTACCGAGTTTGGTATCGTGGTTTTGGCACGCGATGACGCGGGCGTTTTGAATGTTTGTAAGCACAACCTGTACATGACTATTGCACAATTTCTGCAACTCTTGGTATTTTATAATATACATGTACTTGCTAAGTCTAGCTTTTCAGCGCGTGGAATTAGTTAAGACGTCTCTTTTATTGGTGTATCTTTAGTACTATTAGTGTCTCTTAAGTAGTTTTGATGTCTCTTTTATTGAAGTATCTTATGTGGTATTGATGTCTCTTAAGTAGTAGTCGTGACTCTTAAGTTTATTTGTTCTCTCTGTCATTGATATCTCTTTAGTAGTAATGTTTTCTCTTCGTTCAGCCCCGCATATGGGCATATTCAACCGCACTGTCCGTCCGTTTGGTTTTTCGTTACCGGGCTGTTACTTTTGAAATGACCTTGTACAGATGTTAGGCACACAAAGGCGAAGTGTCTCGTGCAAGACCCGCGTCCCTATCTCAAAGGTCAAGGTCACACTTAGAGGACCATCATTTTGGATGATTGCATATAATGTTTATGCACATAGACTATATGTGGCCGTGCCCGGACTGTGATTGGGGGTGTGGGGTGGGGGTACATGGCACTGATGCGACATCTCGCGTGCACGACGCAGGTCCTTATCTCTGGACGTGTCGCGCGCAAATCACAGGTCCCTACCTCTTTGTACATCGTCACTCCTACGCCCCACAAACACACTTGAAGTAAGAAATCATTGAGTCCTGCATACATGCTTAAAGTTTATGTTAGCACTTCCTGAATGTATTCTCAATATTGACACATTGGTAGCATTTGTCACTTACAATGACAGCTCGTGTTATCATGTAATCTAGTAGAAATAACTTGTTATAAACAGTTTCGATAGTTGAAAGTTGAAGTTAAAAAGATAGTGCATTGGTCGCGGCCGGTCCTTGGTAGTAATAGATTGTCCGTTATCTTTGTGTGTGCATGTCCCATACGTGCCTGGCTGATACAGGTTGCAAATTGTAAATGTTTGAACACTATAGTTCCTTCCGTGCAAATACCTTTTCAGCTTTGAGACGGCTTGTGGCGATTTTTGATATGCCGTATTTAGACTCAAATAAATAACAGTTGTAAATATATCTCCACTCAGTATTCAAGTGTAATACAAATATGACCGATTTTGTTAATAATGTCTGATACATTTTTTATTAAAGGCCATTAATCTTTTACCATGCTCGTTTGCAAGGGAAGATTGTCCTCTTTTATGACAACAAACGCGCCTACAATGTATATGTATACAACGTACATACTTTCTTAATCTATGTGTCCTAACGAAAGAAATATTTAGGGAAACACCCATCAAAATCAGTTGGCACAGTAGGTGGGTATTTTTTATTTATTAACTTTTGAAATCGAATATGTAGAAAACAACTATGGACGACGGTTTTAATACGTCGGTCCATGTTACCTAAGGATCGGTTGGTTTTAATAGGCAGGTCCATGTTACCTAAGGGTCAGTTGGTTTTAATAGGTAGGTCCATGTTACCTAAGGCTCGGTTGGTTTTAATAGGTAGGTCCATGTTACCTAAGGCTCGGTAGGTTTTAATAGGTAGGTCCATGTTACCTATGGGTCGGTGGATTTTAGTAGGCAGGGTCATGTTACCCAAGGGTCGGCGGCTTTTAGTAGGTAGGTCCATGTAACCTAGGGTCGGCGGCTTTTAGTAGGTAGGTCCATGTTACCTAGGGTCGGCGGCTTTTAGTAGGTAGGTCCATGTTACCTAGGGTTGGCGGCTTTTAGTAGGTAGGTCCATGTTACCTAGGGTCGGCGGCTTTTAGTAGGTAGGTCCATGTTACCTAGGGTCGGCGGTTTTTAGAAGGTAGGTCCATGTTACCTAGGGTCGGCGGCTTTTAGTGGGTAGGTCCATGTTACCTAGGGTCGGCGGCTTTTAGTAGGTAGGTCCATGTTACCTAGGGTCGGCGGCTTTTAGTAGGTAGGTCCATGTTACCTAGGGTCGGCGGCTTTTAGTAGGTAGGTCCATGTTACCTAGGGTCGGCGGCTTTTAGTAGGTAGGTCCATGTTACCTAGGGTCGGCGGCTTTTAGTAGGTAGGTCCATGTTACCTAGGGTCGGCGGCTTTTATTAGGTAGGTCCATGTTACCTAGGGTCGGCGGCTTTTAGAAGGTAGGTCCATGTTACCTATGGTCGGCGGCTTTTAGTGGATAGGGTCATGTTACCCTGTGGTCGGCGGCTTTTAGTGGGTAGGGTCATGTTACCATATGGTCGGCGGCTTTTAGTGGATAGGGTCATGTTACCCTGTGGTCGGCGGCTTTTAGTGGATAGGGTCATGTTACCCTATGGTCGGCGGCTTTAGTGGGTAGGGTCATGTTACCATATGGTCGGCGGCTTTTAGTGGATAGGGTCATGTTACCCTGTGGTCGGCGGCTTTTAGTGGATAGGGTCATGTTACCCTATGGTCGGCGGCTTTTAGTGGGTAGGGTCATGTTACCATATGGTCGGCGGCTTTTAGTGGATAGGGTCATGTTACCCTGTGGTCGGCGGCTTTTAGTGGATAGGGTCATGTTACCCTATGGTCGGCGGCTTTTAGTGGGTAGGGTCATGTTACCCTGTGGTTGGCGGCTTTTAGTGGGTAGGGTCATGTTACCCTGTGGTCGGCGGCTTTTAGTGGGTAGGGTCATGTTACCCTGTGGTCGGCGGCTTTTAGTGGATAGGGTCATGTTACCCTATGGTCGGCGGCTTTTAGTGGGTAGGGTCATGTTACCCTATGGTCGGCGGCTTTTAGTGGGTAGGGTCATGTTACCATATGGTCGGCGGCTTTTAGTGGGTAGGGTCATGTTACCATGTGGTCGGCGGCTTTTAGTGGATAGGGTCATGTTACCCTGTGGTCGGCGGCTTTTAGTGGATAGGGTCATGTTACCCTGTGGTCGGCGGCTTTTAGTGGATAGGGTCATGTTACCCTGTGGTCGGCGGCTTTTAGTGGATAGGGTCATGTTACCCTGTGGTCGGCGGCTTTTAGTGGGTAGGGTCATGTTACCATATGGTCGGCGGCTTTTAGTGGATAGGGTCATGTTACCCTGTGGTCGGCGGCTTTTAGTGGATAGGGTCATGTTACCCTGTGGTCGGCGGCTTTTAGTGGATAGGGTCATGTTACCCTGTGGTCGGCGGCTTTTAGTGGATAGGGTCATGTTACCCTATGGTCGGCGGCTTTTAGTGGGTAGGGTCATGTTACCATATGGTCGGCGGCTTTTAGTGGGTAGGGTCATGTTACCCTATGGTCGGCGGCTTTTAGTGGGTAGGGTCATGTTACCCTATGGTCGGCGGCTTTTAGTGGGTAGGGTCATGTTACCCTGTGGTCGGCGGCTTTTAGTGGATAGGGTCATGTTACCCTATGGTCGGCGGCTTTTAGTGGATAGGGTCATGTTACCCTGTGGTCGGCGGCTTTTAGTGGATAGGGTCATGTTACCCTGTGGTCGGCGGCTTTTAGTGGATAGGGTCATGTTACCCTGTGGTCGGCGGCTTTTAGTGGATAGGGTCATGTTACCCTGTGGTCGGCGGCTTTTAGTGGATAGGGTCATGTTACCCTGTGGTCGGCGGCTTTTAGTGGATAGGGTCATGTTACCCTGTGGTCGGCGGCTTTTAGTGGGTAGGGTCATGTTACCATATGGTCGGCGGCTTTTAGTGGATAGGGTCATGTTACCCTGTGGTCGGCGGCTTTTAGTGGATAGGGTCATGTTACCCTGTGGTCGGCGGCTTTTAGTGGATAGGGTCATGTTCGGCTTTTAGTGGGTAGGGTCATGTTACCCTATGGTCGGCGGCTTTTAGTGGGTAGGGTCATGTTACCATATGGTCGGCGGCTTTTAGTGGATAGGGTCATGTTACCATATGGTCGGCGGCTTTTAGTGGATAGGGTCATGTTACCCTATGGTCGGCGGCTTTTAGTGGATAGGGTCATGTTACCCTGTGGTCGGCGGCTTTTAGTGGATAGGGTCATGTTACCCTGTGGTCGGCGGCTTTTAGTGGATAGGGTCATGTTACCCTGTGGTCGGCGGCTTTTAGTGGATAGGGTCATGTTACCCTGTGGTCGGCGGCTTTTAGTGGGTAGGGTCATGTTACCTTATGGTCGGCGGCTTTTAGTGGGTAGGGTCATGTTACCCTGTGGTCGGCGGCTTTTAGTGGGTAGGGTCATGTTACCCTGTGGTCGGCGGCTTTTAGTGGGTAGGGTCATGTTACCCTGTGGTCGGCGGCTTTTAGTGGGTAGGGTCATGTTACCCTGTGGTCGGCGGCTTTTAGTGGGTAGGGTCATGTTACCATATGGTCGGCGGCTTTTAGTGGGTAGGGTCATGTTACCCTGTGGTCGGCGGCTTTTAGTGGGTAGGGTCATGTTACCCTGTGGTCGGCGGCTTTTAGTGGGTAGGGTCATGTTACCTTATGGTCGGCGGCTTTTAGTGGATAGGGTCATGTTACCCTATGGTCGGCGGCTTTTAGTGGATAGGGTCATGTTACCATATGGTCGGCGGCTTTTAGTGGATAGGGTCATGTTACCCTGTGGTCGGCGGCTTTTAGTGGATAGGGTCATGTTACCCTATGGTCGGCGGCTTTTAGTGGGTAGGGTCATGTTACCCTATGGTCGGCGGCTTTTAGTGGATAGGGTCATGTTACCATATGGTCGGCGGCTTTTAGTGGATAGGGTCATGTTACCCTATGGTCGGCGGCTTTTAGTGGGTAGGGTCATGTTACCATATGGTCGGCGGCTTTTAGTGGGTAGGGTCATGTTACCCTGTGGTCGGCGGCTTTTAGTGGATAGGGTCATGTTACCCTATGGTCGGCGGCTTTTAGTCGGTAGGGTCATGTTACCCTATGGTCGGCGGCTTTTAGTGGATAGGGTCATGTTACCCTATGGTCGGCGGCTTTTAGTGGATAGGGTCATGTTACCCTGTGGTCGGCGGCTTTTAGTGGATAGGGTCATGTTACCCTATGGTCGGCGGCTTTTAGTGGGTAGGGTCATGTCACCTTATGGCCGGCGACTATTAGGAGGTAGGGTCAAGTGACACTACGGCCGGCGGCTTTTAGAAGGTAGGGTTAGGTTGCCCGAAACATACTTTTGTTTTGTATGGCCTATATGATAAACGAAAACCACCTTGCACTCATTCGCCATGTGTTACAGAGTACTTATCTGTGTGGTGTACAACCGTGATCTGCTTTAAAACAGTTATGTAGACAAAATCCCCCCCCTCCCGTTATCGCAATGATGCAAAATGATGCAAATTGGAGTGCACGACTTAGTGAGATAGTTTCACGCGATATTATACTTACCTTTTATCAACATAAACCAAGTTGCTTCTCACACATGCACATTCTTAATGTACTCGTTTCTCACCATGGCGACCCGTGTGCGATGCCCAGCCTGGGCGCACGTAAGTTTGGTTAGTGTCACCAAGCGGGACAAGTGGTGGTTTACCGGTTTACCTACAACACATGACCACTCTCTCGCGCAAAGTCGTGCCAACGAGAGTGACTTAGTAAAAGTCAATGTAACTTTCTTAAAAATCGCTGTATTTCTTCACAGTCGTTGTAAAAATATAATTAGATTCAATTTAACATGGAATAATGATTATGTGTTTTCTGTTTACATGCAAATTTACAGAACAGCCAAAACACTTGCTTATAACTTATAAGTATATTTATTTCTGTACTCGAACTAGAACAAATCGTCTGTTTTGTATTTTCAGATCTTCTACGTGATCCGGAGCTGGCTGGCTGGACTGCTACCAGGGAAGGAGGTGATTGTGGATGCGTGGCCCGAGTGGACCTCCATAGTTCTCCGGACAGCCGACGCAAACAAGGTAACCAATCATTGCGCGGCACGGAAATGATACCCGAATAGTGACATACTGGTTTGGCCAATCAGGACGCATTACGGAAATAAGCGAACGCTGACAGAGACGAAGGCTTTTCGGACTTGTCGGTTCTTTAAAAATCTTTGAAAATCAGAACGCTTCGTCAAAGACATTTATTATTGACTAACTGCTCGTAAACAAAAATCACTTATTTTCTTTAACCAATCAAAATACGTCGTTCCGAATATTGCCGAATGATAATTCAAAAGAAATCTAAAAAAATGGAAGGTTCTAACCTTGTACAAGGGCCTGTGAGTGGGATCTTGGCTCCAGCTGGGACTCTAAAGAAAATGATGGTTCTTCCCTTGTACCTGGCGGACCTGGGAGTAGGATTTAAGGTCCAGCTGGGAGCAATATGTTAAATTATTGTACCGGATTTCGGTCCCTTTAAAATATGACTTCTGGTTTTTTGAAACAAATCATTTTTATTTTTTTTGACAACATTCAGAAAGGTTTGGTTCAATTTCGAACACCAAGACGTACCTGTAATTAAAGATGTTGAAAACCACCTATTGTGCTAAAAATACCATTTAAGAAGACCTGCATAAAAGTACAGATGTTTTGATATTTGCATCCGACCGTTTTAAAAGCGCACACAATTGAAATTTAACATGATCTCTAACATATAATTTGCTGTTCCGTGTCGTGTAACATCATAATTTTATTTGATTCATCATTAATACACCGCGTGACCCGGATACGTTTAAAACATTGCAGTATCGCATTTCATAAATTTTCCATCCTGCTTCTCACCATGATAGGGTGTCTGGTTCAACCAAACAATGTATCCGAGTTCATAAATCATTTTTTGTCGTACCGTTTTTCGAAGATATTTCTGGTGTAGACGGCGGGTCGCCGTAACCGTGTACATAACTCCTAAACCGTAATGCACCAGTCAATTGTAACCACGCCCCCCGGGTACAGGAATATACTGGGGAAATGGGCCGTGTTTTAACCGCCCAGGTGGCCCCCAGTGTCGAGTGAATGCGGTGGTTTTGTTTTCGCGCCGAAAATAACGGGGAATGGGACTTATCCAGGATGTCCCCGGGATGTGGGGGCATTTGGCCGGGTGGCGGGGCGTGGTTACAATTGACTGGTGCAAAATTCAAAATAACGATTCAAAATATTCAATTATAAAACTTGGTCATAACACATGTTTCCATTGACAAATGCACATATATAAACATGGCTAAGAAAAATATTGAGGCTGTTTGCCACTTTCACACATGTATAAGTCGATAGTGAAAAATAAAAAGCCCTTGATATCCGGTTCACGTGCGGCGCTTTTGTTCTCAAATGTAGATCCATATACGACAAGGCTTATCCTAACAACTCGGCCATCTCCGGCAAGCTTCGGGATAATTATGTTGGAGAATGGCCGAGGTGTTCCGATAGAGGTTTTTAATCACCTGTGTTTTTATTGCTATTTTTCATGATTGAAATATATAAGCGTAGCTACATGCAAGTCATTTGAAGCCAACCAGCGCTTTGTCTAACGCACCTTCCGGTGTTTCAGGTGCAGCCATTCTTCCGCCACACGTACATGTGCCACGCGCGGTCAGCCTCGGCCCTCAAGTACTTCCTGCAGCGACCGGATGTCGTCGACTGGCGAAAACCAGCCACGTTCACAGGTTAGTAATAAATCCTGATTCGAAGTGTTCTACCAGAAGCGTATTCCAGAAGTGTCGTGTGCTTAAAAACAATGACCATGTGTTTTTCAGTCAGATCGTATTTTTACCGATTCTTTTGCCGCCATTGTACATGGAATATTTTCAATTGCATCATTTAAAAAAACGTAAACATGAAAAATGACAGACGGACATTACAAAGCTTCACAATTAACCACAATTTGTAGTTTATTCATTCATCTGAAGTGGTGTACAAGAAGCATGGTATAAAATTAATTGCTTGCTGCACAACATTTCGTCAGCGTATTCAAATATGTCCCTGGTATATGTGGTTAATTAATGAATCTGTGTATCGCTATATCCGCTGTCTGGCCTTTAACATGATTTGGGTTAAATTTAATGCTACGTGTGGTTGGGGGCGTTTAATTAAGAATTCTGTGAGCGATTAAGTATCTAGGATCTTTTTTCGACAATTCAAAATATTTCCTGATTACAAAAATCTTCTTTATGGCTTGATGGATTTATTCAATGATTTACTATCTCGTTCCCACAACTTAGTGATCTCGTAGCCACGACTTAGTTATCTCGTAGCCACGGCTAAGTTATCTCGTAGCCACGGCTAAGTTATCTCGTAGCCTCTACTAAGTTATGTCGTGGCATCGAATTACTATCTCCTCCTTACGACTTACCCATCTCGTAGCCTCTTCTAAGTTATGTCGTGGCAACGAATTACTATCTCGTCCTTACGACTTAGCCATCTCGTAGCCTCTACTAAGTTATGTCGTGGCAACGAATTACTATCTCCTCCTTACGACTTACCCATCTCGTAGCCTCTACTAAGTTATGTCGTGGCAACGAATTACTATCTCGTCCTTACGACTTAGCCATCTCGTAGCCTCTACTAAGTTGTGTCGTGGCAACACATTACTTCTAAGTTGTGTCGTGGCAACAAATTACTTACTCGTTCCAACGACTTAGCCTTTACTAAGTTGTGTCGTGGGAACACATTACTTACTTGTTCCAAAGACTTAGCCTCTACTAAGTTGTGTCGTGGCAACACATTACTTACTTGTTCCAAAGACTTAGCCTCTACTAAGTTGTGTCGTGGCAACACATTACTTACTTGTTCCAAAGACTTAGCCTCTACTAAGTTGTGTCGTGGCAACACATTACTTCTAAGTTGTGTCGTGGCAACGACTTAGCCTTTACTAAGTTGTGTCGTGGCAACAAATTACTTACTTGTTCCAACGACTTAGCCTCTACTAAGTTGTGTCGTGGCAACAAATTACTTACTCGTTCCAACGACTTAGCCTCTACTAAGTTGTGTCGTGGCAACAAATTACTTTTAAGTTGTGTCGTGGCAACACATTTCTAACTCGTTCCAACGACTAAGCCTCTACTAAGTTGTGTCGTGGCAACACATTACTTACTCGTTCCAACGACTAAGCCTCTACCAAGTTGTGTCGTGGCAACACATTACTTACTCGTTCCAACGACTAAGCCTCTACTACGTTTTGTCGTGGCAACACATTACTTACTCGTTCCAACGACTAAGCCTCTACTAAGTTGTGTCGTGGCAACACATTACTTACTCGTTCCAACGACTTAGCCTCTACTAAGTTGTGTCGTGGCAACACATAACTTACTCGTTCCAACGACTTAGCCCCACAAATTGTGTCGTGGCAACACATTACTTACTCGTTCCAACGACTTAGCCTCTACTAAGTTGTGTCGTGGCAACACATTACTTACTCGTTCCAACGACTTAGCCTCTACTAAGTTTTGTCGTGGCAACAAATTACTTACTCGTTCCAACGACTTAGGTATCTCGTAGACTAAGCCTCTACTAAGTTATGTCGTGGCAACACATTACTTAATCATTCCAACACCTTAGGTATTTCGTAGCCTCTACTAAGTTCTGTCGTGGCAACGAGTGACTAACTCGTTCCAACGACTTTGGTATCTCGTATTAACCTGGTAGTAAATCGTGGCTACGAGATTAAACAAAATACACATGTCACCTCTATGGCACCTTATGAAACGGCCATGTATTTTTCCTGACTTTTCGTAGTTTTCATTGTATTTTTGACAGGAATTGTAAACATTGATATGGTGATAATATCTTAAGGTTTATATATTGGCATGCACGAAAGTTCTAGAGATGAACTACGGCTCCTCCCTTTATATATTAGCACATTGTAATGTGTGATCTCGCTACTTCCATGTTGCTGCGCTGTGAATAGCTCCGATGAGGAAGTTTTCATTATCACATGGGCGTTGTCGTAATGCGCAAGACGTGCAAACCGTCATTTGTTTATTTTCTCCGAATGGTTACTCAGTCTTTATATCTTTTACAGAGAAAAATAAACATATGCAATCCATTAAGCCGCCCTTTGTTTAATCTTTAAAGCTGCACTCTCACAGATTTGCCGCTTAGACTACTTTTTTTTATTTTTTGTCTTGGAATGAGTCAATTTTTGCGTAAATATCTGAAATCCAGTGATATCAGACTGCTGACAAAAGATCAAATCGCAGATTTTCCTATTCCCGTTCGAAAATTAATTTTATATAGCTAAAAGCGTTACTAACGGGTTAAGAAAATGCATAAAACATCAATTTTTAAACTTAACTAAGAAAATCTGCGATCTGTTTTTTGTCAGCAGCCTTAAAGCACTGGTTTCCATGAATTTTCGCATAAACTGGCTGGTTCCAAGACTTAGAATATTAAATTTGTCAAAACGTTCAATCTGTGAGAGTCCAGCTTTAAAATATCTTCTTTAGAATGCGAATCAAATGGCGTGGTCCCTCTTGTATTTAAAGTAACTGGTCGGATGTCAGATATCATTATCGGGATCCTCCTGTTCCACATTTTAGGAGCATCTTATATCGATTTAAAGAGGATAAAGCTAAGCCCACAATTTATTTGTGTTTTGGAAAACAATGTAATTTGTGTAAAAAAGATTGTTCATAGTTTTTGAACGTTAAAAGTAAATTTATGTTTAATATGATGATCATGATGAACTAATGGTTATTTAGTAAAATCAGGTTTAAGTACTGAATAATGCATATATGGAAAATATTAATTACTGATAATAAGATTGTAATCGTGTATGCATTAACTGAAAACGCACAAATATTAATTGACTGGTGAGTGCTAAAAGATTTACAGTGATCACCTATCGTCTTATAAGGTAGAAATACCGTGTTTTCTTTCAAATTAAACACAGTATTATTCTTCAGAACCAATGTTTTCGATATTAATTCATTCTTTTGGATAAATTAAAACAATTGTATTAATTGCCGTACATCTTATTTGGGAGTAAGAGGGCATCTTTAAGGTTTTAATGCACAGAGAATGGAGCCTGGTTTTTACACAAAGTTCATAACGAAACATAGTACTTAAATCCAGCGAGCGTAATTGCTTTGCCAATGTATAAATATTGAATCTGTATTTTGCATCATTTCGCACGTGCAGGTGTTCCACGTGACGTCGCTCCGGTGATTTCGACCATGACTGTGAAGCACCGGGGACGAGTTACCTCCCTGGAACCTCGCTTCATGTACGCTTGGACCAAGACAGAGTTACCGGCCATACCAGAGTAAGTGGGCGTTTGAGAAAATACTTAGCTTGCACAGTATTAGTTCAAGCGTGTCAAATGGCATCCTAACCTAAATGGACTGCCGGAAAGGGCAGCTAGTTTGATAAGCGGCTCAAATTCATAATAATGCAAAACGTGATAGCTATATCACTGGACTGATATCCCATTTAAATAAACTGTATTCAGCATATCTGTCCTGCAAATATCAAATGACAAAACTTAACACTTTGAAACGGATGACAACGTAAACGATATTCGTAGTTTGCATTTTTTCTGAGCATCGAGTTACGTTTTAAGGCGCCTCAAACATACTGGCAGCTTCTTTTTTTCAGGATTCCGGAAGGTCTGTACCTTGGTAAGCTGCGAGTGGAGGACGCGACAGTACTTCGACGAGACTGGGAAGGCCACCGGTACCGCGAGGACATGGAGGGCTACTTCCGGACCGTCATCGAAAGTTTTGACAGCAGCTGTCTCCGGGACGCTTCAGGGGAGCTTCAGGCGTACGCCTGCATGCAATTCAATGGCTCCATAGCCATGTTGTACGTAAAGCCGGATCACAGGGACGAGGATTACTTCAAAATCGTCCTTTCCGACCTTGCACGCAAACGCCTTGAGAACGGCGAGGTGGCGTACGGCTTCATTCCGACAAACGACTCTGATCTGGTGGACCAGATGCGGTCTATTGATTTTGTGTGGGTTCCGCGGGGGGACATGGTTTGGATGCATTTCGAGCCACTCCAGGTCAATAGAACAAACGATGCGTCGATGATGACGTCTACTGCTCAAAATGGGAATGAATCAGTCTCCTTTGACTGCGTCTGTTCCGACCATGCCAAGCGCTCAACCCAGAAATCTTTTAGCCACTGTCGACAGGAACACGACGGAAGTTTTCTTCCGACGGCGCAGGCGTCTTCGGAGAACATCGGTAATTTGAAAGATTCGCACTTGACGTTAGTCTCCGTCTCGCCGACGTCATGATGTCGATACGTTACGGGAGGTGTATACGCGATTATGGTACTAACACGGAACAAACCAATGTACAGGCACCCTGTATATGATTTTGAATTGTCATGCAATGTTCATTCATATCATGCAGGTTTCTTACTTCGCTTAATGTACATGTCCACTGTATCGATGGTTATGCTGGGCTAGATTAGTTCGCCACACGTTTAGTTTGTAAGTAAAGACAAAATGGACAAAAACTACTTGCCACAGATTGTTCAACTTTACCGCAGTATCTTTCAGACGCCATGTAAAACATTCATGTTATGAGATAAATGGCAAACATTGCGCTTTAGCTCGTCTGAAAGTCAGGCTTTTATCATAGCCTTGGTGTCGTCATCGGCGGTATCATGTAAAATCCTTCAACGTCAGCCTTAACTCAAATCCGGTTTGTTATATCCGAATAAAGGACTATATACAAACGTGTGTGTAACAAAGCCCATAACAATGGCTTCAATAATTGTTCGGGGATTCCCCTTAATCGACCCCCCCCCCCCAAAAAAAAAAACGGACTGGCGTAGTCAAGCGCTTCATGTACTCTTGTTTTCATGCGTTGTATGATCGGCTCGAATATATTTTGTTTCCGATTTGTTAATGTATACTTACCATAATTTTGTGTTATTTTTTTCAGAAGGCCTTTTTTTCTGTTTTGTCTTTTGATAATTAACATTATTTCTGCCTAAATACATGTATAATGGCAGAGAGGCCATTTTACCAACGATCGTAAATACATGTACAATCGAAACTAGTTGGCTCGATCTCGCTTGGCTCGAATTCCTCTTTGGTTCGATATTGAACCGTTTTCTATATACTGAAGGTAAGCGTTTCGCTTGGCTCGAGTTTTTCGAGGCTCGATATATTTTCGCCGGTCCCTGAGAATTCGAGCAAAAGGGGTTCGACTGTATGACAGCGAGGCTTACCAGCGATAGTACGACGGAATATAAGACTCGGAAAATCCGCTTAATATCACAACAGAATAATAATTGTAACCTAACAAATCTGGTGAACATTGCGAGTCTAACTATGTATTTCAAAATATGTCTCATTACGACGATGAATAAACTTTTTTGAAAATTCAAACGTACGACATGATCGTTGATAAAAAACCCCCTCTAGAGGTCGCTTAACTCGACACGTTAATTTACACGAGCGTTGTTGCCTGTGTGTGTGTTGTTTCTTCAACAACATTATGTACATGCACTGTTATTTATTACAAATAAATCGATAAATCGTTGATCAAACTCTCCATTGTTTATGAAACTTGACAAAGTGAACTGTTTATAAAAAATAGCAAGTAAACCTGCAGTTAAATGCCTGGAAGATGAAAGGATTAACATATGCAACAATCATTTCCATACGCTAAGCTTAGAGAGCTCAGCGTTCAGATTATGCTTTCTTACTTTATACATTATATATTGTACATCGATTGTGAAGGAAGTTGTGATAACTTGTATTAAGTCACTCTCGTTGACACGATTTTACGCGAGAGTGTGGTCTTGTGTTGTGGGGGAAAGCGGAGTACCCGGAAAAACCCACTTGTCCGGCTTGGTGACCACTAACCAAACTCACATTCGGGAATCGAGCCCGACCGGGTCGCCTTGGTGAGAAGCGAGTGCGCTAACCACCGCGCTAACCGGACAACCTTATTATGCTTCCTTATTTAAGGGACCATGAAGGGCCATAACTGTGCTTAAGCTAAAATGTGACTTTGAATAACGAGAAATAAACCAAATCCCTGAAGGCAGTTTCAACTCACATTAATTCATTTATTGAAAGGTTTAAACTTATTTAAGTGCAGAAAGTTGTGCAAGCACCATATCATATCATGTGAACTCATGTGAACAAAATCAATGATGAGCTATAACAATCCATGCAGTTCTCTCTCAAATCAATAAGTGCAAGCAGAAATACAATGCAGTTGCATTGAACAGACTGGTGGATGTATAACCTAAATCACTCTATCACTACAGTTTTTTTTACTTCAAGACAATTATCCGATTTAACTAAAACACAAGTCATAGTGTCACGTTTTGGCTGTCACGTTTAGCTGCGTTGAGAAATTTGGTTACAATGTGAGTAAATATGGAACCACGTGGCTGAAACGTGATCTGTTTTATATTCCCTACAGCGTAAGTTCCACGTGGTACAACGTGACTACAACGTAGCAGAAACGTGACATATCATGAGTAATCTGTCTCGCCTTTTATGCATGGTAAACATGTAGATGTATCACGCTCGGCATTCATATCAGTGATGATTTGGTGTGGCGGCGGCCAGCCAGTGGGTGCCGGGATTTAACTGACCGTGGTTGCAGCATGGTGGCAGCGATGCATGACGAGGCACAACGTGGCGACAGTGAGGCTTAAGCGTTGCGACAGCGAGACAAACCTCGACTTTGAACGTGTAAATACAGTCGAACCCCGTTGGCTCGAACTCCCAGGGGCCGGCGAACCCCGTTGGCTCGAACTCCCAGGGCCCGGCGAACCCCGTTGGCTCGATTTCCCAGGGGCCGTCGAGTCCCGTTGGCTCGAACTCCCAGGAACAGTCGAAAATACCTCGAGCCTTGCAAAATCGAGCAAAGCGGGAATACTTACCTTTAGTTCATATTAGTCGGTCCTTTACATTCAGTTTGAGCCAAAAAGGAATTCGAGCCAAGCGAGTTAAAAACGGTGCACAAGATGTACATGTATGTCAAAAGTCATGAATATCATGAAAACACATCTCTGCTATAAAGCAACAATTTTACGAAATGTTTTATACATGTACAAATGATAAGGCACAAACTATAATATATGACATTTTTAATAACATCGTTAGTTATTTCTGAGTGGTGTAGAAATGTTCAGGTATCGCAATTCTGTTCTTTTTATGCAATAAATCTGTATTTCATTACCCGCTCATACTTTATTGCAAACCGTTTTCCGCTCCGTGTGAGATCACATAAAATTCTTTTTTGTGGCCATAAAGCCATATAAATGATAGGATCGAATTTAACCTTCATTGCAAATATGTTTACCTATTCTATAAAATATGAAAAACCGCACCATTTAATTTTGTTTAAGAAAGTGGGTCAAAAAATGGGATTTTTATGTGTTTCTAGATGCTATCACTAGAAGTGATTCATATCCCCATCACACCGAACTGTTTGCGAATATGGTGCTGTTTGAGTGATTTAAGGACGCAGATGTGTACATGTAGTATTGTAATGAAAATATTCGTTGTAATGAGGAAGAATAACGACCAAGTTACATAGTCTATAAATGGCAAAATGTTCCTATGCACTTAGTTTTACTTGGAATGTTTTATGACAAGTACAAATGAACTTGTTTGGTTTTAAATGGGCATTATGGTTGCCATAATGTGGTCAAGTTAGCACTAAGTAGACTTAGTGAGAGGTACATATAGGCTTGTTTGGCACTAAATGGGCATTATAGTTGCCTTAATGTGGTCAATTTAGCACTAAGTAGACTTAGTGAGAGCTACATATAGGCTTGTTTGGCACTGAATGGGCATTATAGTTGCCATAATGTGGTCAATTTAGCACTAAGTAGACTTAGTGAGAGCTACATATAGGCTTGTTTGGCACTAAATGGGCATTATAGTTGCCATAATGTGGTCAATTTAGCACTAAGTAGTCTTAGTGAGAGCTACATATAGGCTTGTTTGGCACTAAATGGGCATTATAGTTGCCATAATGTGGTCAATTTAGCACTAAGTAGACTTAGTGAGACCTACATATAGGTTTGTTTGGCACTAAATGGGCATTATAGTTGCCTTAATGTGGTCAATTTAGCACTAAGTAGACTTAGTGAGAGCTACATATAGGCTTGTTTGGCACTAAATGGGCAGGTTTGTTTGGCACTAAATGGGCATTATAGTTGCCATAATGTGGACAATTTAGCACTAAGTAGACTTAGTGAGAGCTACATATAGGCTTGTTTGGCACTAAATGGGCAGGTTTGTTTGGCACTAAATGGGCATTATAGTTGCCATAATGTGGACAATTTAGCACTAAGTAGACTTAGTGAGAGGTACAATTAGGTTTGTTTGGGACTGAATGGGTTTTAAAGTTGCCTTAATGTGGCGCTTTTGGATCTGAGTAGGCTTAATTAGAAATGCACATATTATCCTTTGGTTCTGAATGTGTTTTCCTGTTGCCAAACCGTTTTGTTTTATGCACAGATAAGGCTTAATTAGAGCTATACACAAACTAGTTTGGCTTTGCTAAAATGTGGTCTGTTTCGGGTAAGGAGTATTTTGGTCATTTGAGCGGCAAATGTGTGGTTTGGGTTCTGTATGAAATGTATGGTTGCCACGGTGTGATCTATTTGGTACTGAGAATGCTTAATTAGAGCAGCACATGGGTTTGCTTGGCTCCGAATCTGGCTACCAAATGTAGTCTTTTTGGCACGGAAAAGGCCTTATCAGAAATACACAGTATGGGCTTCATGGTTGCCAAAATGTGGTCGATTTGACACTCAGGGTAGGCTTAATTATAGCTACACATGAATTTGTTTAGCTCTGAATGTGCGTTGTTGTAGTCGTAACGAAAATGATAGTGAACTTCGACTGGCTTAAGTTAAGACCCACTGAATATTTTTTGTATCTATGAATATACTTGACTGTATCCACAATAGGAATTGTTAGATATTGAAGGGGTTTGTGTAGAAGCCTTCTGTGGAAAAGAATACCGGTTGTTGAGCTGCTTTGGTTTTTGCTATGATCGACTTAATTGTAGCTGCATTTGTGATTATTAATCATTATTTTGAATTGAGTTGGATGTAGAAGATCCCTACTGTGGTATGTTTGACACCAGATAAACTTCATTTCAGTAGAATTTGAATTTACAGGGCACAGAATTCACTTGAATTTTTTACACCAAATGGTCTCAAGTATTACAAAACTATTGTTTATTGGGCAATTAATGGAGCTTCATAGAGCCCCTTCATTGATGTTTGGCAGGTTTTTTGGCCATACTGTTGACTTGAGAACAGTCTGTCTGTGGTAACTGTATGGGACAGCATGGCAGATATGGGTTGTAGCCATAGTGAGGTTGAATGAGCTCTGGCTTGACTTGTATAAGCCCATTTGGGGCTTGTTTGGTAATATGTGGGCTTGACTCTAACCCTAATTAGGATACAGTGGGCTGTTGGTAAACTATTGTGTCCACAAGAGACAATTTTAAATTGCGCCCTAATGGGATCTGAGGCACCTGGTAGACTTATAGAAACACGTTTTGGCTTTCTAAATATTGTTTCGACTTGGGGAAATGTTTATTGGTTTGTTTTGTACTAGAATATTAACACATAAGGTTGGAAAAGCACATGATGGACTTAAAAGTTGATACTTCTGGCTGAATGGGCTTACGTGAAACTCACAAACATATTGTATATGTACATGTAGCTTGTTTTACACTGGATGCCGTAAAGTAGGGACATTGTATGGTTGGCTTGACTTTTAATATAGGAAAAGATATGAAAAATGATTAAAACTGTTCAGTGATTCTATTATTATTTCATTATAACGAAATTATAAGTAAAACGAGCGCTTTCGATATTGGTCATACTTGCATTTTGCCATTCAAATGTTTGTGACCTTGCTTATGTCAGTATGAAGAACATAATGAAACTGTTATATCATCTTTTCATTAAGAAATGTTGTGCTTTAATGCTGCGTGGGCAAATTTTGAATCCGGGTAATTTTTGGAGGCATTCTGATATGGTAATTGATACCATTGTGTTTTTTTTAATAAAATGCCATTAGTTTATGTTGAAAAGAACATTAGACATAATGCTGAAGCTAATATAATTTACTTTTTTTACATCAAGATCCGTATTTAGTAAAACTCTTTTCCACTAAGCGATATTATGTTGCAGTTATTTAAGGCAAATAATAAAAGATATTGTCATCTTTCAAAAAATGTCATCCTGTTAGAAAACATGTTAAGCGCACGTATTCAAAAAGCGATATCATGTTGCAGAAATTTAAGGCAAATTATAAAAATATCGACGTCTTTCGAAAAAAAGTCATCCTGCTAGAAAACATTTTAACTGCACTTATTCACTAAGCAATTTTATGTTGCAGTAACTTAAGGCAGTGATCAAGATATGGGTGTATTTCCAAAAAAAAGTCATCCTGTCTGAAAACATTTTAACTGCACCTATTCTCGTTTGTTTCATACTTATGGTGTCCATGGGGCGAAATATATTGTGATCTTACACTGAAAACAACTTATTCATTGATGACAGTTCCTCTTTATAAATTTAAGTGTGATGGCGGCCATCTTGGCTTTTGGCGGCCATTTTGGACGAAATTTAGGTGGGTCCTGAGCTTTTATCAATCTTACCATGGATATGAAAGTGTCAACTGGCAAATTTTTATAATTTAACCAAAAGTGCGCAATTTGGTAAAATTTTGTCAAAATGCAACTAGCCATTAAGGTAAGGTATAAAAAACAACAAGAGTTCGAGTTCAAAGAAATGTATGTCTATTATTGCACTTTGTTTGCAAAATAGTGCACAGCCGCCATCACTCAAAATACAAAATTTACATAGAATGAGCCAGTAATAGTATGCATGTAAAGATCAAATATACATATAATATTTATAAATTATTAACATGCCATAAGAGCATGAATATATATTATCAACATCAAAAAAAGACAAAATTGTTCATGAAATCAGATATGGCAATTACTACTGTATAACAGGATGTTTTGAATTCATAACAATGCATGAAGGACATGCATTCCTACTTTCACATACATTCATTTTCCTTATGTTATTCAAATACTTCCTTATTTCTTTGTATTTAATATAGAACTAAGAAAACTTAAAGTGAATAAGTAAAATACATGTACAAGTTACTATTCATAAAATTGATGATAAAATGGTTTATATAAGGTCTAAATGAGACAATTTAAGTCTTTTGTAGTGATTAAAATATTTGTATAAGCCACATATATAATTAAAGTCTCCTGAGACAAAGTTTTCTTATTTAGGCTTTAAGTTAAGATATCATATGTTCTTGACCAATCACAAAGAAGCTTATCATGACTCAAATATATATTTATATATATCAGGGCTTCTAAAAACTGACAATTTGCCGATCTGGACCAATTTTGACTTTGCCGGACCGATTGCAGTTACAGAAAATGGCAAAAAAAGCGTTCCAAAAATTGTGTTTTTTTTTCAATTTTGGTCCAAAATGGCAGTAAAAAAACAGAAATTGTAATATACTAATAGTGTTTGTCATAGCACATCCTTACCGTAATTACCAGTGGACATATAAATATATATTGAATTCTTCATTATAGCATACATGTGTATGCTAACTCTTCCACACATTCTTAGCAATGTCCAGGAATGAATTGACCTTTTCAACATTGGTGACCTTGACATTAAACTCTGGAGGGGTCAAGGCCGCTCCCATGGGAACACCCGGTTTTCGGTAGAGCATGCAGGATTCTTGGCTTGACCTGGCGGATCCGTGGAACTCTTTCGCTCCACTGCCCTCGAGAATACGATGCAGGTTACGCTCTGTGATACCGCCCCCTGGAAGGGAAATATATGCACAGATCATTGTAAAAACAGTGATACAGTGATTCGCATATTTAAGTTAGTTCCCTTCCCTAACTAACTGAAAGAAACATTTATGTTCAAAATGCACATAAATCTATATGCATTGAAAGCATGTGTCTGCCAATCCTTTTTTGGTGTGGTGTTAGATTGCTTTACTATCTAAAAAGACCAGACGATGTGTATTTTTTTTGTAAGTATGAAATTCTGCTAAAGAGATTACACAGTGCTGCACTAAAGATGACATGAGTTTCCAAACATTAAGTCAAAACTCAGCACTCAGTGGCATCATTTCTATCCGTAAATTCAGTCAAATTACTTCTCTTTCTGAGAAGAAACATGAGGTTCCTTTTATAATCACTTAAAGTGAAAGACAAACATTGAATTTTTCTGAATAAGTGAAATTCTAGAAATGCCTCATCTGAAAATGACAAGATTTAAATAAAATAAAAGGGATATGCTTTTTTATTATATTGTAACCTTGTATTTGAGTAGGCTAGTTTATCAAAGATGAATTTACATAAAGGTTTTCTATATGAGAAAGGGTAACATTATCTGCCATACATCTGAATCCCTGCTACAACCAGTGAGGTAGATATTGGTCTATAAAAAAAACTCTTTATAGAAAGCATTGACTATCATCATTTTTCTTAAGCATAAACTGTATGTTTAAACATATATTGCAATAAATGTCTCATATTCTGTGCTCATTGAAAAAGTGAGGAGTTCTTTCAAAATACTGGTACTTTATCTTAAAATCAAAGTGTGAAGGTTTTTGTTTCCATATTTTTTTCAAAGAGACTGCGAAAATACAACAAAACAACAGATAAGGCCAAAAATATTTGCATTCATTTCATGACAGATGGACCCCAGGACTTAACAAGCTAAGTTGTTGATTATTGCAAAAGTTGTTGTTTTTGTTTTCTTTTTCAAATAATTTACTACAATGCAAATAAACACCAATTCAAGAATTTAAATTCCATCCACATTGCATTCTTTTAAACTTCATCTACTACCTACTTGCATTTCTTTCTGTAAAGGCAAAGAAAGATTACTATTTGGGAAATGGAAGAAATTAATACCGGGGTATTTATATATTCCGTTTTCTTATTGTCTGAACGTCATCATAGCTGAAAATAAGCAGCTTTTTTTAAATGACTTTGGAGGAAGGTAGACCAATTAATTTGTCTCGAAAACATATTTTTCCTATGAAATATTTTGTTCTGCAAGTGCATTACAGTATAACATGACAGTGTATCATAAGAATATGATGAATTGTTGTACCTAAATATGTAAAATTTCTCTGTACACTCAAAAAGTTAAAACGTTTTTATAGCAATAAATATATATAATATATATATATGAATACATTTTTTTGTGCTTGCGTCTAAAATTACTTTGAAATTTTGCCAACTAAGACCTGCTAAAAAATCCCCCTGAATACTACAAAAATCCCCCTGAATTTTCAGCTTTTTTCAACAAATCCGCAGGAATGATCTCTAAAAATATGGCATGTATGCTTACCCTATTTCCAAACTAAAACCCTTCAAAAAAGAAAACTCAAATACATTCTCATGATTTTATTCGGTTCACACCTTTTGTATACATCATCAATAAATGTATGATCTTGACATATATTGAGAAAATAAAACTGAAAACACTAAAAAAAAATGAAGGGTGGTTTTGGCCACATTGGATAATATTTTGAAATATCTTGTACATTTTTGCTGCTCTCTGTTGAACAAAATTTCCTTAAGAAAGGTAGACAACATATATTTGATTCTCTGCAATGCATGACGGCATTATCCTACATAATTCATATTAATTTAAAGTGACAGTCTTATTCAAAATCAATACATACACATGTATAACAAACATAGATTTTGAGTAATAAACCTTAAACTACTTATTAATACTAAAAAATGCTTTTTGGAAAAATATTAATTTCTGATAACACGATTGAAACCATGTATTTAATAGCTGAACATGCAAAAATATTAACTGATTAGTGAGTGTTAAAAGACTTACTGTGATCTACTATCGTCTCATAACGATGAAACCCTCATGAAAAAGTATGGTCTGAATATCATCTGAATTTAGCTGAATTTTGCTGAAAATTTGTCTGAATACCATCTGAATCATTGCTGAATGTGTGCAGATAACCTGAAATTGCAAAAGCTGAATCAAGTCTGTAACACTAATTCAGAAAAAATCAGCGTTGTTATATGTTTCTGAATTATGTCTGACAACACTGCTCAGTTAAATTTCAGACTTTTTATTCAGACTTTTATTTCTGAATATTGGCTGAGCTGCTGAAAAATGGCTGAAAATGGAACAATCCAGACATAATTCAGACTGGTAAGACAATATTCAGAGGGTTGTTCAGACAAGTTTCTCAGACAGTATTCAGAGAAATATTCAGACATTGTTCAGGTGAGGTCCCCAGTAAAAAGTTTGGCAGTATACCACTGGAATTTCAGTGGTATATCAGCGGTGAATTTTGGTGGTCTTCCACTTAAGGTTTAAGGCTGGTACTCCACAATACCACTGGAATACCAGCCGTAAACTTTGCGAGGAATACCACCAAAATATATCCATGGTTTACCCCTGGAATAAAGCTAAAAATACAAAATCATTCCAAAATTAAGAGCAGATATAGTAGGAAATTCATTAACATTTGTTGACTTATATATATGGAAAAATATTTAGTCAGGAAAATAATTGAGTCAAAACATATTTCTTAAAGTTCTAAAATATTTCCCTTTTAATATTGAGTGCTTAGCACAAGTCACAACACATTTTTTATAGCTCTATATGTTTGTGTTGGGCAAAATCTGTGACATTAATTAGAAACAATATCCATGTTACAACTTATTTACTTCAGGTCAGTTAAAACAACAGATTTACAGAACAAAATCTTACAAAACAAAAACATTTGAAAGATATTAAAAAAAATAAGTTATGCAATTGAACACACATAAATCTATAACACCACTTCACTAAATGTTTTATAATGGTTTAAAAATTTAAAATGAAACAATACCAATCATTACAAAATATGACATTTCTATGGTTTTGTCAGGAAGTCCAGAGTCCATGTATAACAGTTTTCACTTTTTATGTTTACTCCTTGCCGGGTGATGCAATCATTAAAGATGATTCTTCTTCTTAAGGGTTCTTTTGTAAGTTTCAAATTTATTTATCACTGCAAGATGACAAACTTTTTAAGCATCTAGTTTAGGTTAACCTACCCTATACAGGAACTGTTTTTCACTTCTTCTTTAATTAAGATGGCATAACAGTTTCCAAAATGACATCTGTATCAATGTTGATGCCGACAGCAACTCGCATGGAGGTTGTAACACAGGGTTGATTCTATACTGCAGTGCGGTAATATGTTCCTCCTATTTCCTCATTTTCTTTCTCAAATGGCGGTTGTCTTACACAATAAGTAAGGTCCCAGTATATTGCTTTATTCAGTCCTTGACATTCACAATTAGTCTCTGAAGACTGCAGTCCGTTTCCTTAATACATTTGATGACAAAGATGATTCGACCATGACATTTTCTTAACTGTTGAGGCTTATGTCTGAGACTTTGACATCCATCTTCCAACCTGAAAAATATTTCTAATATTGTTTTTTTACTGCAAAAAAATGCCAATAACCTAAGGTGTGTTGGTTATTAAATCAGTGCGAATTTCAATGTCACAGGTATATTAATTAATGACCGCTTACTATATTTTTTCGAACCAAAAAGCTCATTTTTATTGAGTCTGATTTTTTTTTAAAGATTCTCATTCCAGTCTGTCACCACCCACTCAAAAATGTTTTATTTGATGAATAATGGTAACTGCAAAAATAACCAAACTATACACAATAATCATGTTTAATTTTATTGAATTTGATTTTGTCATGGACAGTACATTCATAGGGTGTCACCTATGTGCATAGCAAATAAGTTCCACACATATGCCATATTTGTTTTTAAATCAGGATGAGAATCTTTCAATGTGCTTTAAAAAAACATCAACTTACTGAGGGATTTGGCAATTTATGGCTTAGAATGTTTTTCTCATTATCTGTTTAATGAGATCTCCTTCACAGTAGTCTAGTTGATTCTTGTGTGGATGGACGATTTGTTTTTGCAAGCTCCTATAGGCTGGCTAAAATAGATGAAACAACACTTCAGTTTATTTGGCTGAACAGGTTAACAAAAATGTGAAAATAAAAGACAAACATGGCTCGTTAACTTAGCATCAAGTTTCTGAATAGACAAATTTATTAATTGGCAACACAGGATAAGTGATTTGAGATCATGAAAAATGTGATGTTATGGTAAAAATATTGAAAATAATAACTATCATAAACTATGAAAGATAACTGACAACTGTTCCTACTTCTAGACAAAAACTAGCTCAACAGAAGTTTCATTAACAATTACCTTAAGAAACATATATAATAGTTGTTAAAAAATATATAACAATGAAGAATTAGCTGTATGCTACTCAAAAACACTCGCTAAACTGTGTTTCTACACAAACGTACATTTGTCGCGAAAACATATAACAAAGAACTTATTTGCTCACAACTTTTAAATGTTATAATGTCGTTTTAAACAATAATATTAGTGTAAAAGATAGTTATGAAAGTTATTTAATAACACCAATTACTTTGTTTTAACTTACCGAAAATCGAAGAAATATCACTTAATTTATTTGGCGCGTTGTCGAACACGGCTGAAGTTCGAAATTACCTCCGCCAGTGAAGAGCGTTCTCTAAAACGCGTAACCGTAAAAGAATAAGACTATTTTGTTATATATGTGAGGCAATCGATAACAAGTTGTCAAATTAATTGCAATATTTTCACATTCATAGAGATCGTTATCCTTTCAATTTTATTTTAATTTTATTTATAATTAATAAAGACGTAAGCGATCCGTAAGCGAGGGTCACGGACACTACGGACCATGGACATTACGGACCAGACATTACGGACCATATTTAGGGACACAACGGACCAGAAATAGGGACATTACGGACCATCTTCAGAAACTTTCAGATACCGGAAGTGGGTGAGAAAAAAACATCAACACCGAACATCGGACATCGGATTGTGTCATTTTCAATGATTGTAGAGTCGTTTTAAGTTTAGTGAACCTGTAAACAATATACCTTAAACCTGTTTGACAACTAATTAACCAATGCTGGCAAAGATGTTTTGTAAATTAAAGTATTTTAGCAAATAGGGCAATTCAGGATATCTCTATATATTGCGTCAACCATCAAATTCGGACAGCCACAAATACGTATTCAATTAGACCATCAGCATGTTTTTCCTGGATTAATTTAATACTGTACCCTCACTGGTCTTCAATTCTATTAGTTGAAGTGTTATTTTTTATAACACTGTCTAATAGTGAGATCAATACCAGCTCCCATTGTGATTATCTCTATCTTGGACGATCTGATAAAAAAAGCAGGTAATAATATTTAATTGTTTATTTAAACAAATGTTTCAAACCAGCAATTTGCTGGATTTTTTATTCCAGTTGATAGATACGCATGGAAACCCCACGTATTTATTGGCTATTGCCCTTGAATTATCCTAAATGGCTTTTTAAGTCTTAAGTTTTCATCCGATCTTCACCAAACAGTCACCACTTTCTCAATTCTCAACAGCCTGCCTTTTGCTGCCGCACCCTTCTGCTGGACGTCTAATATTTTGAATGGTTTAACAGTTCATCAAATTCATTAAACTTCAATGATTCAGGTTCATGAACTTAGGTTCATGAACAGTTTCATGGACTTGGAATGTTTGGATGAATTCTGTGCAAGAAAATTGATGATTTTTAATTTTAAATTTGACAATGTTGTAGAATTTTGTTAGAAGTAGAATAAATATTCAAGAACCTTAACATGTCCAGAATTCTGATTCTAGAAATTGAGCAAAGTTCCAGAATTTTAGAATTGTGTGGGTTCTTGAACTAGTGTTCTTCAAGTTTTCAGAATAAGCATCATTAAGAATTAATATTCTTGAATTGCTGGGGTTCTAGAACGTATGTTCTTGAATGTGTAAGGTGATTCTTATATGATTCTAGAACTTCTAGAATAATTCTAAAACTGAACAAAATTCTAGAACATTTTTCGCAGGTTTTTTTAACCACATCTTAAAGTAATGTGTATAGAACTCTTAAAGTACTTGTCATTTTAAAAGTCTGATTTGTTCAGTATGATACTTTTAAAAGTCCAGTATGATAATTCAAAGTCTGAATTTTTCAGACATTTAAATTACATTTGTCATGACATGTTGTATGATTTGTTTATTAAATATTTTCTAACCATTGCTCATATTTTATCTGGAACATAACTACAAAAGAAGTGAATGTAAATCATTCAAACTTTACGCATTGATAATGGTTATTATATTGAAGTATAATGCCCATATATTGTCTGTTCTGACCAATTATTTTAGAATGTCTTGTCTAAATTTAGTTGTAGTGGACATTAAAGGACCTGGTGAGGTTCCTTGTTTAAAGTCACAATTGTTTGACTGTGTTTTTGACATTTTTTAGTGTTATAACTTAACTAACATGCAGAAAATGAGTCTTGAATATGTCAGAAACATCTCAGACAAGTTTCATTTTAGATGATTTTAAAAGTCTGAAACAATCAGAATTGAAACTGGTTGCATCTATTTTCAGTCTTTCTTCAGACATCCATTGAAGCTGAAAGAAGACTGAACCTTTGTTCTGAACATGTCAGTTTCTTTTCAGTACTTTTTCAGACATATTCTTTGAACCTGAAACAGGTCTGAATCTTGTCAGCACTGTTCAGCTTTTATTCAGACATCATTCAGATGCTAGATTTGGTTGTTCAGCAATGATTCAGTCACCAATTTTGCCGTAAGACTGAATTCAGCCTTCATTCAGCTTAATTCAGCTTAATTCAGACAAACTTCAGACTTTCTGTTTCATGAGGTTAATACTGTGTTTTCTGTATCATTATTTCAAATTAAACTCGGCATCTTTCATAAGAACCATTGTTTTCGACATTCATTTATCATTTTTGGTATATTTAAACATTTGTACTAATTGTGTTAGATCTTATTTGGAAGTAAGAGTGCATCTTTAAGATATAATAAAAGTACCTATTGAAGATAAAGAACATACCTGGCATGATAGATATTCTGCCCCTCGCCTGAAAAAGTTATGAATCTATTTACACCAGCATATTAAGTACGATCAGTTACAAAGATTTTTTTACCAACAACAGCTTTTTATTTTTTTTATTGTTTTTTAGCTTACTAGTTTTTCTGTTTTATCTCGTCACTCAGTCTTAAGCAAGAAGACGGAATGCAAATGATGTCTTTTTTATCAGTCAAACAATAATTAAAGCCAGAGTTATGGGCCTTGCAATACATGTGCATATTGTCTCTGGCAACATATGAATTTCTTGAACATTTTCTAAGTTATGTTCAAAGTTAAAGTGTCTGAAACCGATGCAGATGAAAGTGACGCCAATGCTATGACAATAACTCAACTTTATTTCTTCCAATTGAAAACAGATAGCTTGACACTGAAAACAATTTGGGTTTGTTCAATGCAAAATGGAAGTTGACAACACTTAGTTTTTGATAATGACAGAAAGAGTGGCACCTGTTTCACCATCTCAGTAATTATTGGCAGGCCTTCAAGAGCAGACGACTCTCCTCCGCTTGTGAGAACTCTACCAAATCCAAGGGAGATAATAGTCTCAAGCGCTGTGTTTATGTCCCTTGTTACATCAATAGCTAGGAATAGGAAAAAATGTTTCAAATCAAGAGCATAAATCTCCCTCCCCTCTCCTTAAATGTTGACGGGAAATAATCATCTCTGAGTTTTTACTTGTGGCCATTGCTACATCAGTTTTTTAATGCAAGCAAAAGTTATAGAATTAATGGGAAGATAACTCAATGGTGTAAAACCCCTTAAACTCAAGGAAAATGGCTTTCTAAAAGACCTACCAAGCTACATTAAAAGCTGGAAGTAAAGAGAAAGTCAGAAAGAAAAAAAGAGGAAAAAGCTTAAAAAGTTGTAGGGAAATAATTGTCTTCAAGGTTTTACTTATGCTCCTTCTTACATCAATAGCAAGCAGGGTACACAGAAATCAAGGGAAGATAACTCAACATGAGTAAAATGAAAAGGAACTGACTATCTCAAAGACCTAACTAGCTACATGAACATCATTAGCTGGAAATACAGTCTTGATTTTTAGAGAAAATCATGTTAAAGATTGTACAGTAAATATCTGAACATATTATAAAAAAAGAAATTCATGTTCATTCAGCACACATTGTTATGTCATGTTAATTATCTTTAGTGTTAAATCCATTTACCATGTAATGAAAATGAGATAACCACATGCCCTTATAACACCAATGACTAAAAGTCAATTGTATTGTTTATTAATTGAATACATGTAGAACAAACAGCGAAAATGTATTATGAGTACAATCGTTTAAAGAGACTTGCTCATGTTTAGGCACCAATTTTTTTTTCTGGTAATGCAACTGAAAACACTTATATTATATATGTTATACTCTTTGATAACGAAGTTGCAGAAAAAAACACTTAAAGTATAAAGACATTCTGGTTTTAGTTAGGTGTGAACTCACGGTGGCACAGTCAAGGAAAAACTAGAAAACTGACAACAAAACATCTCGCACACAAGGACTCATACACAAACATTAAGATAACTTAATTTTTAAGCCTCTTGTTGAAAAGCGTTATTAACGCTTTTCAAAAACTTGGACTTCAAAGACAATATCTGAGCATATATCAACATTAGTTGAAGAGTTCCAGCTGTCAGTATTTTAGTTTTAATTATCCTGATGATTTGCTAAACTATTTTGTCATACAAAAAAATGCATTTTAATATGAGTTAGTCCCTTTAATCTCCTCTTTTTATTGAGCACATATAATAATAAAGAATGATCCGACACCAATGAACAATAATTGTGTATGAATAAAAAGAAATACACCTTATAAATTATGTTTGAATGAAATGAAATACATCTTATACACTGTAAAACCACCATCACCAAATAGGGTACCAACAATAATTTACCTCTGTGAAATGTACAAGGCAGTGGCTTTGCAAGCTCTGGAATTAAAAGACCATGGTCAGCAATAACAGGACCCTAATATTAATCCTTTGTAAAACCATTCAGATGAGATTTTATGGCTACATTGTATATGAAAAAATAAGCTTCGGCCTTTTTTCAGTGGTGCAGCATTATTTTGGAAAACAATGCATTCTAACACAACAATATTTGAATAAATGTATAAGCTACAAACCAATTAAATAATAAGGCTACTTAGCAATACCTTTTATTGGCCTGGACAAAGATAGAATAAAAACATAATCTATGAGTTTAATTTAATTCAAATATGCATGTTTAGTATATATTTGTCTAAACAACATGTACCTATTAGTAACCGACACAGGTTCTCATTAACAGTTCCATCTCTGAAATGAAAATTATGTTGTTTTATAACGTATTTCTGAATGAAACAAGAGATGTTTGTCAAACATTATGCCCCCCCTGAGCGCCATGTTGTCAGGATTATATGGACAATTGAATGAAATATGCATGGACCGAAATGACAGCTGATTTGTCGCTAACATTGTATGCCGTTGAGGCAGTTTTAAGATTATGACCATTCAAAGTTTGAGGATGGAGTGTGTTATGACCATGACCTTTGACTCTATGACCTCAAAATCCATAGTAGTCATCAGCTGGTCACCAAAAATCTAAATGTTAAGTTTGAGGGCCATGGGTGCAGGCATTGACAAGTTATCACACAGACAAGCATTTTTCGTTCAAGGTCACTGTAACCTTGACCTTTGATCCAATGACCCCTTAAATCATAAGGGTCATCTACAGGTCAGACACAACTCCAAGTCAAGTTTGAGGGCCATGGGTGCAGGCATTGTCCAATTATCACTTGAAACATTTTCGCATTCAAGGTCACTGTGAACCTGACCTTTGACCCAATGATCCTAAAATCAATTAGGGTCATCTCCTGGTCAGGCCCAACTTACATGTCAAGTTTGATGATCATAGATTCAGGCATTGTTGAGATATCACTGGGAGAAGATTTGTTAACTTTTTTGCGTTAAAGGTTACTGTGACCTTGACCTTGGCCTGATGAACCCCAAAGTCAAGAGGGGTCATCTACTGGTCAGGCCCAACCTTCAAGTCAAGTTTGATGACCACAGGTCCAGGAATTGTCGAGTTTGCTTTCAAGGTCACTGTGACCTTGACCCCTAAAATCAATATGGGCCATCTACTGGTCAGGCCCAACCTCCAATTCAAGTTTGATGGCCGTGGGTGCAGGCATTGTCGAGTTATCACTCAGACAACCTTTTACCATTCAAGGTCACTGTGACCTTGACCTTTGGCCCGATGACCCCCAAAAACAATAGGGGTCATCTACTGGTCAGGCCCAACCTCCAAGTCAAGTTTGAGGGCCATGGGTGTAGGCATTGTCGAGTTATCACATGGACAACCTTTTACCATTCAAGGTCACTGTGACCTTGACCTTTGGCCCGATGACCCCCAAAAACAATAGGGTTCATCTACTGGTCAGGCCCAACCTCAGGCCATAGGTGCAGGCATTGTCGAGTAATGACACGGACAACCTTTTACCATTCAAGGTCAAGGTGACCTTGACCTTTGGCCCGATGACCCCCAAAAACAATAGGGGTCATCTACTGGTCAGGCCCAACCTCCAAGTCAAGTTTGAGGGCCATGGGTGTAGGCATTGTCGAGTTATCACATGGACAACCTTTTACCATTCAAGGTCACTGTGACCTTGACCTTTAGCCCAATGACCCCCAAAAACAATAGGGTTCATCTACTGGTCAGGCCCAACCTCCAAGTCAATTATGAGGGCCATGGGTGCAGGCATTGTTGAGTTATCACCCGGACAACCTTTTACCATTCAATGTCACTATGACCTTGATCTTTGACCCGATGAGCCCCAAAAACAATAGGGGTCAGCTACTGGTCAGGCCCAACCTCCAAGTCTGGAATGAGAGCCAAGGGTGCAGGCATTGTCGAGTTATCACTCGGACATCCTTTTACCATTCAAGGTCACTGTGACCTTGACCTTTGGCCCGATGACCCCCAAAAACAATAGGGGTCATCTTATGGTCAGGCCCAACTTCCATATCAAGTTTGATGACCACAGGTCTAGGCATTGTTGAGTTATCACTCGGATAAGCTTTAAAATTATTTTACCATTAAAGGTCACTGTGACCTTGACCTTTGACCCGATGAGCCCTAAAATCAATAGGGGTCATCTGCTGGTCAGACCCAACCTTCATGTCAAGTTTGATGACCATACGTCCAGGAATTTTTGAGTTATCACTCGGACAAGCTTTGGTCTACCGACGGACCGACCGACATACCGACATGCCTGTGCAAAGCAATATACCCCTCTTCTTCGAAGGGGGGCATAATTATTGTTGGCATTTTAGTGGCCATTTTGCAAATTCTAAAGAACAGAAATAAATGGCTAGTCATCTTTCTCAAACAATCAAAAGCAGATTCCTAAAACACTTTGGTGTTTGATTTTTAAGCATCTATAAAACAGGCAAAAGGGCTTTTGAGTCAAGCCTATTAGTTGAGGTCCCTTTTAAAAGGTCATGAAAAAGTTCCCTTGACTGAAAAGCAGACCCCTATTCTATTCTAAGCCAATCTATGGCAATATTGAACAAGCATTAATGAGTACAAATTAAACATGTGGGTCACTACCACTGAGATAGTTACTGTGCCAAACACTGAGCTTACTCATTAAGGATGCCAAACACAAATCCATCTGCTCCTGCCTTCTTTAGTTCACTGAGATTCTCACTCATGCAGGTAAACTCTACCTCGGAGTAGCAGAAATCTCCGCCCCTGGGACGGATCATCACATACACTGGAATGCTGACCTTCAACTTCATCACCTTTAAAATACCTGAAAATTCGTCTAGGAAATGCAAAATGTGTAACTTATTCTTCAGGGCTTACAAATGAAAAATAAACTGTATAGTACTGCTTAAAATTAAAACAATATATCATTAATGAGAAGTTAATTTCCCTTTTCATTAACCAGTGTCGTAGAGCAAGCGCATGCAATGTCTTATGACCATTAAGTTTTGATAAAATAAGATTATTCAAACCAATATATTTTATATTTTCAAATTAATTATTTATACAACAGTTCCAATGTTTAAAGCTTTTACAAAAATAGCATCTAATTTATGTAACATTTGGTGAGAAAAAAAGCTTAACATGCATGTTATTTAAAAATAAAATTGCCTATAAATAAGTTACGATAGATCACATTTTCTCTTATCTAATCTTCTTATGTCTATACCAATGCTTGGTGTTGTTCCTCCCTCAAATAGATTTGAACAAAGCTCAACCCTGGTTGCTCCTGTCAGAGAAGTCAGAAACAACATGTTAATATCTCACATATTTGTAAGATACAATGTAAACATACATGCACATGAAGAAAACGGTTAACCTGACCCTTTTAAAAGACAAATAAAGAGGTCTTCTAAGCACATTGTGACCTATAAATTTTTATCTTTTACTTTGTAGTAGTACCTGAGCATTCCTACATTGCATAATATAACTTTCAAATTAAACCCATACTATGGTGGTTTATAACTACCATAAGATAACCTGTCAACGCTCGCGAATTGTTTAGTGTTAACCACTTAATTTTCTAGCTATCTAGTTAATTTTCGCGAAACTTTTTCGGTAAGATAAATATCATAAGACTAAAAACTGGCTTGATAAGTGGTAACTTATTAAGTGGAATTCGCCAACCATAACTATAACCAGTTACTGCTAAAATCCAAAAGTGCATTTACAGATTAGTGGTACACACGAAACTTATCTACTTAACCAGTTATTATGTTACTTATTAAGTGGAACTCGCAAACCATAACTAGTAAACCTGTTAGTGTTGCATAGCTCAAAAGGGTAATAGATTGCAGTTCTGGGCACTTTTAAGCCTGTTTTTGGGAATTACGGACACTATGGACCATGGACATTACGGACCAGATTTAGGGACACTAAGGACCAGATCCATGATTTAAACTCTTTTTTTTTTAAATCAATCACTCATTAGTTTTTAATTTGTTAATAAATACTTGAATATGAGTGCTCAGTATGACGTTATATCTTCCATAAAACTGTGAAAAATCCCGTGAAGTTCGAATAGATCAATGGTTCAATATAAAATCTTGTGAAATTCCAAAAGGTGTTAAAGACCTATGCATTTATAACAATTATGTGAACAATAATGAACGAAATTTGAAAGATCGGCAGTTAAAAGCAACAGAAGAAATATTTTCCAAAACAGTTTATTTCCCAAAATAAATCGAGCAGAAATATTTTCCAAAACAGTTTATTTACCAAAATAAATCAAGCATATACATTGTATTAAATAAACGATGTGTGTTTGTTGCAATTCTTGCAAACTGATGTTTAAAACTGGCAATTTCTGTTGCCTTAATTAGTGTTTATTAGTTATAATTGTACACGTAATTATCGGCGGTATATTACAAAAGAAACATTATACTGACAACCTTTAATTGGCAATCATAAAAGTGTGAAAACCCATTGTAACGGCGCACTTTCACTGAACCCACGGCTCAATACACAATCCGACTGGTAGGTTACAGTGCCATTTATCATTTTGGCTCAGATTTAGCGGAAAATGAGGTTATGGCATGTTGACATTAAAAACCAGTCGAGTGTAATTCGTTGATCTTGTTCAAACGTAAGTAAAAAAGTTAAAGGTTATACTTTTGGTTTGGACACTAAAAAAAGGTCAAAGAATTCGCAGTCAAGACGGAAGTCTATACTTCAGTAATTCCGACAGTATTTTAAGAAAACTTCAAAATTGATCCGGAATTGGGCAACTGCCCAGTATATGCAACTGCAACCTATCTTTGTAAAAATCGGAGCTGCAACCTATCATTTTCTTTTCGTTCTCATATCTTTTAAAATCATTAATATATTTCTTCACAAATACCCGTACCTGTTATATTTAAACAAAACTTAAGTGTTTTATGCGGTTTTCCTGAACTTTTATTATCATTTTCTACTAAATCTGAGCCAAAATGATAAATGGAACTGTAACCTACCAGTCGGATTGTGTACATGTTGGAAACATTGCAGAAGTGTTCTCGAAAACGGTATCAGTTTCAAGGAAAATATGGATATGTAAATACACACTAGGTAGGTAGGCATATGATAGGCTATGTTAATTATAGGTATTACGTTGACTTTCGGCTCGAGTCGAGCATTTTGGTGCCATCTTGCACTGAAACCAACCATTTGGTCACTGACTGAACCTTTCAATTAAAACAGATGAAACGGAAAACAAACAAATATGACGATTTTAAGTTTATTTCAGAAAGCAATCGATCACATATGAAAACATTAATATTCACATTTACAATAATAGGATAAACACATATTTCGTTCATTATTATTCAAATTATTATAATATTTTATTAAAAATACATTGATTTTTAACATTGGAATTTCCTGGGATTTTTCAGTTACATTAAAGATAATTTTCATACTGAGCACTAATATTCAAGAATTTATTAACAAATTTAAGACCAATGAGTGAATAAATTAAAAAAAAACAAATGTTTAAAAACATTGTAAATGATGGTCCGTAAGTTTCTAAAGATGGTCCGTAATGTCCCTAAATCTGGTCCGTAGTGTCCCTAAATCTGGTCCGTAATGTCTGGTCCGTAATGTCCATGGTCCGTAGTGTCCGTGACCCGTTTTTAATCTTATGATATTTATCTTACCAAAAAAGTATCGCAGATATTCACTACATAGCTAGAACTGGTACTGTCTCGCTAATGAACATTTCAGATGCAGTTAACTTACCTCCTCGCTGCGCATTGATTGCAGATTGTACAGAATCAACACAAACTTCCATGACTCTAAAAAAATCTGTCAAATTTTCGCGGAAAAAATGCAGGTGATCATAAGATTTTGAGTCTGTAAAAATTGCAAAGGGCTAATCCAAAGCGTCAAATTTATGTAATCTATTTCGTAATTATATCGTGTATAATATAAACATATTGAGAACAGAATGCAGATTTATCTTAAAAATCTACAAACTGTGACACGCAACCTGTTGTCACATTCTTTCAAGGTTTGTTTTTCTTTGTAATTTATTAATGTGTTTGTTGTCATTCATTTTCGCGACCTTGTTTCGTAACAAATTTGACAGATTTTATTTAATGACTTGTAAGCATATTTATGTGTCCTTCACGAAGGTCAACATGAATATTCAATCATTTGCTACTTTAAAACTTGAGTGCATATCTGCAAAATAGTTTATATCTGCAAAATAGTTTGTTAAAACATTTTTGCAGTTGCATCATCATGTCTAGCTCTCACCTTAGAGTAGTGGTACTGTATGTCTATGACCATTTAGCATCATATTTGCCTTTTATACCAAGACATTTATTTGAGTTTTGAAGCTTTCTTCGAGGCAAGCTTCTAACACTAACAGATAATGCCATGATGTTTACAATTTCATTGACACCTGGTAATGATTATTAGGTGTTAGGATGTTATATACTAACATTAGGTCCCACACAAGTATTACACAAACCAATGCTTTTAACGATTTATTCCATAAAACCATAGTATTTATTTTCATGAATTTTGTTTTAATTGAAATGTGTGAGAAATATCATAGCCAGCATGAGACTTAGTCCAAAATATTGCATGTTGACAGATTTGTTTACGATTTTTAATATGGCAAATCCTTCACGTACAAATTGTTTTGTACCAAAAGTCAATAGTTATTCCGATCGGGATTCCAGGTTAAAGCATATTTCGTCAATAAAATATCAGAAAAACAAGAAATATTACCAGATATGTTATTTTGTATTAGTTCCGTACAAAAAAATAAATATCCAACGAATAATTATGAGTTTGATGTGTTTTTTTTTCAT
Organism: Mya arenaria; assembly: GCF_026914265.1. Classification (NCBI taxonomy): domain Eukaryota; kingdom Metazoa; phylum Mollusca; class Bivalvia; order Myida; family Myidae; genus Mya; species Mya arenaria. The sequence continues at coordinate 11,710,586 of NC_069133.1, forward strand.
TTCAACCGTCGACACATAACTATAAATATACATGAAAGGCACCTGCAAGGCTGCGGTTCACAGTTTTACAACAATCAGAACACCTCGGAGATTGCCGAGTTGTTACGTTTCTATTTACAAGGTCTCCTGAAGCGTGCCCGAGATGGCCGAGTTGTTATGATTGGCATAATTGCTGTCTGTGTCAGTCAAGTTTTGTTTTATTGGAAAGGTAAATCCTGTGTTTTAATGCATTTAAAGCTTTTTTTGTGCAAAAAACTTTGCATTTACATGGTAAAATATGTGTATAAATCTTTATTATCTATTTCAAACATAAAATACTTCCTTAGTAAAAACAATTTCAATACTTTTTCAAAACCCTCCTGTTATTGCACAAACCCGTTTATGTTAGGGATTAGAAGAATCCTGTATAACACGTCAATTATTTTAGACTAGCATGAGACCGTGATTTCCTTGTCATAATTGTAATACTCGCGGCAGACCTTGAGACTTGACAGGTATTGGTCTGTGCAGATTACTACATGTAGTCCATATAAAAAGTCGCATTTTTTCTTTTGGCAACACTATGGATCCATCGTACACTTGACTTTGCCTTTTTCCATGCCAAATCGTAGCATTCAGAAAATTGTGCAGAAAGATAATGCACCTGCAGCTAAATGCATCACTATGGGCAAACCAAAATTGCCATAAAAAGTTGACAAAATCTGTTTGCATCAATTTTTCATGGAAAACACCAGTTTCTTATAGAAAGTTAGATAAAAGCAAGAAATACATGTCTTATTAACCCAACACTTATTCCAAATCCCAGATTGCTTTTATTTTCTGATTATTTAGCACTGGAAGCAATATGTATGTACATTGTTGGTTATGCAAGTCATTTTCGGGATTTAAGAATTTCATAGACAGAATTTATTTGACATTTATAATGTGATCATTGTCATGATTGTGGATGGAAATATAACTACATAAATCAGATTTTAATCATCTATAACATCCAAAACACCCAGGAAATTGCCATGGTAAGCAAACAATGATTATGAAACCCTTTTGTTTAATCCATGTGCTTCATATGATCAGATACTGTAACACATGCTTCATACTCATAGCATTTTATATAACACAAGTGATATTCTCATAGCATTTCACCTATAATATGTTTGTTGCATTTTCTGCACTATTAAAGCTGCTCTCTCACAGATTGACCGTTTGGCGAAAAAATAATATTGTCTTGGAATGAGCTAATTTTTGCGTAAATGTCTGAAAACCAGTTTAGTTATACAAGACTGCTTACACAAGATAGATCACAGTTTTTCATATTTACATTCAAAAATTGAATTGAATGCATTGATACCGAAATCAGCTGATTCAGACACACAAACAAACTAAAAAAATGTCCAAACTGTGCAAGTGCAGCTTTAAATACTAGACATATAATTTTAAGACTCTTTTGAAATACTATTTTATAATTGAAGAGCTTTCACTGTATCAAACAGGCAATCACTGTTTAAAAAATAAATAAAAATAATGATAATATTTGAAGGGATACCTGTATTTAGAATTAGACACTTCATTGCAACCGTTAGTCTCCCTTTAGAATCCCTTGAAAATATTGAATTTCGAAACCCATCTTTTTTACTGCTGACCAACATTTTTGCTGGATACCGTATTGGTTTGGCGGAGTAATAAGAACAACAACTCTGCTCGGAGAATCCTATCTGTCGCATGATCATCTGATAAAAAATTTAATCTGACACATTGACAAATGCATATATATTATGAATTCTGGATCATCAAATGTGTAACACATCAAGGTGCTTGGAAATTTTACTCAGTCAGAAAAACAGTCCATGTGAGTCTAGAATTGAAGTCAAGGCTTAATTATTCACTTAACTGTTTTTCTGAATTAATATCAGTGGAAGACAATTTGATTAGGCATAAAACAACTGCATCTGAAACTTAATTTCTTTAACACAGAACCAGGTATGCTGCCATAGATTCCAAAGATGTTTTCAGACAGGCAAGGTCAGCTACAGTCAGTTTAATGCACTAAGACATCACATCACGTCACAAAAGGTAAAAGAATGGATATACACATGTAGTTTAGTTTTTGCATTTTCATTAGTTCATTTCTTAAAGAAACAAAGTCCAGTAACTATCATAGTCTTGGTGCTGTCAGCTTCATTGTGCAAATCTTGAACCTTGGCCATTACTCAAAAGCTATTCAAGATATTTGATTGAAACTTCGTACTCATGTTGCCAATGACAACGCACCCTTGTGCAGGAGGCCTAAAACTGTTGCTTAAATAACTGTTAATTGATGCCCATTGATAGTTCGAAAAAGTCATACAAAAATTGCGCCAGTATTTGAAAATCATTCAATTTATTTACATTCATGTGTCTTTGTGCACATACTATTTGTTTCAATGTGCACATGTGTAGGAAAACCTATAATTCAGGCTTTGATAGTTTCCAAATTATGCTCTTTAATAGTTTGAAAATATTCATACAAGAAATTAAACTTGGCTGTAAGTTAATAACCGTTCAACATATTCACATGAAACTTTGTAGACATAATGCCAGTGAGAATTTAAGGATAAGTAGCCAAGCCCACAACTCCTGCTTAAAAAATGATGAGTTATGCCCCTTATTCACTAAAATGACCATACAAGCACTTGCATTTGCTGGTCAGCGCTTTTGTTTAAAAATTAACAATTGGATGATTCACAAAATACTTTTAATAAATGGTTTCAGTTTTATATTTAAAATTTTGTGTCCGTTTTATGTTTTTCCTTTTTGAGAAACAAAATTTAGATATAAAACATGAATATTAACTCCATAACTCCGTTTTTGCTTATATGAATAAAAAGTATTTTTTATCTGTCTAGAAGCTGTCTTCAGTTGTTGTTTCCCAGATAATCCGGAGGACTGGTACAGCAGCCGGGAATGTTTTACCAGAGATCACTCCACATGCCCAGAAGATTGTTGGTCGCTGGCTCCTCACATGTGCAGGCATGTGTGTGGGGGCCGTCATTCTCGGGGGAATCACCAGGTGAAATAATTGGACGTGTTATATGTAAATTGTAATGAGGAATCAGGCATCAAAATAAGAACTGAGTTAATTGTTAAGCTAGTGCTTGACATCAAAAGTTTTTTTCATATATATATATATATATATATAAATATATAGATAAGATTTTATATAAAATAAAAAATTCGAGCAAGCTCAGAAAGCATTAACCAATAAGGAAGGTTTGTGCTAATTTTGACCAATAATGACCAAAAATAAGATAGATTATGATGATGATGGTAGCAGTAACAACAACAACCACGATGATGGTTGATGAATTCATTACAGGTTGACAGAGTCTGGCCTGTCGATGGTGGACTGGAAGCTGTTTAAGGACATGAAGCCCCCAAGATCACAACAGGAGTGGGTGGAGGAGTTTGAGAGATATAAGCAGTACCCAGAGTATCAATTGTATGTATTGTAGTTTGCAAATAGTGTTAAAAGGAATATATTAAATCAAAATTGAATACTGGTATCAGTCAATGACATATTATATTTAACCAATTGGCGTACTAAATGATGACTTAGCACACTCAGGTTGTTAATTTTGAGCAGGACTTTCTACCCTTTTAACTGTACAGAGGTAGCTAAAAATAAATCAACACTAGATGCAATATTGAATGAGTTTACTTTGGTTTTTCAAACTGTTCAGAACTTGTAATACCACTATTTATTAATAGAGATATTTTGATTGATATGCATCTGCCTCTGTTGTATTGCAACTTTGTGTGTTTCCCATTGTGGTCTAAGCCTGTAAACAGGGTAATATAAAAGATTTGGCTGCTTGGCTTGTCCATAGAGTTTCAATTGTATTATTATTAACAGATTGACATCTAATCTTCTTATAGGTTAAACATGAATGCTTGGGAAGAATGCAGTGTTTGAAATACTCAACTGTATGTTGATTTAGGACACAGCGTTTTCTTCTATTTTCTTCCAGTAGTGGGAAAGAGATGACACTGACTGAGTTTAAGTTTATCTACTATATGGAGTGGGGCCACCGAATGTGGGGGAGGGGAGTGGGGCTGGTCTATGCTCTTCCTGCCATCTACTTCTGGAAGAAAGGCTGGCTGACCCGCGCCATGAAGCCCAGGGTACTTGTGTTTGGGGCACTCATCGGCTTCCAGGTACACTTTAACAACCAGTTGTTTTCTTTTCATCTTTTTGGCTTATCTATTTTCCAATTTAAAGTCAAGGTTTTGTCTATTTTTCAAATAAAAAGTCAAAGGATTGTCATAGCCTTGACAACATTATCATCTGCTTGCAAACACTTATACCTTCGCCATAAATCGAAAACCTTTCAAGATATTAAAAGCAAACTTGGTACACAGGTTGCAAGAGACAATACATTCATGTACATTTCCTTTATTAACAGAAAAACAAGAGACAAGCGTTGGCATTTGCTTTTAGGCAATCTGGTTATGATATTCTTTGTTTCATATAAAGAAATAAATTGAATGGTATTAAATCAATAACTGATGTTTATAAATAATTTATGTATGATTGTCATTTTCTGTACTTACTCTACAAAGTGTATCTCCAATTTTACTGTCATATGTTTCTAGGGTTTTCTGGGCTGGTACATGGTGAAGAGTGGCCTACAGGACCAGCCTGAGTCCACAGATGTGCCGCGTGTCTCCCAGTACCGACTGGCTTCACACCTCGGCTCTGCCCTGCTGCTGTACACACTATTCCTTTGGAATGGCCTGTCACACGTCCTGCCTCAAGTCAAGGTATATAGCCATGTATTAGGGTTTTAACCAGGTTTTAAAAAGGTCAGGGTGCTGAGGGACAAATAGGCATATTGTAATGGGCTTTAAATAATTAAAACATTATGAATTTCATAGAAAATGTTAGAAATTGTGCTTATTTGAAGAAGTATTAGGTCTCAACTACTAAATATGTTAAGTTTGTTTGAATTTATAATCATATTTCAAGATAAAATCAAAAGAAAAGAAATCATTGATTATCTTAATAAGCATTTGATTCTTTGAAGGCAGGAGGTGCTCACTCTGGTCTCCATAAGGACAAGGTGCAGCACCCTCACATAACCCACTAGCTAAAACTCTTCATGTATCCCAATATGTATGTAGTGATCTTGCATCACCCAGTGCCCGATAGCCTCTTACAATAGATCTGTCCTTCTGCTCTAAACACTATTCCTTTGATATGGCCTGTCTCACATCCTGTACCAAGGGTATAAAGCTATGTATGTAGCAATCTTGTGTCTCCAAGTACTGGCTGATCTCTTACCTCAAATCTGCCCTGCTGCTCAAGTCACAGTCAAGCTGCTGTACACACTCTTCCTGTTTCACGCCCTGACTCAAGTTAAAATATCTATTATTTAACGTCTGTGTATGATGTATTTCAGGTGCCCGAGTTCCGTCAGTTAAAAATGGTGAGAGGCATGTCCCATGGACTCATGGCCACTGTGTTTATAACAGCCTTATCAGGTATGTTGAGACTGACATTTTACATCAGAACCCTGTATTATTATCACTACCGGGGTATCTCTATTTAATTTATTGCTAAACCTTACGCTTTGGTTTTATGTATGCTATTATTGATACAATGTTCTTACTTATCATGAAATTTTATGAGAATTTCATATTGTATACATGAAATCAGGAAATTTCTTATATCCCAATATAAGTTTAAACAGTATTTGTTTGGATCAGAGAGGTAAATAATGGTTATTTATTAACAGTTTATTAAAACCCTGCTTGGTTCATTAAAATGTGCTTTGTTGTGAAACACTGTTAATTATATTTGAATAATATTGTGATTATTAAGACATTTACTTAAACAACAAACAACTAAGTGAAAAAGAACTGTGTATCTCAGAATGTGTAGCCACTGTATCAGTGTTGTTATACACACCACAGGAGCATGTGTAGCCATGGTATCAATGCTGTTATACACACCACAGGAGCATGTGTATCCATGGTATCAATGTTGTTATACACACCACAGGAGCATGTGTAGCCATGGTATCAATGCTGTTATACACACTACAGGAGCATGTGTATCCATGGTATCAATGTTGTTATACACACCACAGGAGCATGTGTATCCATGGTATCAATGTTGTTATACACACTACAGGAGCATGTGTAGCCATGGTATCAATGCTGTTATACACACCACAGGAGCATGTGTATCCATGGTATCAATGCTGTTATACACACCACAGGAGCATGTGTAGCCATGGTATCAATGCTGTTATACACACCACAGGAGCATGTGTAGCCATGGTATCAATGTTGTTATACACACCACAGGAGCATGTGTAGCCATGGTATCAATGTTGTTATACACACCACAGGAGCATGTGTATCCATGGTATCAATGTTGTTATACACACACCTAAGGAGCATGTGAAGCCATGGTATCAATGTTGTTATACACACCACAGGAGCATGTGTATCCATGGTATCAATGCTGTTATACACACCACAGGAGCATGTGTATCCATGGTATCAATGCTGTTATACACACCACAGGAGCATGTGTATCCATGGTATCAATGCTGTTATACACACACCTAAGGAGCATGTGAAGCCATGGTATCAATGTTGTTATACACACCACAGGAGCATGTGTATCCATGGTATCAATGCTGTTATACACACCACAGGAGCATGTGTATCCATGGTATCAATGCTGTTATACACACCACAGGAGCATGTGTAGCCATGGTATCAATGTTGTTATACACACACCTAAGGAGCATGTGAAGCCATGGTTTCAATGTTGTTGTTTTTCACTAACCATGAGGGCATTTGTTGCGGCCTGGACGCTACTCTGACATACAACATAGCCTAAGATGGCTGACCGCTGATGTAGATAATATAAAGTTTTATTATATTCCCACAGGAGCTTTTGTAGCTGGCCTGGACGCTGGGCTGACATACAACACATGGCCTTTGATGGCTGACCGCTGGATTCCCACTGACCTGTGGGCCATCAGCCCGAAGTGGAAAAATATGTTTGAGAATGCAACAACGGTGCAGTTCAATCATAGATACCTGGTATGTAGCATTTACAGGTGAAATGTTCAGAATTTGGAAATGGTTAAATGGGCATTGTTACCCATTCATTATTTTGTACTAATTGGAATGAAAATTTAGGAATTACAATGATCCATCACCATTTAATATCGGGAATGTACAAACAACTGTGTATGAACTAGTGTTTGCTGCTGAACTAAATGTATCTTATTTCCTCTGATTTTCTAATTAGTTTGTTTGTTTACAAGCATAAAAAGTCGAGGTATTGTCATACCTTGGCATCTTTGTTGTACAAAACATTTAACCTTGGCCATCACTCAAAAACCTTGAAAATTTCAAAAGAAACATAGTTCACATGTTGCAAGAGATAATATGCACATGTACACTGCACAGCAAGGGCCATAACTCTTGACTTTTATAATTGTGGGGTTGTTCCCCTCTTTTTTACTGAAACCAACATTCGAGCATTGTTGAGAGATTCAACTGTACGCCAGGTTCAATGTCTCCCACATATTACAGGCAGAATCTACCATACTTCTGATTGGAGGATTCTGGTTCATGTGTCGCAAGTTCCCCCTCCCACCTCGAGCCAGGATGGCCGTTAACTGCCTCTTTGGAATGGCTCTTCTTCAGGTAAACAATTGTTTTCACATTTTCATTCATGAAATCAATATTTAGTTATGTCTTTTATTAAAAATGATGTCACTTTCTTATTTTAGATATGTTAGGGGGAGTCTAAACCAAGTACCAAGAAACATGTATTTTTAGTATTTATGAATAATCTAAAGCAGAACATTAGATTATCTTATTATTTACACATCATTCTTTGAATTCTTTTTTAGCTATTATGGTTTTTAAAGATGAACTCGTACTCCCAAATAAGATTTAACACAATTAATACAAATGTTATACAATTCCAAAAAGGATGAATAAATGTCATAACAATTGTTCTTATGAATGATATCGAGTTTAATTTGAAAGAAATGAGCATAAATTACAGGATTTCTTCCTTATAAGACTATAGTAGACCACAGTAATCTTTTAGCATTCACCAGTCATTTAATTTTTTTGCGCTTTCTGCTATTAAATTCACGGTTACATTCATGTTATCAGTAGTTAATATTTTCCATAAATGCATTATTTAGTAAGTAGTTAAAGGTTTATCAGTAAAAAATTTTGTTTGTTATACATGTGTATGTATTGATTTTGAATAAGAGCGTCATTTTAAAGAAAAAAGTTGAAGTACTGTCATTGCCTATGCGTTGTAATTGTTGGCTAATTGTAAAAACTTTTAACCTTTATCTAGCTTGAGTTTTGTTAATATATCTTAAGTGTGAGATTTTTTTTACTTTTAACTCAGGCCTGCTGACCAAATGTTTCGCTTTTTTGATGAATATAAATCCAATTTCAAACAAATAGTCACGCCTTTGTGCTTTACAATAATGCAAATCAGTCTGATTACTATACTTTTCATTCCATCATCAGTATGGATTTCAATATATGTTAATAAATGAGTGATTTGATATTGGCCCTGTTTATTGTCCAAGGGCAGTCATATTGGCACGAGGCCGAAGGCTGCCGTTTCCAAACTTCCAGCTGCGAATCTATATCCTGGCCCTGTTTAATTAGCCAATCAAATTCTTTAAAATGCGGGCTTTATATCTATATCACTTTTCGAACCGGGGCCGCTAATTGATATAGATATTGGCACTGTTATAGAGGAGGCCATTGTATTATTGGACGAGGCAAATGCTGTGTTTAAGGGCTAATAAATAATAGTTATTTAATAATAACGTTTAAAGAACATGGGCCGTATTCATAAAACATCTTAAGTTAAGTCAATTTCTTAAAATTTTCATATTCAAATCTAAAGAAATGTTTAAGTGATTTTAACATGAATGTTTTTTTCAATAAAGTCAATGAAAATAATGAATTTTTGAAATTTTTGATTTCTCATGATTCAAAAGATACTAAAATTAGAAAAGTGACTCAAGTTCGGAATTAAGATTTAAGAATACCACCCCTGATCATTAATTGGGTTTTCTCTCTTATTTTAAGAGATGTCAATGAAATCTTTAGCGTTGTAATATCCTTATTATTGCAGGGTACCCTGGGAGTGTTAACGTTGCTGTATTTCGTCCCAACCCACCTGGCGGCCACGCACCAGTCTGGCTCCGTGGCACTGCTCTCATTCGCTACATGGTTCGCTCATGAGATGAAAAAAATGCCCAAATAATTAGTTAATATTTATATTTGGGGAAGTGTTAAAATGGTTCAAAACCTTGTTCATGTGATAGTTTATTTGTTGGAAAATTAATGCAAGATCCAAATTTACTTCATTGATTGATCATAAAAAGCAAGATTTTGTAAAAAGAATTGTTTGAGTTAAATGTATTGGGATTTTAAAGCGACAGTCCGCAAATCGGGCAAATTAGCCATGAAAAAAAAAAAATTCATCTATGTGTTGATAAGCATTCCTGACTGACGAATCCAAAAAAAATTTGGTTCAAATCGACCTAGAAATGAGTTTTTCGTGTCATTGTCAATATCTCTTCTTAACTATCGGCCCCCGAGAGTTAACGGTTATATAAATAGAAAAAACAGTGGGATTCCAAAGTTCTTGCGCATGCGCAGGGCGATACTATTTCCCGGTCTCTCCTCGTAAAATCCGGTCTCATCCGGTCTCATAAATCCCGGTTCATAACTTATGGCCCCAGGCAACGGATTGTGTTGCTGATGTTTATAACACGATTTTGACAATCTTATTTGTTTTTATATGTAACAAAATGGTATAAAATATATAAACATTATGTCTTAATTTATGCAATTTGTTATAGGTATACACTATTTATGCAATTCGTGTTAAAGGTGTAGAGAAAGATGCGATGCAGTACAAATGCTCATGTTTTTTGCATAAAAGATTGAGGACGGCTAGAGTATGAAGTAACTTAGAATTGCACCTTTTAAATTATGTTATGTTATGTTATTGTTCTTCCTTTTATGTTTACCCCCCCCCCCAACATAAAATTTTTTAAGCATAAATGATTACAATTGAAAAATTCCATGTTTGCATATCCGACTCATATCTGATTTACATGTAGTCAAGCATTGTTATTTTTTTGTATTACTATTATCAATAGTATACTTATAACTGAATTTAATATGAAAAAAACACACACTCAATGTGTTTGTTATTCATGACATTAATTTCAGTACATGTGCATATTTCATGTTTTTATCTTTGCCTAAATTTATTTTATGTTTTATTGATATAAAATTTGAAATAAATAGTGACATAATTATCATCAAATATCTAATGTTTTAATCAACTGTAATCTTTTGTAATCCTATTACCCCCCGCGGTCATTAACACCTTTTTGATCACGCCCGATAGCTACTATAAAACAGAGACCGGAGGAGACCGGGACCGGATGAGACCGGGACCGGGAAATAGTATCGCCCCCAAGAGTAGTCGGAAAAACCGTAGACCTACTTTCTCTTTTGCCGTCTAAAAATAGCAACTTTCGGCAATTTTCAATTTGTTAAATCTAAGTTATTAAAGCGATTTTTTAAAAAATAACTGCGGTTCAGTCGGTCTGAAACAATGTGGAACTTATTAAAAACTTTTGAAATACGGTTACTTTTGCGGACTGTCGCTTTAACCGAAATTCAACTTATTTCGTTTCCTGTTATGCTTAAATTTAATAAAAATATTTCAATTCGCAAATATTTGGAAATTCTCTTTAAAAATCACTTTGGCGATGAAATCTCAAAATAATTCAACCTGGCATGGTGAATGTTGTTGCTTTTATAAAGCAACATGAGAATAAACATTTTTAAGAGTAAAACTAACAAAAAATAGCAGTGAAATTGACATGATATTCCACTGAAAACCATAAAGGTATATCAGATTTTTGTGCTGTTGACTATAGGATATTTCTCATTTCATGTACATATTGTGATTTTGAATGAACTAAGTTGCTTTGATTTTTATATATTCCTTCATTTTCTATTAACAATAGCTTTTTTGCTAACTGTTTACAGTGATATATCTGAACAGTATTTTTAGTATGTGGAACTTCCAATAGTTTTGTAAAGGGCTGTTTCTTTAAGAACCCTAGTAGCAACTTTGTGCCTAGAATATTTTTTTCAACAGTAGTACCAAGTAACTACCACATTTTAAATCCTTCTAGTGTTTCATTAAAAATCCTACCTAAATATAGCAGCAGAAGTTACTGTTAAGAATCTCTAGAAGTATGAAATTGCTCCTATTATTCTTGATGAAACAGCCCTTCGTTTATTAAACTTACTGGTACCGGTACTCTTTCTTTTCTATTGTGTTCATGCATTCATGATTACAAAAAACTTTTGATGTACATTTGCAATTTATTGTCATGGATGTTGCAAAGACAAGTCCTTAGGATGTGAGGTTCTTGCATTTATGTGTACAAATGTGTCTTAATTTTGAACAAAATAAAATGAGACAACAGAAGATTGTTTTGATTTTATTTGTGTATTTTGTTTCTTACACCCTGTATAGCTATGGTAAGAATTCCTCAGATTCTAGATTGGTATTTCACCTTGCATGTACAACCTAAACTAACATCAAGGAGTCATAAAAACATGCCAAACCCTTACAATACTACATTGCAGTGCTTGCAAACTTGTGCTAATCTCCACCACTGAGCAAACAAGTCTTATTTCTTATTTCTAAGTACCTTAAATAGATCAAGACTATCATATTATGAACCCTCACAGTTCTTTCTCTTTTTTCCTCCATTCATTCTTTAGGTATTTACAATTGTATGCAAACTAAGTAAGATAGTGATCACTGCCATTTATTGGTCAAAGGGAGGTAACTCTTAACAGAAAGTAATTCCTTTCAATGCTGAAGCATTTGATGACATATACTGGGTCAGTGCAGTACTGTGGCTTGTTTCACTTTATGCAAAAGGAACATCCAAGGATGCAAACGATATGTCCCATATTACAGAATCATTGTGTATTTCCGATCTACGCCATTGTACAAGTCAAGTTTCTTCTGCCCAATTCACGTTTCATCTGTCCGAGACTTTCTCTTCTTTGCTTTCCCTCCCTCCGCCTCTGAAGATGTCCGCCTGCGCCGAGATTCCTCCTCCTACAGACAATTAAAATGAGATATAACGCCAATAAACTTTGTGGCCAAGTTTGGTAAAGATAACAAATGCAAAAGTGAGTGGTAATGAAAGTGCAACCCTGCCACCGCTGCCAACAGACCATATGATATCTATATTTCTTCCATGCTAGGCAGGCATAATTAATATACAGAATAGAACTTGCTAAAATCAACAGAAATTATTCTAGTATATATGTATTGTATCGGCAGCCAATTTTGGAGAATTAATTAATTCTATGGAATGGTTTAAGTCAGCCAAAGTTATGTTTATAGGTCAATCAATATTTATTCATTAATTACTGTTAACTAATCACATTAATACTTGTATGTGCAAACCAGCAAAAAAAAAAAAAACTGTGAAGAACTTATCCAGTTTTATACATTTGGCTGTGGAAATTTAAATCAGAATGCATTCTTTCAGCTCAAACTCGTACACATTCCATGGTCGAGGTGGGCTAACATTTAGTCAAATTTTAAATATACCAGCTCATGTATGTCGCACAAGCTGTTCCATGTGTGATGCCCTGACATTGAAAACATTATTTACAACATACTTCTGTTTATCAAGATATGAACAACAGGTTTATAAAAGGCTCTCACCTTGTCACTGCTCTCGTTCCGCCGCGAGGGTCGCAGAAGCTTGGCCTCCGTGTTCTGTAGCATCATCTGGGTGCTCACATACTGCTGTAAGGGGGAACGGGATGTTATTATTATTATCATATTATATGAATGTGATATGATGGATGTTTTTTTAAAACTTTAATATTCTTCAATGTTTGTGAAACAAGTGATTACAACATTATATTAAACACTCGTTGGCATGATGAAAAGTGTGAGTACAGTATTGTGTTGTGAGGGAATCTGGAGTACCCACAAGAAACCAACCTGTCCTTCTCGGTGACCTCAAATGGGTGGTTACAATTTACTGGTGCATAAGCACATCAATTCTTTTCACTAATGCATAAATTGCACTTATTGATTTATATAAATTAATTAAAAGTGAACGTATCAAATAAATACATGTTTTAACTAAATCAGTGAGGAAACTCGGTTTGGTTACAGAATCCTTTAAAGGGAATTCACAGCATCGACAAATTAAAAAGTCTAATAGATATGAAGTTAAAAACTAGAAAACATAAAATAACGTAAGGACCAACCTCTATCTGTTCCAGCACATCATTGTACATCTCGGTGGCCATGCGGTTCACATCATGGTTGGCATTGTTGTACATGATGGCGTTGGTAAACATGAGCATCATATCGCGCTGGAACTCTGACGTCGTCCGGATTGTGCCGCTCTCTATGTGACGTTTGATCTGGGTCAGGTCCTTGGGTCTGGAATATGCAGATATAATTGATGTATACATGTCATCCTTGGCCTGGCCTTCACAAAAATATAACAGCATTAAGTAACCAACCATTTTTGTTATCTTATTTAGATTAAAGATTAAGTTGTTATCAGTCGGCATTTGGTTAAAGATGCACTATTACTCCCAAATAATATTTACCACAATTTATACAATTGTTTAGATATACCAGAAAAGATGAATAAATGTTGAAAACAATGAGTTTAATTTGAAAGAAATGTCCAGAAAACAAGGTATTTCTACCTTATGAGACAATAGTAGATCATTGTAAATCTTCTAGCATTCACCAATCATTTAATATTTTTCGGGTTTCAGCTATTAAATACATGGTTACAATCTTGTTATCAGTAATTAATATTTTCCGTAAATGCATTATTTAGTAAGAAGTTCAAGATTTATCCATCAAAATTTATGTTTGTTATACATGTGTTACTGTATGTATTGATTTTGGATAAGTGTCACTTTAATAGATTTTAATGCTCAAATATTTTTTTCTCATAATAGTTGTGAAACTAGCCCCTGATTTAGAATGACATGGTATTAACTAAAGATAATCTTTATTGACTTCAATGTTACAGTAAAAATACATGTCTTTTTATATAAATATAAAGTATTACCACGTATCTTTTATACATGACATACAGGACAAGTGCCTAGTTCCAAGAAATGCTTAAAACATTGGACAAAAAATAAACAGAGTCAGTAATAAATTGATGACATTTAACACAAAATTAGCTTCAAAACCAAATTCATCATTAATAAGTCAAGTTTGCCTGATTTCAAATACCACCATGCATGATAAAGTTACAGCCAATACACGACCAACTATCCACTCAAAGTGTGACCTTGAACTTTTAAGAATTTTCGCCTTAATGTATCAAACATATGTGCCAGTTATTTTGAAAATCCCCCTATGCATGACAGAGTTACAGCTCAGACACTGAATAGCAGATGGACGAACAAAATCACAAACACACGGATGGTGCAATTCCAATATTATCTGCAGGCCATACAGGGGCATAAATATTATCTGCAGGCCATACAGGGGCATAAATATTATCTGCAGGCCATACAGGGGCATAAATATTATCTGCATGCCATACAGGGGCATAAATATTATCTGCATGCCATGCAGGGGCATAAATATTATCTGCATGCCATACAGGTGCATAAATATTATCTGCAGGCCATACAGGGGCATAAATATTATCTGCATGCCATGCAGGGGCATAAATATTATCTGCATGCCATACACGTGCATAAATATTATCTGCATGCCATGCAGAGGCATAAATATTATCTGCATGCCATACATGTGCATAAATATTATCTGCAGGCCATACAGGGGCATAAATATTATCTGCAGGCCATACAGGGGCATAAATATTGTCTGCAGGCCATACAGGGGCATAAAAATTATCTGCAGGCAATACAGGGGCATATATATTATCTGCAGGCCATACAGGGGCATAAATATTATCTACAGGCCATACAGGGGCATAAATATTATCTTCATGCCATGCAGGGGCATAAATATTATCTGCAGGCCATACACGTGCATAAATATCATCTGCAGGCCATACAGGGGCATAAATATTATCTGCAGGCCATACAGGGGCATAAATATCATCTGCAGGCCATACAGGGGCATAACAATTATCTGCAGTCCATACAGGGGCATAAATATTATCTGCAGGCCATACAGGGGCATAAATATTATCTGCAGGTCATACAGGGGCATAAATGTTATCTGCATGCCATGCAGGGGCATAAATATTATCTGCATGCCATACACGTGCATAAATATCATCTGCAGGCCATACAGGGGCATAAATATTATCTGCAGGCCATACAGGGGCATAAATATTATCTGCAGGCCATACAGGGGCATAAATATTATCTGCAGGCCATACAGGGGCATAAATATCATCTGCAGGCAATACAGGGGCATAAATATCATCTGCAGGCCATACAGGGGCATAAATATTATATGCAGGCAGTCATCACTGAACTTGTGAGATAAAAAGTCTTTTTTAGTTACCTTTTGACCACCAACGAGTAGCCTGGTGCAAAGTCGTCCTTGACTGGATGCAGAAATACACTGGCATACCTGTAATAGAGAATGAACACTGATTATCTCACCCCAATAACACAAAGTCCCTTATAGATGGATCAAGCTAGGTACATTGTTTTGTTTTTATGTTTTGGTATAAATTGTGAAGTGTTCTCCTTTTAAAGAGCTTTGAGAGGTTAAATGGAAACATACTATTTTAAGGATAATCATGAAAAACTATATTGTGTTATGTAAAACCAAGTTTGGTTACATCTTGATGCTACCCTTAAGTTAGATTTTTGAAATTCGAGCCAGAGAATTTTAGCGGCCATGAGTAATAGTAAAAGACCTAAATCTCAAGTGTTTCCATTTAATAAAGTTTGATTGGCAAGTAATGTAGGTTTGACTGTTTGATCATTTATAACAGGGGCTGGATTTTGTCTGACCATTAATCGTAAATAACCATACTTGTGGTTGGCAATTCCCCTCCAGACAAGCATGATGGACTTCTTCCAAGCCTTGTATGCCTTGTCATCCTCCGTATCAGAACTGAAATACAACACAGATCTGGTATAAAACACACAACTGATAAACAACACACAATAGTCTAAATAAAACACAGAACTGAAATTCAACATGGAACCAAAATTCAACACAGAACTGAAATCCAACACAATATTATTAATACAACACAACACTCAACTTGTAGAAGATCAAATCTGACAAGATCACAATGGACAGTCGCCATTCAATAAATTTTCGATTGTAATCGATCATCAGAATAAAACTAAATTCAAAGCTTAGATTTACAAGTTAAAGTCTTATATGTTTACTATTGCACCAATGAGAGGTAATTACCCTAGATTCTTCATTAATGTAATGACAATTTTGAAAGTTTATATACCAGTGTGAGCTATGGGGACTGTTAGGAATGGACTCGGAGAAGGCTGCACTGCCTGCCGGGGGCATGTTTGTCACGCTGGAATCCCCATCATCATCTGATGTCTCTGCATCACTGGGCCGGGAGCTCAGGTCATCCTATCAAAAGTATAATATGATTTTGATTAAAGAGGACTACTGAATGTTGATACCAGCACTTTTTCTCAGATGACCAAGTAGGGCATGGATGTGAATAATTTGGTCAGGTACGCTGGAACAATTTAATTCCCAGTACTTGTCCAATATAGTAATAATTTTTACATAACTGCTTGCTTCTCAATTCCAAGTGCTTTTTAATAGATAACTTTATCCCACCTTTGTGACCGAGCTTACATGAACAGAGGTGGGATTTTGTCTTCATTTGAAAAAAACAATGATAAAATTTCAAAATGTTCTTTCAAACTGACTTCCAAAATTTACTTATAAACTTTATTTATTTTTGCTTCAAACTACATAGTTAAAAAGGAACATATTAAAGTCTATGATGTGTTTAATCTGTGGTAAAAAATGTATATACAGGTGTCCTTAGGTAATTGACAATGCAACTGACGATTGGGTATCAGTCCATGCCATATGACCAAGTGGCAATGCTTGATTTTTTCAGCCAGAGTTAGAGAGTATGTATTATCATAGTAAACATACATACAATATCTTGTTTATCACAGTTTGCATTAACGACTTATAAAAAAAATGCAAGTTGATGAAGACGACACAAAGGCTATGACGATACCTATAAGTTTGTTCTTCAAAACAACAAGCAAGCTAAGGCTACAAAAAGTATTTCCTATAAATAATTCTTTCCAAGCTGTGATATGTGCTATGACAAGGTAAACACTTTCTATAGTAAAAAAGTACTTTACAAACGCATCACTTATAAGTACTTTTTTAAGTGTTTTATTCACAACAAAGAGTGTTTTTTCAATAATGAAAATACTAATTAAAGTATATCCAATGACTATTGAGATGTGTTATATATGTTAAAAATCACACAAGACTAAAATGAGGAACTGATTCAATTAAGATGGTTTATAAATGCCAGTCCCAGTCACTGAAATTAGACTTTTGAACTACCCGAATTCTTATACTATTGCTTAGCATCAATTTTTTTAACAAGCCCTGCTATATAAAATTCAGAATTTGAGCAAGCTTGGAAGACATTTGACCAGCGCAGGGCTTGTGGAGTTGTGCTAATTTCGACCACTGCAGTCCAGTACGGAACTTAAAAGTTTTTACTCACAGTCGTGTTTGATTTGCGTGTAGACCTGAAGCTTCCACGGCGGGCACTGGAAGACCGTCCTGAAAAACCAAGGGTGAAATATTACACAGCGTTGGCACATTTCTTGTTATAGTTACAGAGTTTATAAATAGTAACATATAGTTTATAACAGATGACCATTCCACCTGTGGTTGGCAAGAAATATGGAAGTTCAAAAACAGGAGATATCAGTACTAGGATAGTTTTTTCGTTTTCATAATGAAATGTTTGGAGAGGTATAAAAATTCATATCCATAATACATAAAGAAGTTTTACATTAACTTTTTAGTTTGAATTTTGTATCGAATAGGGCCATCGTAACCTAGTATTTTTGTTGGATTTTCTTTTCTTAGCCCAAAATTAGGAAAGCTGCTCTTTCATCATAAAACTTAAGAATTTCAAGAGCTTTCAAAAGATGTGATAAAACAAATAAAAACAGGTATCAAAAATTAAAATTTCTGCTGCTATGAATGTTTATTAAAAATAGTAACTTTTTGCCTGCCAGACAATCCCAATCACGTGCTTGTGACATCACCAGTCCATTAGCCTATTCTTGACCTTTTTTGTCTTCATTTCCTACTTTTTTTGCTACTTAAGTATGTTCCTGACTATGTTTAGAATCCTTCTTGTTACTGATATGCCACTGCCAACATATTTTAAACTGAACTGCAAACTATGTAGGGTGAACATCCGGCCCTTGTTGTCATGGTATTTTCCCCAGTTAACAGTAAACTACAACTATGGAAAATGACATCTTAAGTTTTGGTAACATTTTCTTTAATAATATACATTATCATAATCAACAAGGACACAATCTTTAAACTCAAAAGTATGGCCACTCAAATTACATATAAAATTATCTTTTTCCTGTATACCTTTCCCTCGTCGTTGTGATGAGCGACTGCCAGTGTCGGATATACGGGAAGAGATACTACTGGCTGGTGACACGGGTTCTGCCAGGGGAATGTCATCCTCCACTCCCACTTCCTCCCCTGTCCCCATGGTGGTGCTGGTGACCTCCTCTACCACACCCTGGAAACAGAAATGTGTAAAATATGACTTGGGTTCTATTCCATAGCAGAGGTCAGCTACATGTTAATCTTTAAACATTTAAGTCAGTCAAACTTCAATTTATTAATGCTTCAAAAAGATACCTCAACTTTTTTCCATCCATTGGATTAAAAATCTAGTATTGATTTTCTGGGCAGATTTACAAAATCCCAATAGAAAGCACAAATTAATTAAATTTTATGTTGCATGTCATCAACATGTATTTCAAAACTGAAGCCATTAATCAGATCAAAAATTCTGACACCCATTGACCAATTCTTACAAAACTCTCCCCTAATCCTCACCATCTCCAGTTTGGGCATGGTTATTTTCGCCTCAGTGTCGGGTATAACTGCGGGAGTCTTGATGGGGCTCACATGGGTCATGACCTCCACCGTTTCCTCAACAACCATTGGGTCACACTCAACTATTTCTTCCTTGATGTGGCTCGTGTCGATTTCAATCTCTGGCACTCCTGGAATAAGGTTACAAATACTCCTTAAAATCTAGACACCAAAACGCAGGTGTAAACTTCAACACTTCAGTTAATAACACTAGTAAATGTTGGATAAGTCAAAGCAATATCAACAACACATTAAGAGGAGAAAAAATATCAGAAGACGTGATTGAAAAATCATTTGCAAGTAAATAATGAATTTTAAAGACGTCTTAATTCAAAACAACTTCATTCTGGCTTCACAAGGATAATGAAAGCCAAAAATATTTACTACTATTTATGATGCAATTGTCCAGCCAAAAACAAACTGAACAACTGTACAACAGTCTGAAGTTGAACACTTTCCATCCTAATTTCAGAATCAATCCTGAACTTTAACAAACCTGTAAATTCAGTAAACTACCATTTTTATCCAGGACTTATATTGCTTTCCTGTATTTAATATATCAATATCTGTCTGTGTATCATTCCTGTCTGTATGATAAAAATGGGTCACATTTGGGCCAAGAGTCACCCCACACCCATAAAACCAAATAGCCCATACCCAATTCTTCCTCACCTGTATCCGGGTGTATGACATGACTTGTGTCAGTGTGTACAACCTCATCTTCTAGCTTCACCCCCGTCACATTGGGATCCATAGGTTCATTCTTTACTGGACATTCTTCATCCACCTCTTCTTCAAACACCTCTATAGAAATAGAAATATTCATGCAACTTGCAACAGGTTTCCAGTAATTGATTGTCAAACTTTACTCAACAATTATTTCAGTAAGATTTACAAGACTTTCGACTGTGACTATGATGTGTACTTAGTTTCATAAGGATATTATGCACATGATATTTATAATAGTCAAAAGATATAAGTTCTTGGCCAATGCCACCAACAAAGTTATAACAATACCCCGTCCTTAAATAACCCCAACAAACAAACTAACAAGAGCAGCAGAGCGAACACCAACATACTTTTAGTCATTTTTTTTTTTCTAGTATGGGGCTTAAGTATAACTAGAACTCCGCGAGTCGGATGTGTCGCCTGACGAATTATTTACTATCGACATTATAGCTGTTAGATTGGCATTTTATTCATTTATAGACAATGATGTCTCCATTTAACTTTGTGGCATTTGAACTTAAGATAACAACGTTAGGCCAGGAGCAAGCATTTGGTTATATAAACAAAGATGAGCACAATAAATACTGAAATCAATCAAAGGGAAATGATAAAAAAATGTGCAAGGTAAAGTTAAACATGAAAAATAACAAAAGATTATAACTCTAATATGGAAGCAAGAGATACATTTTTGTGCACTGCACTCCCTCTCAATAAGATCTATCTACCTATAAAGTTTCAAGTTGATAACTCTTATAGTTTTCGAGATATGCTCCGGACAAAAACTAACAAGAAAATTAACAAAGGGCATAACTCTAAAAATATGGAAGCAATAGTTACTGCTATTGTGCACTGCACTTGCCCTCAATGAGATCTATCTACCTATTAAGATTCAGGTTGATACCTCTCATAGTTTACAATATATGCTCCTGACAAAATTTAAGCTTGAAAATTAACAAAGGGCAATAACTCTAATATGAAGCAAGAGATACATTTTTTGTGCACTGAACTCCCACTCAATAAGATCTATCTACCTATAAAGTTTCAAGTTGATAACTCTTATTATAGTTTTCGAGATATGCTCCAGACAAAAATTAACAACGAAAATAAACAAAGGGCAATAACTCTAAAAATATGGAAGCAAAAGTTACGGTTATTGCAAACTGCACTTGCCCTCAATGAGATCTATCTACCTATTAAGATTCAGGTTGATACCTCTTATAGCTTACGATATATGCCCCTGACAAAATTTAAGCTTGAGATTTAACAAAGGGCAATAACTCTAATATGGAAGCAAGAGATACAGTTTTTGTGCACTGCACTTGCCCTCAATGAGATCTATCTAGCTATGAAGTTTCAAGTTGATACCTCTTATATTCTTCAAGATATGCCCCGGATAAAACTTTTAGCATGAATATTAACAAAGTGCAATTTCTCTAAAACTAAGAGAGCAAGAGTTACTGTTATTGTGCACTGCACTTGCTCTCCATGAGATATATCTACATATGAAGTTTCAAGTTGATAACTCTTATATTCTACAAGAAATGCCCCGGACAAAAAATTAAGCATGAAAATTAACAAAGGGCAATAACTCTAAAAATATGGAAGCAAGAGTAACATTTCTTGTACACTGCACTTGCCCTCAATGAGATCTATCAACATATGAAATTTCAAGATAATACCACTAAAAGTTTACGAGATATGCCCCGGACAAATGAAAACGGGCTGCTGCCGCCGCCGCCGCTGCCGCCGACAAAAGTAACCCCTATATGTTGTCTTTTCAGGCGAAACAAAAACCAGAGGTTATGACTACAAAGGTTTTTAAGTTTTTGCATATTGTTGTTGTTATGAATAAGTCAGAGTAATTGGCCTTACCAAGTTCAATTATAATACCATTTGACAAACAGACCAGCTAATACAAAGTATACTGTTATAGCTCGAAGGTTAAGATGACTGTGAGAATAATCATAAACCTTTATTCGTGGAAACCCAAACATTATAAAAAATAGATACATGACATAATGTGTTTATTTTTAGAAATTCACTTTTCCTGTGGTTTTCCAGAATTCTATAGATAAAACACAACTTGTGTTAATTATTTCTTTTCTTTCTGAAAGAATGTTTAATTGTTAACTCAACTACTATATTATATCCATCAATACACTATCTGTCCAACAGAGTTATAATTTTAAAATATTGTAAAGAAAAACAAAATAGTGACAAAGTAACAATGACATGGTATAACCTAATGTTACCTATAAACTACTTCACTGAATCTATTCAAACTGCAAAACTTATAACAGAACAAAACTGACAACTCCTCCATATATAGGACTGTAATAAACACCCCTTACTGTGGACCGGAGACTCGCTGGTTACCTATGTCTATACCCCAGTGGTCACCACTAGTCCACTTTTGCTTCCTCAGAAAATTAATATTTAATACTTTTAGGCTCATAAGTTATTATAATTACTACATCTTGACCCATATCTAATTTAAGTCCATGCCAGGCCCTGATATCAATATTCATAACTGTAGAAGTTGTAATAGCTGATTATTATCAATCCTGAAAAATAGCCGCTCTATTTGAGTATGTGATATTCATGCCCAAAGGCAAGGTCAACGAGCTTAGACTCCTTTTCAAGTTGTTTCAAGAGTTATTTTACCAAGTTCCAACTACCATACAGGTGCATAATATTGCCTCTGGCCTTATCTGTACCAAGTTTCAACTGCCATACAGGTGCATATTGTGTCTGGGAGCATGTGTACCAAGTTTCAAATGCCATACAGGTGCAAAATTATTGTCTCTGACCAAATGTGTACCAAGTTCTAACTGAATATCTTGAACTGGTTTTTAGGATATGACCAAGGTGTAAGTGTTTGCATGTTGTTGTTTTAATGAATAAGGGGCACAACTCCACAAATATTTAAGTCAGAGTTATGGGCCATACTAAAAACATGCTTATTGTCTCTGGTAACATTTGTACCAAGTTTAACATGAATATTTTGAACACTTTTCAATTTATTGCCAAGGTTAAAGTTTTTTTCACTACAATGACAACGATGCCACCTATTTTGAAAAGTACTTAACTTTTTTTTCTTTGACAAACAGACCAGCTAATGCAAATTAAACCTCTGATAGCTATGAGGTAAAGATCTTTGATCTTTAAAGATCTAAGGAGTATAAATAAAAACCTTTAATAGTGGAAACCCAAAGATTATTAAAAATATGTACATGACATAGTGTGTCTATTTATAGAAATCCACAATTCCTGTGGTTTTCCAAACTTCTGTAAAAAAAAAAAATTGACACACAACTACTTTTGCAATTAATTCTTTTCTTTTTGTTCAAATGTCTAATTGTTAAATCAACTACTAAATTATATCCATCAATACACTACCTGTCCAACGGTGTTATAATTTTAAAACATTGTAAAGAAAAATAAAATAGTGACAAAGTAACAATGACCTGTTATAACGAAATATTACCTATAAAATACTCCACCGATATTATTCAAACTGCAAAACTTATACCAGAACAAAACTGAAGAATCCTCTATATATGTTACTGTAACAAGTACACTACAATGTGGACCGGAGACTCACTGGTTACCAATATCTATACCTCAGTGGTCACCACTAGTCCACTTTTGCTCAAATATCTGTACCTCAGTGGTCACCACTAGCCCACTTTTACTCCAATATCTATACCTCAGTGGTCACCACTAGTCCACTTTTGCTCAAATATCTGTACCTCAGTGGTCACCACTAGCCCACTTTTACTCCAATATTTATACCTCAGTGGTCACCACTAGTCCACTTTTGCTCAAATATCTGTACCTCAGTGGTCACCACTAGTCCACTTTTACTCCAATATCTATACCTCAGTGGTCACCACTAGTCCACTTTTGCTCAAATATCTGTACCTCAGTGGTCACCACTAGCCCACTTTTACTCCAATATCTATACCTCAGTGGTCACCACTAGTCCACTTTTGCTCAAATATCTGTACCTCAGTGGTCACCACTAGCCCACTTTTACTCCAATATCTATACCTCAGTGGTCACCACTAGTCCACTTTTGCTTCTTAAGAAAACTACTAGTAAATACTTTTAGACACATAAGTTATTATAATTATTTCACCTTGTCCCATAAATAATTTAAGTCAATGCCAGGCCCTGATATCAATATTCATAACTTTAGGGGTTAACAGCTGATAATTGCAAATCCTGGAATCTAGCCGAAAGTATGTTCGAGTACGAGGAATTTATGCCTGAAGCAAGGCAATGGAGCTTAGACCACTTTTAAAATTGTTTCATGAGTGATTTTTTTGTTTCATGAGGGATTTTTAATAATTCAATAATTCCAAGGTAATTTCTACTATTTATAATGCAAATGTTTCGGGGGAGGGTCAGGTCATGTCAATTCTTACTTGCCTATAAGACATTACACATACAGTCAGAAACCTGTTGGCTCGATATTGCTTGCCTCAATTTTCTCTATGGCTCAAACAGAATGTTAAGGACCGATTTTGTTTCACTCTTTGTAAGCATTCCCGCTTGTCTATTCGCTAGGCCCTAAGTATTTTATTTGGCCAGTCCCTGAGATATCGAGCTAATGGGTTTCAAGTGTATATGTATGCAATAATTATCCGCTACAGAAGTGGATATCCAACTATATTGTTTCATATATTTCTGTTCCAAAAAAAACTGTGGGCAAATATAACAAAAAGACTAGCCTACCTGTGGTTTCCACTGAGGTGACCATGATCTCTGGCTCTTCATTGGTCGACTGGATGAGAGGCTCAATCTGATTGGCTGCCTGCTGCGTCTGCCTCTGCGCATGCTCAGCTTCAGCATCCTGTAAAATTTACAATCAAATTGCAAACAGGCACAAAGTCCTAAATTTCAAATCGTTAGTACAAATGGCTTGGAAATTTAGTGTTGAACACTTTTTACCTAAACATGTTTTTGTGTTATTCAATCAAAAACAAACAAAAACCACCGCAAAGTGACAGAAAAGCAAGTGACTGCTTTACACGTAAATGGCAATAGTAATCTATTTTTAGCCCAAGGTTTTGCAAAACATGAAAAGACAAACCAGCCTGCAGTTAACAGCTGTAGATGTTTAATCCATATGCATTTGTTTGTCAGGGGTTTCACATCTCTTCACTGGATCAACAGTAATGACCAGGGAGGCTCTGACGGACTTAACTCACATTTTTAAGCTGCTGGAGATGATCAACGGAGACCTTCTCGCTGGAGATCATTTGTGAAAGGATGGATGCAGAGCTGGTGGGTTGGGCGCTCCATTCACCTCCCACACCCCCAGACACAACCTCCCCTGCAACAGGGGCACCACCGGGTGTCGCTGGCAACTCATCATCTGTTGTCTGAAAAATGAACATATTGAATTCATTTTGGCGTAAAAAAAATTATGGTTAGATAATGTTGCCAATACAAAAAGATGCATCTGTAACATTTAATCTGGCATTAGTTTTTTTTCATTATGCACTATGATAATTTATATTGGACAGTGGCTTTTTATAAAGCTCTTTTAACTTTTGTTTATTAACCTTTAGTTTAAGTAGAAGTATAAGTTTTTATACATAATAACACTTGTGTCCACAGGGGTTTCATAATAATCCAGTAGCAAAAACATGTCAGCCAACCCATCTACTTTTTTACAATCCATTCAACCTGAAGGTCCTCCAAATCCCAAGTTGATTTAATTTCAGCAAAATCCTGCTTCTTAACATAAAATGAAAACCCTGGTCTAGCATTTAAGTCTATTTAACCCCGAAATGAAATGCTTGTGTATAAGCCAACCTCTAGAATGAATGTAATGGGTATGAGTCCTGCGTTAAAGCTGCACTCTCACAGATTTACCATTTTTACAACTTTTTTATTTTTAGTCTTTGAAAGATCATTTTTTGGCATAAATATCTGCAAACCAATGATACAAGACTGTTGACAAAAGATCAGATTGCAGATTTTCATATTTTCCTTCGAAAATACTAACAGTTTAAGAAAAATGCATAAAACATCAATTTTCGATATTAAATATAAAAATCTGCGATCAATTTATGTTGTCAGCAGTCTTATATAACTGGTTTCTAAGGATTTTCGCAAAAATTGGCTCGTTTCAGAACAAAAAATAAACAAGTTGTCAAAACGTTCAATCTGTGAGAGTGCAGCTTTAAAAGAGACAAGGATGTGATTGACCTAGCAGCTGGAGGGCTGAAACATTTTCGGCCATGGGTTCTTGGGGGGTCAAAAGCACACTGCCTTAGAAGAAAACTGACTTTTAAGAAGCTCTTTTGAGGGCTCTCCTGACTTCAAATTTGAAGCAAACTGGGATATCAACTCTTAACAACCAAAAGCAACCAAATAACTTTTTTAATTAGCTAAAAAAAATAATATTTTTTTTATTTTTTGGGGGTGGGGGTGGGGTTGGATGAAGGGGTCCCGGGGGCCATTAGATCCGCAGATTTCCGCGGACAAATCACATCTCTGAGAGATAATACCCAGACATATTTACCCACCACTACAAAGAGGGTGTTGGGTGTGAAGTTTTGCTATAATCAAGATATCACCTAGATGTGTTTACCCACCTCTACAATGAGGGCTTTGAGTATTGTGTTCTGCTATAAAAGAGATACCATCAAGACGTATTTACCCACATATACAATGAGAGTAGAGATATCACCAAGACGTATTTACCCACATATACAATGAGAGTAGAGATACCACCAAGACGTATTTACCCACATATACAATGAGAGTAGAGATATCACCAAGACGTATTTACCCACATGTACAATGAGAGTAGAGATACTGCCAAGATGTATTTGCCCATATATACAATGAGATTATCGGGTATGGAGTTTGGTGCTAATAGAGATATCACCCTGATGTATTTTCCCACCTCTACAATGAGGTTATCGGGTATGGAGTTTGGTGCTAATAGAGATATCACCCTGATGTACTTTCCCACCTCTACAATGAGGTTATCGGGTATGGAGTTTGGTGCTAATAGAGATATCACCCTGATGTATTTACCCACCTCTACATTAAGTGTGTCAGGTATGGAATCCTGCGTACTCTCATCCACCTCTGACATCGTACTGACGCTGCTCGTGGTCCGGGACAAGCCGCGACGCGCAGCTGAAAGAAAAAGTAGCTCAGAATATATTATCCTTATTATAAAGTAGTAATGGAAACTGCAGGAATAAGTCAAGTGGGGGACAAGTCAAAACGGGGGGAAAAGTCCAGAATTACCCACCATGAACACGTGCCCTTTCTGCAGCCTCCTCCGCAAGTCGCCTCTCTTCTGCCTGTCTACGGGCTTCCGCAGCCTCCTTTTCCCTGCACATACATACATGTACACATGCAAATCACACATGCTCATATGTATGATAAACAAACACCATGTAGTAATGTGCATAAAAGCCACTTTCTCTAGCATTAACTATATGTTCATAAATCGCTGCTATATGACTCATTCCTTTTACAACCCTTTCCATTGATGACGTCAAAAATTATTTCACTAGCAATGCATGAAAACAACTCAGTGATATTATTGAATGATGGCAACATCATTTCTGATGTAATACTAAACATTAACACAATTCATGGTGACGAGCTTGTTACTCACGCTTGCATGCGTTCCCACATCTCATCAAGCTGGTCATCATAACGGCCCGTCTTCAACGCCTCAATCTCACGCTTTAACTGCCTGATACACAAACAATGCTCTAACTGCCTGATATACAAACAATGCTTTAACTGCTTGGTATACAAACAACGCTTTATCTGCCTGATATACAAACATTGCTTTAACTGCTTGATATACAAACAATGCTTTATCTGCCTGATATACAAACAGGGCTTTAACTGCTTGATATACAAACAATGCTCTAACTTCCTGATATACAAACAATGCTCTTACTTCCTGATATACAAACAATGCTTTAACTGCTTGATATACAAACAATGCTCTAACTGCCTGATATACAAACAATGCTCTAACTTCCTGATATACAAACAACATTCTAACTGCCTGATATACAAACAATGCTTTAACTGCCTGATATACAAACAACACTTTTAACTGCTTAATATGCAAACAACACTTTAATTGGTTAATATACAAACAACACTATAACTGCTAAATAAACAAACAACACTTTAACTGCTTAATATACAAACAACGCTTTAACTGCTTGATATACAAACAACGCTTTATCTGCCTGATATACAAACAATGCTTTAACTGCTTGATATACAAACAATTTCTAACTGCCTGATACACAAACAATGCTCTAACTGCCTGATATACAAACAATGCTTTAACAGCCTGATATACAAACAACGTTGTAACTGCCTGATATACAAACAACACTTTTAACTGCTTAATATGCAAACAACGCTTTAATTGGTTAATATACAAACAACACTATAACTGCTTAATAAACAAACAACACTTTAACTGCTTAATATACAAACAATGCTTTAACTGCCTGATATACAAACAACGCTTTAACTGCTTGATATACAAACAACGCTTTATCTGCCTGATATACAAACAATGCTTTAACTGCCTGGTATACAAACAATGCTTTAACTGCCTGGTATACAAAAAGAGTTAATATCAAATCTGTCTATAATGACTTCTTCTATATCAGCTATTGTAAAAATATAAACATTTAAATGTAGTTTTCAGTTTGTCATTTAGTTTAACTTCATGCATGTAGTGTGAAACTTTTAACAAAAACATTTGATGTCAGATATTGCCAACATGTAATACAACCTGGATTTCCTTACAGGATATTTTTATGTAGTTCAGTCATTAGTTTGCATTTATGATAATGTTTTTTACATAAAGTTCACTCCTAGAAGCTTTTATTTAACTTCAATTTAATAAAGCGACAATACATTTCCTAGATAAGGTGTATGTCATTTAAGCTGCAGCTCTCCAGCACTCAAAAAAAATAAATATGCAATGTTATGTTATTAGAGAGCCTTTTGTATTTCCCAGTGGAACAGAAAATCTCCCTCTAGACCTAACTGCAAAAACCATGTGGACTTTCTCCAGGTATGGCTTTACATTACCCACTTTTTTGTTTTTGATAGCTTTTTATACTATTAACCAAAATCGCTTGAAAATCATGTCATTGGTAAGATAAGGAGGGCTCATATGTGTTACCATTGAATAGTAGTCTTTCTAAGCAACTCAGTCCAAATTTCATATATGTGCCTGGTTACCTGAATTTGCTCTGTTCCTGTTGGACTGTCTGCTTCAACTCTTCAATACGCTCAATTGTGAGACGGCGCACGATCATGACAGCAGGTGTCTCCACAACCTCTCGCTCACCTTTCTCCCCACGCTTACGTCTACATAACAAGTGGAAGACATTTCAAAGTTAATATGGGAAGGAGAAATATAAGAATTATTGTTAAACAGTCATATTTAAATTGTGTCTGTGATTCCTGGCTATCTGAAATTCAAACTGCAGTACTGTTTTATGCAAATATTATTCAAATTATTGTATGTCCCAACTGGGACTAAGTGATAAGGTATCGAAACATAAGCGTTACATTTTTCCTTTTGCTAGTCACTGGTGAATTCATATGTAAGGCTTTTACATAAAGCAACTTTTACATTACTTGGCTCTTGTTGATCCAAATAACTACCACACACAATTCTAAAACAAACACTTACTTTGGAGTTTCAACCTTTTCCAGAAGATCAGCATACTGCATGGCACAGTTCTGAGAAAAAATGGGGGGGTTTGTAAATAGTTAAGGATCATTTCAGTATTTCTCTACCTTCTAAGCTAACTGAGCTGCTTAAACATTTATCTAAAAAGTATATTAATCTTGTTTCATTACTGTGTCCTGGAAATGGGAATTGTTTGATTAACACTTTTTCTATTTACCTGGTTAACATAGCAAATAATGTTTATGTCAAATATAATTATTAATGTTAATCATTTTAATTTCATTTTAATTTTCAAAAGTGTGATATAAATTTAATATAAAATACATTTGCACATTCAATTTAGGTTTAGCACAAGAAAATTGAAGTCTAAATCAAAATAAGGACTCCACGCATACATGTACTTTAACCAGCCCAACTGCAATCATATCCCTGATAATGACATCAATCACGCAATTCATTACTTATATTTACACCAATAATTCTTTATTTATTTCCAGAATTTCTAAAAAAAATACTTAATTTCATTTAAAAAAAAAAAAACTTTCAGTAATTCTTTCTCACCCATTTGTAAATAGAACGACCCAACTGTAACA
The DNA here is from genome assembly GCF_026914265.1 of Mya arenaria. NCBI lineage: Eukaryota > Metazoa > Mollusca > Bivalvia > Myida > Myidae > Mya > Mya arenaria. The sequence goes on from NC_069133.1 coordinate 11,740,866, forward strand.
AGAAACAGTTTGTCATATGATGTCATAAAAACGCGGGAAAAAATTAACAACTTCATAGTTGATTTTGACGTAAAATTGAAACACTAGTGACACCAATATTTTCACAAATCATAATTTAACACTTTAACATATGTTGATTAAAGCCTTTCGTGGCCTGCTGACACAATAAAAGCAATAAAAAGATGATCAATTTCAATTTACATGTATATTTATAGGCAATCATTCGCGATCTGAGCATTTCCGAAGATGTTGCGTTCATTGGATCATAATTGCAATTGCCGAATGGTTGCTCATTTAAGGAATGAAAGTTGAGGTGTCAATATTGTAATTTTGGCCCTTGCCGTGTCGCTCTAAAAGGTTGTTTTTTTCAACTACTTGGCTTGTCCCTGTATTTTTCAATGTTTTATGCAGGGTTCTCAAAAGATTTTGGGCTGTACTCTCCTAAAAAAAGTAACCGACCTGTTTACTTATGCTTTGAAAATAATTGAAAAAAAATTGTAAATTCTAACCAGATTAAAACCAATTTGAACTGTCCATTTTGGCCACCACCCGGTTCTGATTAAGAACCCTCATTATTATTGTTTGTTGATATTCATGAATCAAATTAAAGTGGTCACCAGACACGCGAGGGTCCTGACCACATTTAGTTTTTTAAATGCATATTTATATTATTAAAAAACACTAACCTATACATAATACTATAATTGTAAAGTGTACTAACCTTCTGTGAAAACCAGTCTTGAGGTCTTGTTGATTCCCCAAATGATTTAATCGCTCGACTTACTGATACCCTGAAGCATTTAATACCACATATTACTGATAATGAATATTGTGAATAACCATTCTAAATACTGTATTACAATACATGTATCTTTAAATTAAAATTTATAATACAGTTTCACTTGCACAGAAATTTATAAATGCAAGCTGGTTTCTATTAAAACAAAGTTTTAACTTTTAAATTTTGCCTAATAAGAAAATATACAATGTTTTCCAAGTTTTACCAACATGTAATGTGAAATGGATCAAAACCTAAAAATTGTTAAATGAGTAAAGACATCTTATTTCCTATTCTTATTTTTCCATCTGTAAAAAAATTGAACATTTTAATACTATCATCAATAACATAACAAATTGGTAAATACTGAAAAAGTCATAACTTTCCAGCATCAGTTAAATTGCTTTTGACAATATTTCAAGGTACATTTCTTATGTATGACTAGCACCGAACACAGATCTACAGGATCTAAAGTTGAATGTCACAGTATTTTAAATACACAAGACTAGCTAAAGATCTTCAGCGTACTCTGGTCAAACTTTGCTATCTGTGCTTTAATTACACTTGAGTCTATAAAGGACCAAGAGATCTATTCAAAGAGTTAGGGTATCGCATCCTTACATCTTAGCTGTCCAACTAGCAAATTTCAATGTTGCCATTTACAGAAGATATATTAATCTTTAGATTTTAGACTTTCATTGACTGATTGATGTTGATTGACTGATTGATGTTGATTCATGTTAAAAAAACCACACCTTAATTTACACTTTCAGTACATGACAAAGTAAATTAAATGTTAACCATTAGAATATAGATTCAAAGAAAAAAATCTATAACAGAAACTGATAACAAACTGCTAATTAATTAATACAGGCAGGATATTAAAATGACTTCACAATATTCAATACATTTATAGACTTAGAACTTGGAAACAATAGTTGGTAACTTAAGTGTGTAATATTAAACTAAGGATGGCCTGCTGCTTATTTCATACCAGTTTTGATCTCCACTCAGACGCACAGAGGAAGCAAGAGCCAGCCTTTCCCTGATTGACCATTTGTCCAACGGTCGCTTTGGCAGTCGGTATCCTGAAATAAAAAAATAATGTCCTGCCCATTAATAATAGTAGAAAGTAACCTAAACTTTATAACTCGACACAGCCATTATTTAATCATTATTGTAACTTTTTGAATGGTTGCCATTAGTCATGTTTTTTCAAATCAGTTGAACTCCAAACACGTCTTCAAAATTATGAATTTTTAAAGAATATAGGAATTAATCAAGCGAAAACATCAAAATTATTTATTTGCAAACCTGCGGGCGCCGCCATTTTGGTTATTTACGCTACCCTATTATCAAAAGGTTACATTGGACTATATTTTATTGGGTCCCTAGACTTACCGAAATACGATTATTTACCGAAAGACGGATAAAATTACCGAAATACGCATGAAAGTTACCGAAAGACGCCTTCTAATGCATTTATTTTTAAATAATCTTGTATATATAATGATTATACGCATTGTACCCAAAAATTATAAAATAATATTTAGAAATAATGACTTTATTGACAAAAGAATTTCCCTTTTTTAGTCAAATTGAGTTATCTCCCGTCGTCAACCGAAATACGATATATGGATATGGTTAAACTGGAGTAAACATGATAGAAATTTACCGAAAGACGCTTGCTATTGTATTTATTTTTAATATTCATATATATTTGATGATTTTGCACATTGTAGCCAAAAATTATAAAATAATATCTAGAAATAATGAGTTTTTTTGACAAAAGAATTTCCTTTATTTAGCCAATAAGAGTAGTCTCCTGTTCTCAACCGAAATACGATTTATTGATATGTTTAAGGTGAAGTAAGAACATGACAAATATATACAGTTAACTTAATACTAAATTTTTATTTTATTTTTCATCATTTCTCTACATACATGACACATACATTTGATTAACATCGAACATGGAAGGCTGCATAAAACATAAGTCATACACATAATAAAATTACATGAAATATTGAACGCTGCAAATACAAAATAAAATGATTAACTTACAATATGTATTTAAATCATTGACAAAGACATATACATGTTAATGACAAAAGCTATGGTAAATGTACATTGAAAATTCACATTGTGTTTCAAACAAATGTGTCAGACATACAAACAATAATGTTTTATTATTATGTGCAATATTTATTATTAACTATGTAGATATCTTCATCGTTGAAATCAAACAGTTAAAGTTAAAATACTTTATTTTTTTATGGTTTAGCATGGTGCATTAGAAATAATAGCCTGCATTTCCAGTGTCTGCAATGGATTTGGACTAGTCTTCTGACGTACGTGTCCCTACAATGGCAGACCTTAACTCTTTGAATTGACCTTCAACTAGCTCATTGGACAGGTGAACAAACTTTGTGAATGGTTGTGACCTCCAATCCACAGTTTGTTTTAGGACATGGTTAATGGACTCACAATTGTTGTTTGTCCAGTTTGGGGGAATTGCCTCATTCCTTACAGGGTCGTTAAATCTGGGAAACTAGATTCAATAGCCTTGACCAAGGCCTTTTCATCGTCAGTTCCAATGACCAATTTGTCGGAACTGACTCCTAACTTGAGCTTCAGGTGATGAAAAAAGTGACTATATGTTTCAAAATCACTGTGGTCGTGTATGAACATGGGGCCTAAGAAAATTGGGGGGTCACCAGTGCAGCGGCGATTGACGGACAGTTGTTTGTAACAAGTAACTGTCACGTGTTTACAAATTCAAACTCAGTGATTTGGCTATCATTTACTAAAGGTACAAAATGGTTTGGTACAAAGTTGCTTATGTCAACAGACATCATCGTCCACATGACGGAAAATTGGGGTTGTGAGTTTCCGGCATCATATGATAATCCACTATATGCACACGATTTACAAACAAATTTGAGGTTTTTGGCACTCCATGACTTAAGGTCTTGCTCGGACATTTAGCATGAACCCAATTCCTACAAATAGAACAATGTATGCATTGATCACTACTACAGTCAACAACACATATAGCACAAGGAAAGTCATCCATCATTAATTATTTCAGAGTGTAAAGTTCTATTAATTTGGACTTCTTTAAAACTCACAGCAATAACTTACCTTTTTACTTACGATTGTTATTTATGAATCTTCAAATGAAGCCGTCAATTTGTGTGAAAATCACCCGCAATTATAAATGTACACGTAATGCGTTCCTTTAATGCGTAATTATTATGGTATTTACTCAACACGTGTCACAGAGCCGAAAAGGGTTTACCCAAATTAACACACTTTCAATAATACCAAACTGTCCCCCAAAAAACGTGCCGCTACTTTGTGGGGTGTCATATACCGGGTGATAATTATGTTGTTTTAAACATCGCCTGATTTTGTGTATTTGGTGTGGTCTGGTTATTAGTGTACATAAGTAAGCTAATTTATCTGAAGATGAGAACTTCGCTGGTACCGTAGATCTAAGTTAGTTTAAAAGAAAATGTTTTTTAACGACATTTTCGACCTATTTCAAAGGCAATGTTTCAAGTATATTCCAAAATACTTTCAAATGCTGTTTATTGATCTAACATTTCCATAAGAATATAAATTCTATTATTTGAATCCAAATTCATAATCATTTTCATAATACAACAACTAATAAGTTATTTTTACCTGCGTTAAATCGTCTTTCGGTTGGCGAAGGGAGACAACTATTTCACTGACATATTGTCTTTATTCAATTGAACAATAAGTAAATATTTTCATGAACTTTTTCATTTTTATGAGTGTGTTTTAGTTATATGAATATTATGAGATCATCATTAATTGGAATAATTGATTATTTTGGAAGCTTTTATCTGTCTTTCGGTTGGCGAGTCGGCACGCGGAATTCGATCTCGAACACTGAAATTTCAACTGCCTATTACATCATTATATTTTAATATTTTTCTCTCAAATTTTGTTTGGTAATGTATTTGTATAATATTAATATAAAAACAATAAAATAAATGCATTAGAAGGCGTCTTTCGGTAACTTTCATGCGTCTTTCGGTAATTTTATCCGTCTTTCGGTAAATAATCGTATTTCGGTAAGTCTAGGGACCGTATTTTATTTAAAAATTGTAATATCCTACGCAGTGATCTCCCCTAGCTAGTTTCGGAACAGCGGGGACGTGGTGTTAGTGTACTGTCTACAGAAGTATTCGAAGTTAATTCAATGGTCAATTTACGAATAAAGCGAAACCATTTCTATTTTAAAGAAATGCATTTGACCCGGCCCAATGTTCATGTTAAAGATCTTTTGGTTTTTGTTGTTGTTTGTATAACCAATTAACACACTCAGATATAAATAAATACTTGTTTTGCAATATATCCACTTATAAGGCTACTTGTACCAATTTCTAAATGATGGATAGATACCAGCATTGGACTATGCACATGTATGTACTATTTAATGAGTAGGAGTCTGAAACCTCCCCAGATATATATATTAAATGAGTATTTATTGAATATAGTGAATTGTATGCAGTATTCAGGTGTTTAAAAATGAAAAGGTTTAATTTTAAAACACATTACGTTGCAGCATAGAAGGGAAAGCCGGGTTACACATGGAATATATTGGTCTGTATTATGGTCTCCGGTTATGCCAGCATTAAAGATATTTATTAATGATGGACATACAATGATGTAGCTTATGTTAAACATTCAGAAACAAACCGCTCATACCATACCTTATCATATAACCATTGAGAAACTAATGCGGTTGTTCCTTTCTTTCACAGGATAACAAATATGACTTCACTCCCCAAATATTCATATCATTGTACTTCCTAGAATTTAAGCTCATTTTTGGTAGGAACCCTCTGCTGTCATGGAGACCAGCATATGCACCAGGTCACTTCTGCCTTCTTAGAACTAAATGCTCGAATAGTTTCTTTGTATCGTTTAAAAGCTTATAATATGATTTAAAATCAAGTCAATTAGCCCCCAAGTAAAAAAGCCCCCATTTTGATCAAATAGCCCCCATTAACATTTTAAAATTGGTCAAATAGCCCCTAAAAAACGCCCCCACTTTTTAATTTTTTTTATATGTATGTATGCATACTTATGTTATTCCAAAACACCTTTAAACCTTTATTTTAACAAAATGAAGTGTAATTAACATTATTTGTATATTAATAAATCTGAAAATTTTACCAAGTAAGAATAACAAACGTTTTAAAATGTTTCTAAGTCATAAGTTTGTTTTTTGGTGTTTTTCTTTATTTTAATATTGATTACTTTTGCTTTAGCATACCCTTTAAGCTAAACACAAGTCTTGCTGAGTGATATTCAATGTATCTTTGATAAAAAGTGTAGTTTATACATGTATACATGTTTTATAGTCAATTTCATTGATGTTTTATATGCTCAGTTTGTAAGATTTAAACTGTGTGTTTAATTAGAACTTTGAAACTTTGAGTGTATTAAAACATGCATTAATAGCAGTTTAAGAATTTAGAATGTCAAGTAAATGATATAAATTTTCAATGTTTTTATGATGTTTTCTGATTTTTACCCTTTAAGAGTACCCTTTAAGAGTATGTTTTGTGACTTTTTTGCTTTTTTTCTTTCTTTTTTTCGACCACCCGGTGGACATTTTTTCCAAAAATTCTTCTAAACAAAAAAATAAAAAAGGAGTGGCCTGAATATGAAAATCTGCGACCTATTTTTTGTCAGCATTCATATATGACTGGTTTCCATGCATTTTCGCAAAAATTGGCTCGTTCCAAAATTAAGGAACAACAAGAATATATAATTTATAATTTTGAAATAATTTACACATTATTCACATCTTTTAAATACACATTTACATGTACAATGTATGGTAAAATGTATTATGTATTCTCATTGTACAATACAATTTACATTAACATAGATAGGGGAATGTACATTATATGTCAATACATAGTCCTTATGCAGCTGTCACTAATCTTCTGTTTCATTTGTTTTTGGGACGGTGTGCACATATATAGAGGGAATCTTTTTTAGCAAGCCGGTGTCGGTCAGATCGCCAGATCTGTACAAGTCCCATGCAGCGAACACACGTCCCTGTATGGACCTGTACACTGCCTTCTGGTTACGCTGCAAGTGTTGTTCCAAGACCATGCGGATATATATACACATATCTTAAAAAAAAATTCAACTTACCTTCAAATATACATTCAAATATCTTAAAAATACTACAACTTACATTCAAATATCTTAAAAACATTACAATTTACCTTCAAATATAATTTCAAATAAAAAAAGAAGTGGGGGCTATTTGACCAAAATGGGGGCGTTTTGACCAAATTGGGGGCGTTTTGACCATTTTTTTCCAAGTGGGGGCTATTTGACCAGAAGTGTGCGGGCTATTTGACCAAAATGGGGGCTATTTGTCTTGGGGGCTATTTGACCAGGTTCCTTTAAAATACTAACAGTTTAATATAACTGGCAGTTGAAATCTAAAATAACTTTTATTTAACACATTTCTACAAATTGTTTTCAAATTTATAATATTTAAGTACCAGGTACTTGACCCTTAGCTTTTCTGCAGCACCATGTCCCTTTTAAACCCTGACTGAAACCCTAGATTTACATTCATAAAAGCTATAAAGCCTGCAAAGGATGGCCTTAACCTTCAGATGAGGATTTTCTTCACATCCCAAAACAATGTGCACTTTTCATCCTGTCCGTTTTTCTGCAGCACCCTGGCTTTTTTAACCCTGGTTTAAATACTAGTGTATTGTTCCGATGTTTACGTGACAAAATGGTGGCCGCCGTAACGGAGTTGCCTTACCCACGACTTCCCAGGCTAAGAGTCGGGACGAGTGATCTCGGATGGGAAAGTAATGTAATGTTCCGCTGTAGGCGGAGGTGCGTTCTTAATGTAGTGTTCCGCTGTAGGTGGAAGTGCGTTTGTAGGATGTTGATGTACTTAATTATATGCAATTTTGCAGAACGAGGTCTTCGTGTGGATGGAGACTACATGTATATGTATATAAAAGATCAGTCGAACCCTTCAGGGTTGAGCATGCTTTTCTCTGAAGGGCCTCGTTGAGCTTGCAGGTTAGACTAGATTACATTCATAAAGGATTCACTGAATAAACCTGTTATATAAGCCCTAGCTACTATAAATATATGTAATACACTTACAATGAAAACTGCAATGGTTGACCTTAACCTTTCAGCTGAGAATTTTGGAATTGTACCCACAGCACATTTCTTGATGATGCTCGACAAGAATATAAACATCGATTTAAATCCCCTAAGCAGTGACAAAGTCAAACTGCTATAAATTCTCTATACCCCAGCAGTAATCACCAATACTGCAAAGTGTGACCTTGACATTTGAACTGAGACCATGAAAGCTCCTTCAACAGTGCTTTCCAATTCTGTAGCTTGTTTAAATACGGTATTGATGACCTTTGAGCTGTGAATGTGTTGGATGGAACACACATAGCAAAGACACGAATGTGAGCCTAGCTCTGCCTCATCACTTGACGAAGGTTGATTGTCAGAAGTTGACAAAGTAATCCAACAGATTATAAAACCGTGTATCCTGGTATTATTCAATGAGGCAATTTTATCTCTTGATTGGTAAATTGAATGGTTGAATGAAGACCAGCGTCATGTCAATTCTTTGCGCCAACACAATCCTTCATGATATACATGCTCTTGCAATACCATTGTGAATATGCCCACCAATAAATACTGTATTGTTCCAATAGAATAAATGTATACTCTGATTCCTCTAAAACGTAGTCATTGTGATTCTGTACGCAAAGTCATGTATTCATGATATTTACTATCTATATTCCAGTGATGCATGAAAAACACATACATTTTATGTGTTTCCACATTTGTTATTGATATCAGTAGGTTGAGGTAAAAAGTTTCATGAAAACTGCCCATACCATGACTCAAGAGTTTAACATAGGACCATGAAACTTCAGTGGTAAGTAGGTTGCCCTTGACCAGAAGATGACCCCTATTGTAACTGAGGTCAGTAGGTCAAAGGTCATCATTTAGAATGTAAGAAAGACAAGGCAATTTCACATTAAGAAATCTTTTATTAGAACAATAAAATGACCTAGATCATTCTAGCATGTGTTATATTGTGTCCCCATTTACTGGGCAAACAATACAGCCTTTATATAGGAAGTATATGCTAGATTTGTTTTATATAAAAATAGCTCTATAGCTTATTTACATATAACAAGGATGAAATGTAAATATGAAACAAAGTGGATTGACAATCAATCTAAACAATGCTACTGTAAGATAAACAATCTTATAATTGAGATAACAAGAAATAACAAATACTCCATTTTTTTGGCAATTAAGAACATTACCAAACTTGAAGCTATATTTATAATTTATACAATAATTCATCATCGACTACTAAAACAGAAATAAGCACAAGTTTAAAGGTTTCATGTGAAGGATATAGTAACCCTCCAAGGTCAATAAAAGTCTGACTAATTTATACGTTTACGTACCTAACCTTACACCAAAAGCCAAACAATAACAAAAATGAGGTAAAACCAAAATATTTCAATGCAAAAAAAAACAAGAAAATGCGTGGACTCACTATTTAGAATACCATTTCTTATCGAGAAAAAATTGAAAAAATTCTATATATTAAGCAATGCAAAAAAGAATGAAAGAATTAACACAATTAAAACACTGATACTGAACACAAGTTGCATTGACCGTGAGAAGTTCTAAGAACGTTGAGACAGAAACTTGACATTGATTTAAAAACAGTTAGCGTGAGAATCGTCAAATCAAGTTTGCCCTACAACAGTCTTCCTAGGCTTGGCAATGTTTGATGAGGATTGGTCGATGAAGTTGAATGTTCATACGCGTGGTGGGAAACGATGTACTGAGTACATTATTATGTAAAGCACTGCATTTTATACCTCTAACAAGCACGGTTTGGAGTGATTACCTTGCGTACCAGTAAATCACTTCTCATAATGATATAAGTAGCAAATTAAGGTTTAAATGACTTTCTGTAATACAATTACAAATCTTTCCTCTATGCATTATATGACTATCGTAAATATTGCAATATTGAACGCAGAAAACTTCCAATCAGTGTCTTACTTACTCTGTTAGTAAGGGAACCTGTTAAAATCCTTGATACATAAGAATGAGTACAAGATAACATGAAAAATGACTGAGATCAGTAGGAAAATTACAACATAACATTATCTCCCCCTGATACATAATATTTGCTCCCAAAAACAAGGGGAGGATAATAAATCAACCAAGTGCTCTCCCTTTAATAAGAGGTTACACATTAGCCGATTACAATTATATATCACAAAATATCAGCATTCGCAGCGTAATCTAGTAATACAATGGCTACCAATCCAGTTATTTGAAAGCGGTTAACTCCACGAAGCTTGAGTCATAGTACAAACAACATCTACCATCGTTATCACAAGGAATGTTAAAATAATCCCAAAGTTGGCTAACATAGCACAGTCCTGTCTGGCAAAGCCATTGGTTTTCCTTCATAAACAAGGACTACAATGCACAGTCAAATCCAGTTTTAACAATATTTGGTTTTGGTCATTAACAGAATGTACAGGAACTTGAAGCACTTATATGCCAGTAACAACACTTGTACGCTAATCCCCATTTCTCTGTGAAGTTGGAAACAGTGGTTTAACACAGTAAAACTATTGTTATGTTAATCCTCTTCTCTATAAAGTTAAACACATCGGTTTAACACAGTACAGCATTTGTACAGTAATCTCCTTTTCTCTATAAAAGTTAGAAACATTGGTGTTACGCAGTAAAACACTTCAACGTTTATATCCTTTTCTCTATAAAGATGGAAACATTGGTTTAACACAGTACACAGTTTTACTGCTCACTTCTCAATCTCATTTAACGAGTCCTGGATAATTTCATAGAACATTGTGACTGTATCACATGTCACAGTCTGTGTGTGTGTATTAAGGTCAAAATCGAGAACACCAGTCCAGGACAGTGTATTGCTCTTTAACTTGGCCACTTCCATGTTAAGTCCGCACAATCAGGAATACCATCTCTACAGAATGGCTTCTCTTCACTTTCAGTCCTCATAATCCTCTGGTTCGGCCTCCATTAGCACAGCGGAGGAGTCTTTCACAGCATGGTAAACTATATTCTTAATCTGTAGCTTATCCTCATGATTTGAGTGACCCGAGGAGAGATCTCGGAATTCTTGAGTCAGCTGAAAACAGTGGTGAATGTTTTCAGGGGAGACAAAGTCCTCTGCGACCTTGATGCAGTTGTTGAGGTTGCGAACCTGATGCGGGGCACCGGCAGGGATGAAGATGGCGTCCCCTAGGCACTGGAGGATGGTGTAACCGAGGACACCGTACTCGCAGGCTAGACGTTCCCTCAGTTCCTCATCCAGGTACCAGGATTGGTCGTGTATCGGGTCATGGTGCTGTTCGATTTCCTCTCCTCGCTCCTTAGCCACCTGAAAAAAGAACAATCTAAAATATAGAACTGTTTTTGTATATATTTTTAAATTTAAAACTCATTGCATTGATATTCAGTGATTTAATACAGTATGAACTTCTGCAATTTTCTAACCTCTTTGTACTCAGTAATTGCAATTAGAACAGGCCCCAAATCCCTACACTGGTCAAATGTTTGCCAGGCCAAATCTGAATTTTATGGAGATGAGCTGTAGCAACTCTCAAGCCATGCAGTGATGTTTGAATTTAGGCTTGTTGATTCAAAAGCCTAACTTCGATAACTGTCAACTGAGTTTAATATCAATAAGCAATATCAGTAAGAACACTTAATATATTATTACCTTATTCAGAAAATCCCTAATTTTGTCAGCATCAACTGCGTCAAATATGTGCCAGAGAGCGCCCGGCGTTTCACGGACCTCACGGATGCGACGTTTGGTGATGGGATCACACTGGGCCATCTCCATGGCCTTGATGGTCTCTGCATCCTTCTCTACAAAGCCACGCTCCTCCTCGTCCAGGTAGCCGACATGCACCATGACATTGGTGGCATCTGACACGTCAAGATGGAGGTTTGTGGTGCCCTCCTGGGGGTGCTGGGCGGAACCTGGGGGTAGAAAGGAAATTTAGTATCATGTCATCACTCAATCAAAGCAAATGTTGTTTCATAGACTAGATTTGGTTGAATACCTCAATACTGGTTTATTTATTATTTGGTCACTTAAAAACATTCTTATCCAAGGAACAACAAAATACAATAAAATAAGACAATAAATAATGGTTTTATTTCCAGGTAACCAACAAGTGACCAACTGATGTTATACCAGGGATTTATTAAGCTCTGAATACCAAGTCATACACGCATTGTGTTTCTCATTCTTCTTCAACATTTGCATTAGCAAGATGATTGGATGCATTTAAAACAATGTAAATATAAGACCTTGGATTACTGGTTTATTGCGGGAGAGTCATGGTCACAAAGAATACAAGTCGAATGAACCCAGGAATATAGTCACCAATATATGAGACTCAAATTGATCTACATTTCTAACAAGAGACATCAATCTAAATGGATCAAACACCATTCTCGACAACTCACCATAAGCAATGTACATCTTGGGCCCAAGGTCGGGCTTTACGAGGAAGTCTGGAAGGCGGGCAACCAGGTTGAGTTTCCCATCCCTACGCGTATACTCAGGGAGCGGGAGGGCCTGCATGAGGTCAGCAAACTGTTGGGGCAACACATCACTAAAGTCGTCTCCTGGCGGCCAGTCCTTCAGCTTCAACAACATTGGCGTACCATTCTCGTCTACAAGACGCTCTGGAAAAGGCAAACATGATTGTTTAAATATAGAACAATTTACAAGTGTTAGATTTCTGTGCATAATAATAAATTTAATGCAATTTTTATTTAATTCAACTGTAAAATCATTCAATTAAAGAAAAACAACAACATAAAAACTAATGACACAACCTCAGACACCTTGAAAAAATCTCAAGAGCCAAACTAAATTGAGTGAGTAATAATTCAATTTACTTAAATGGGTTCACATAAGTTTGCTCTTAAAAATAAATATTAGAATGAATTCCAGATATAATTCAGTATGGTAGAGCAGCAGCTTTGATAACTATAGAGTCAACTCACCTTCCACACAACCAAAGCCATCCCAGAAGTGCTTCATGGGATGTCCAACCACCAGGCAGCTTGTTCTGCAGTTGATAAGGTCATTTTCTACCTCCCCAAAGTGTTTGGTGTAGAATGCTGGCTTCCAGAGGTCATGGTTGATGTATTTGTCCACTCCAGATACGAGCACAGGCTGACCTCGGCGCCACTGTTCCATGAAGATCTTCTGGTTACCACGGTGACGGGAGTCATGAAGACGCAATAGACGGCCATCACACAACCAGGAATGGGGCACATCCGCATAGATCACACTGGTTTCCGTGAGGTTGTGAACGATTATTGGTGTTTCTCTAACTAACATGTGACTGCTCACCTTTGGGGTGTAATGAAGCAATTTCATTGGTTTTTCACATTCAGTTCCAGCCAGAATTTCTCCGGCCTTCTCATAGTCTTTTGGTGTCTTTTTCTCCACTACATTTTTGATAATGTCATTTAATGAAGAATTCACATTTTTGGACTTTTTCTTATTGGTTTCAGAATTATTTTTCACTTTGCCCCCTGCTGTCTTCGTTAAGAGTTCTCTAAGAGTTGAACAACTGGATGGTAACTTTTTCTCACTACTGCCTGGTGACACAGGTTCAGTGATAGGATTATACGACTTCCCATTCTTTCCATCCCCCTTTTTATTCAAGAGAGGGGATTCACTTCGGTCCCTAGTTTTCTCCGAATCCATCGAGGCCACATCGGCCAGTAGACTAAGTGGAGATGTATTGTCTGGATTGTACACAGAGTTTTTAATATTGCCGTTCTTTGTTTTACCCTTCTCTTCCTCGTTATTGACACCATTCACAAGCTTCTTCTTGGGAGATAAATGTTTGATGGCTTCAGAGATCTCGTTTTTAATGCCGTTTTTCTTGGCATTCACCTTTGGACTGCATGGGCAGGTTTTTGCCATACCCCACTTGTCTCTAACTTCGTGCACCAGTCGGCCAACTTCCCATAAAGCTGAAACAGACGATCATTTTTTATTTATTTTTTACCCAAACTTAGGCAAACACATACATCAAGTCTTTGGGCTTGCTTTTGTAAACAGTCTAAAAGCAATAAATAAATATTCACATCTAGGTGTAGACATCTTTCAAAGCTTAAAAAAGACAAGTGGCTGGCACCATCAATTTGATTTCAATTATCTGTCTGAAACCCAATTACAGGTTTCACCCAAAAATAAATCTCTACCAATGCATTATTCTGTTACTCAAGCCTTTTTTCTGCGTAAAAATGCTCAGAAATCTAATCAATCAGACTCTTCAGAATTTTGTTTATAATCAAATTCTTTTCAATTCATTTATGTGTGTACAGCTGTCTACAGCAATCAAAGCCTGAAGGAAAAAATGCTTCGGTGCATTTTCTTTACATGATCTTGGCTTATAACAAATCTGTTTATAATGATCATCTGAATTCAGCAAGCTGTCACAAGATCCTCTAAATACATTCAAGTTACGGTATGAAGAATTGATGTAAAATATATGCAATGATGTGGCCTCTGAGCAAGCATAATATAGCGAATAGTAATAAATATTATAATTAGATGAAACAAGTATTTGCATTAAGAGGTAATTATCATTTGATATCATCCGCATTAAGATGCGGTAATTCAGCCACATGACTTTATCATACATATACTTAAAATAACTGAATTTGTATGAATATCAGTAACATCTGTTTTAGTATTAAATAAATATCAAAAAGAAGAGCTGCTTCATTGATAAATATTGGGCCAAATTTTCAAAACTTTGTTATAGTGAACTCCGTAACTCATTACTTAATTGTCAACTTTTAAAGGTGGAATATTTTACTATGTGCTCATATAATTAAATAAAACAAGGACTGCTAAAACAGTTACCTAAAGTCTTGTTATGCAAGTTATGTTCACATAAACTCATTTTTCAAATATCAATTTACGGCCATTCAATGCGTTACACTCCAGTTAGTTTAATGTCTATTACATATAATTAGTAAGACTCAAAATCAAGGGATAATAGTAAAAGAGTTCTAAGTGGCATTAAATACAGAAATAGAAAGAACTCTTATGCTTCCCCCCCCCCCCTAAAAGGTGTCCAGTATTTATTTAACATCTTGTTCAACATGTGTTAACATATCAAGAGTCACCAATATAATCAGAACTCACCATCTGAGGGTATAATCTGTGTGAGCATGAGTTTGTCTACGTTGTGAGGCTGACGGTTGGCACTGCACGTGAGCCACTTGCGTTTCTCTTCCTCACCCCCACCCGAACCATGGCTCCCTACATCCGAGTCCGAGTCGGAGTCAGACTCTTCACCAGACTGGGACTTCACCTGGTAAGGAAGATGGGGTAATATTATAGATGGGGTTATATTATAGAAAGAAAATTTCCAGTTATTTGAATAAAGATCCTTTTTTCTCAGTTAATATGATTAAATAGTTTAAAAAAAACTTCAAATCTGTTCAAATCCACTTCAGGCCCCAATTTCTCAAAGCTAACCTCGCTATTATTATTTTGGTATCATTTTTGTAATCTTGTCATTTTAAAGTTTTTTTTAGACTTTTAAGGGAAAGCCTGCTATGCTTAAGATTTTTCAAGAAATGGAGCCAGGAGTCTCTGCTATCTGCAAGGTCAAGGAATCTTATTCTGAATAGCCTTTATTCTTCTACATAAGCATGAATAATCAGTTGTCTAGCTATCTTTATATACCTGCTTTGCAGGACCTATGCTTTCGTATTCTTTCAATTTCTTTAACTTAAAACTGAACCAAAGACAAACCTTGTAGCAATCGAGGCAGACAACGAACCCACACTTGCGACACACCCAGTGCATGTTGAAGAGTGTCGTGTCACAAACATCACACATCTCCCGCACCCCTGTGACCGCTCGCTTCCACGCAATCTTAGCTGTAAAGGGAACAACCATTTAGTCTCAATGAACATATAATAGGTGTGTATATCGATTGTTTTTCATAACATGTCGGTTTTATTAGCTCGTACCTAAGACTTTCTAATGACCAAATAATGATGATGGCTGCTTAAGTACACAAAGTCATAGACTATAAAACAAGAAAACATCCAGGTCATAAAAATATAAATGAAGTTATCTCCCTTCCCCTATGGAATACATTATGTTGTATTAACTAGGTCATGTTTGTTTACATAAAATACACAATACTGCCAAAAGCTCAAGAAGTATGATTTATGTATTTAAGCTGGGATACTGGTAACTGACTACGTAATTGACACGTCATTAGAAATTAAACTGATGAAATAACAAACCTATCCATTTGAAAAGTAGACAACATTTAAACACCAATTCATTATTATTCAAACTATGATCAAGCATTTTAAATTTATTCATAACAAAACTGCAACCCAAGACGGGGCAGGACGAAAGATTGGGTTTCATTAAACTTACAATAAGAAGGTTAATGCACTATAAAATGCTTCTTTAGGATTGTTTTTACTTCCCATCCTACCCATTAAAAGAAATCTCTTTAATTATACCCAGTTTTTTTAATATCATTTAGTTAATGAATAAGATTCAAAACACCTTAAATATGTTTGAAATATCAATCATTTTCAAGGACACAGACGGACAATATCATCACATGCATTCATGTTATAATGCAAGGAATGATTAGATGTTCCATAACATGACGTGATAATCTGATAGAACCAACCATTATCTCCTGCGCAGATCTGGGCGTCTCTCTCCTGTTGTACAAGCTCGCAGAAATTGTCACCAATTCGATTGATTATAAACCGAGCCATGTCCACGTCAATTTTTGGTTCGATTATCGGGGACTTGGGTATCCAAGGGTCAATATCATCCTGCTCTGCATCGCTGAGCTCAGAAAAACCATCGATGGTCACAAAGCCACGTTGACTGTATTTCAACCTGTAAAGAAATACGTCATAGTTTAGACATTTTTTTTTCTTTATGATATGTTATTACTTATAAGGTAACCAGTGGTCGAAATAAGCACAAGCCCACAAGGCCTGCACAGGTGAAATGCTTTCTGGGCTTACTAAAATTCTGGTTTTTATAAAACCAGGTTTGTTAAAAAATTTAATGCCAAGCAGTACCATATGAATTTGGGTCTGTTGATCCAAAAGACTAATTTCGATGACTGGGTAACAGTAACACTTTCTAGTTAAGTTTTTGTCTTTCAGCTCAATTATGAACAGAGCTATAGAGCTGATATGACTTATGATTCCTGGGTTGGATAGAAACCAGTACAAGAGACCATGAGAAAGTGCCCTGGTACAGATTGTATTGAAGACCTCTTGGATGAGAGACAGGCACCGCCTTACTCCTGTCAAGGGTAACAGTTAAACACTTTATCAATGTTTACCAAAAATGAATATTAATTAAAAGCCTGACCCAGACGCATAAATTCCGTTCTGATAGCGGGAACTACTTGCAATGGCACAGATCTCAAGTGAGCAATGTCTAAAGCCTCTTGTTTACACTTCACATCATGAATGCTTGACAGAGTCATTTAGGTTTTATGCTCTTAAGTTAATTATCAATCCATGAAAAAACTTTGTTATGACATTTATGAGCGAAATTGAGAAGAATGTTGTGCTTATATCTAACAAGGCAAAAACTTTAACTAATAATACCCATTTATCAAGATCTGACAAAGTTTTTTTGTCTTGTTTTTATTTCAAGGAATAAAGTTTAAGTTCCGCTTTAGCTCAAGTTTGTTATTGATAGCAAAAACTAAGTTAAAAGATCTGTTAGGTAAATGATCAAATTCATTTTAAATCTTCTTTACAGAGACCATGACATGGTATATGATCAAGAAATCTACTCTTTATTAACTTTATCTTCCCCATGTCTATGCTTGAATCATTCAAGGTTTTGATAACGACCAGGATTTGTAATGTTGACATATGTAATCTCTGTCACACCCAGTAACATGTTTCATGTCAAAATTGATAATAGAATTATGTACAGAACTCAACATGTTTAGCCATAACTGAAAAGTGTGTTTTAAATTGGGTCTATTGAACAATGCTTAGTTTTACAACGAACAAGACATTGTACATTTTACGCTCAGCTGGGTTCAGTCATGTTACTGAATGTATTACAGTCAGGTGGTTTCAGTCACATAATTGTACGTTTACAGTCAGGTGGCCTCAGTCACGTAATTAATCAGTGCATTAATAATGTGATTCATCCACTTCCATTCAGATGATGCAGGTCATCAATGTAATGACAAAGACAATGCAAGTTAAACGTATTATTGTTTTAAGTAAAATGATTTCAAGACAAAACAATAGTTAACTTCAATCTTTTGCTTTTGAGTAATAATATTCAGTTTTCCCATGTCACTTATTCAGATTTCATATTGACCCAGTTCGATGCATTATCTCGAACCAACATCTAGATGAGACTAATATCATTACACATCTCCAGTAATTTTATTTTGTGCAACTTACTGCCTTCTAAAGGCTGTTTCCCCTTGAGAAAAAATGTCAATTTTTCCCAAAAAATTATATTTTTTTCCCAATTTGATAAAAAAAAATATCCCAATTTGAAAAATGCACATTATGTTAGTGAATGAAAAAGCAATGAATTTCTTGAAAAATAAACAAAATCTTGACAAGATTAACTCTTTCACTGCATATAGTGTCATTAAATAGGTGAAAACATGTTTATTTGCCATTTTATTTGATATTTTGATCTGATTTTGTATTTTTCCCAATCTGACTTTTTTTTTCCCAATTTGCAAGGCACAGGCGGTAAAAATATTTCCAAAAATTACTGAGCTCAGATGTATTTTACCTTCTAAATGCATAGAATCTGCAGAAGATGTTGGGTACAGTTTTCCCTCGCTGTGTTGGGGTCATGCGGCACTCGCGACACTTCATCAGTTTGGGCGTGACCTCACTGCATGAACCATCTTGAAGAAACGGTTCACATGTCTTCCGCAAGTCGGCGTCTGACAGCTTCACCAATGGTTTGGAAAATGTTGCTTGCTGGGCTGTAATATTAAATATTTGGTTCAGTAAATCAGAAACATACAAAGAGAGTAGAGTATACACACTTCAATTTTTGCAATAAAATAAGTTCAATAGTGGCACTTTTAAGTATTTAACCCTTAGAAAATTTATTATCAATCACTTTATCTGATTTGTGTAAAAGAGTGCAACATAATCTTATTACATACCTTTCATCTCTGTTTCCTTCAGTATAGAAGGCGGAGGCTGGTAAACATTTTCAATGGTTTCTACAATATCCTCTTCCATCTTATCCACAACTTTCTCCCCTTTCTTTTCTTTCAGCTGTTTATCCTTCTTTGTCTTCTTTTCTTTCTTCTCCTTATTTTTCTTGCGTTCTTTTTTCTCATTCTTTTTGGTAGATTCATTTTCTTGGGGTTCCTCTGCTGGACTGGTTTCCATATCTACAGGATTGTCAGACTTCTGCTCAGAACCAGACTCAAAGTCATATTTTTTGTCATACGCCTCTTCTGTTGGCTTGGATTCTTTCTCTTTCACAGTTTCCTTGCAGTGTTCAACGATCTTCTTGATCTGTTCTTCTGACATGTTGTCATTGGTAACCTGAAAAAAGAAGACATCAATGTTTAACATTTAAGCTGTAAGAGTAAAATGTATGTCTAAAATGAGGACTTTGCATATCAATTTGATACCTTATTATATGTTTCACACAATTCCCAACATCAATGTTCATCAACGCATTTCATAACCCACTTAAGACGCCAATAAGGATGTTTAACATAGCAAAAAACAAGACCAAACGACTATTCAAACATCTGAAGATGGCTCAATAAGTTTGACAGAAGTACAGGTAACAAACCTTCATTTTGGTGAATCCAATCATGTAAGAATGAGGCATAAAGATCAAGATTGTTTGGCAAACATGGGAAAGACCTGTAATTATCTTACAACACAGACAGGTTGTGTTTTTGTCTACTCAAAACAACAGCCGCAATGTTTTTTAACAATTGAGGGGGCATCTCAAAGTTATCTAAATGATGCATCATAAAAAATAGTTTCCTAGTCATATCATAAAATCTGTCAACTTACATTTGATAAATGATATTTATTAGTCTAAAATGCCTTTAGGGACATTTGGTTTTATGCAGATCATTAAATTCATTTACATATTTTATGTTGTATAAATCCACCAGGTGTAACATATACAAGTCAAGCCAGGCCCTACAGATAAAATTATGAGATAATAATTTTCACAATAAAATTTTACAAAAACTCAGTTATTATCAATTGAACGCCAAATCAGTAATCTACCTGCCAAATATTTGAACATAAAATAATATCTAGTAATCTACAACCATGCATAAAATTTGCAATTTTTTGGCAATCAATGAAGGTAATGTTAAACATTTGCAATCTTTGAAAGCTTATATTTAGAATTGATATTGGATTTGATGGCTCACAAGTATCAATAAAACAATAATATAGGTTTAAAACTATTAATATGGCTAGATAAACGGAGTTGAAGTCATCAATGTAAATCAAGTTGGCGGTGTTACGCAATATAGTTTTCATTAAGATGACAAACTGCTACAGGAAATACGGACATTTTCTTACACATATTTGATACTCATGGCTAACAAGGATTAATGACCATTGTGACCTTTTTTCATACCTATGCAGACACCTAATTTATTAACTGTCACTGATATGGGATGGCTATGTGTTTGCCTAGTTGAAAACTCAACAATGTGAACTCACACTGAACCCACTTCAAGCCCCCATGGCCTTCAGAATGTGGACATTTCATTCCCATATGTCCGGTCATTTTGACACAACAAACACTGACAAATAAGCCTATGATAAGTTCATAGGGGATTATTTATAGGCAACAAGTCCAGGCATGACATGCTGGACTGCTTAAGGATTAAACATTATAGTCTTACAGTTCATCGGTGTATGGAAACATTTGGTCAGTACATTTTTATTGTTGCCTTGACCAAATGATTTCAAAACCAAATGAAGGACAATTCTAAAATATTCAATGTTGATATTTACATTTATTTGTAGTTTTTCTTTATGAATAACCACCTATAAGGCTGAATAATAATGCTCCAAAGACATTTATTATTCTTAAAAAATCAGCTAACTCGGCGCCTGGTCAGGTTCCAAGCTGTTTGCAACTCAGTCAATATATCCCCGAAGTTTTAAGTAAATTGAAAGAAATTTAGCCTGGTCAGGTTCCAAGCTGTTTGCAACTCAGTCAATATATCCCCGAAGTTTTAAGTAAATTGAAAGAAATTTAGAATAAACCAGACAACATTTTTGAGCAGACGACAATTTACCCAGCATGCAAAGGGTTAAACAGCAGCGGCGTCAATGACATTTGTTTAATAGACGTCACATACATATCCTGCTATGAAATATCACATGCGGTAAACGTGTACTAAATGTGTTCTATCAGAGGAATTCCAAAGATGCTGCATTCATCAGAATTTGAATGCAATTGAAAAGATAAAGATGCATTCACTTAAGAAAGCTTAGGTGTGTAAAGCGGTGTAGCAGTTTAAAAATTTACCCACTTTTAAGAACCAGACACTTCATTAGGAATCTTATCAAAGAAACAAGATTTCTGGCATGATGTTATGAGATTTTTATGGGAGTTTGTGGGTTGTTTCTCAGGCAATGAGAGGATTTCCTGGAAGTAAGCGAAGTGTTTACATTTGATGCTCATTACATAGGAAAGCTGATGGAAACCATATGGCATCGGCCTTTCTCCCGCTGGTTCTTACAATGCTTCAATGCCAGTACAAACCCATAAATATCAGGGAACCGAAGATAGATGTTTCCAAGGTTTCTGTTATGTCATTAGTTAACACAAGCTGTTTTCTAGTAGACACAAATAGTACACATTCCGTGAGTTGCTAACTGCATGATTAACAGTTGAGAAATATATTAACACATTAACAGCCAATGACAAAAACCTATTTACAGAAAGGATGAAGCAGGGCAAAACACCCAGGACTAGAATTTCTGCAGGTTTACTCAGGGAAAACAATGGCATTTGAGAAATAACTAAATTGAAATGGAATTCAAACATTGTCACTTCATTATTTCTTGGAAACAAGTTGGTCCTACTTGTATGAGTAGACAGATGACTTGGGAACCAGCCAAACAATTTTCCTAAACTCCACACCCTTTCTCCCAACGTAAGGCTGACTTCCATATAATTCACAACCTTTCGATAGATGAGAGAGAGGCTGATTGACTTCCATATTATTGACACCCTTTCTCCCAAAGTGTTTAATATGAGAGAGATGAGCTGACTGATTTCCATATTATTTACAGCCTAAATCCTAATGTTTTTGTCTAAGAAAGGGACTGAAGTACCTTATTTTTTGCAGCATCCTTGCTCCTTCGGTTTGTCTTTTTCTTCCCGATGGCCGTGCTGTTGACGCTGACTTCCTCTGTGGGTTGGTCCAGCTTAGCTTTCTTTGGGTTCACAGCTTTCTCCTTCTTGTTTTTTACTCGCTTACGACCATTTGGTCCACCGTCAGGGTTCTGAAAACATTTTTGCAAGAATGTAAAAAACCAAAATGGAACATAACAGTTACGATTGGATAGTTGTAAACAAAAATTCAATTTATGACAAGTTTTATAGCCATCCTCTGTATTAACATTTTTTTGTTAAATAGCTGCACTGATTGACCTATGAATGTTTTGACCATATAAATATTGTGGATGTTAACATGAACAGTAACAAAAGTTCAGACAACCCGTTTTTTTTATTCATGCGACCTTGACATTTCTAGATCTAACACTGTAAATGTTATCTCAGTTGAATAGGATACATCCTTGTTATTTAGAACAGCCATCAACACCTTTCAACATGCATGAGGAAAAACATCAATTACAATAACAAAACACAGCCAAGCTTAAGTACCTGTACAAATAAAATATGGAGAACAGCTTCACCGAGATAAAGAATTTTTGTAATCTCCCTGTTCATCAACCTGAAATCCCCCCCTCCCTCCTCATACATAATTCCCCAATGAAAATAAATGCTAAGTGCCCTACATTCAATACTTCATTATTTCTATAATAGTTTTGTCTTCACAATTGATTTCAATGAACAAGATAATAAGTTATGGTAATGTACAAGATGTTATTTTTCCGAACGCCTTAATTATGATCTAAATGCACATTTATGCCCATGATTAAGGATGATAATTTTTGTTTGTTTTTTTATCCCTGCTAAATGAATTAAGAAAAACTTTCCACCATAAAGCACAATCCATCATAAATTTTCAAGTCCATTAAAATCAAAATTTAGAGACATTCATAACAAATATGGATGAATTTTTTTTTTTTTTTTACATCACTCAGTGGTTTAGTGTTTTTTCATAAAATAACAGAAGGCTGTGGTTAGAGCTGATCTAACAAGCCATAAAATCTACAGTGTTTACAAGCACTCCTCTCAGTAACTTGGCTGTTTAATTCCAGCTAATTAGGCGAACGTAAATAAATATTACTACACACCTGTGTTGTCTCTGCTTCTGATGCGGATGTCGTTGACTCGCCATCATTTGTTGGAGCTGGGGGTAGAGCTGGTGGGGTCTCCTTGCCTTCTGTTGGACCGTTAGGGACGGCCCCTTGGAGTGAACTGATGGGCGATTTAGAGCCCCCGTCCTTACTTGGTGATATGTAGGAACAGTTCACATAGCAAGTTTTCACATTGTCTTTATCCTCCCCAGTCGGACTACCACTAGATCCGTCCGACATTACTGGGTTGGAATTTGGGGTGGCCAGGAGTGGGTTTCCTGGTTTGGTCACATTTTTGTCATCCTCTGAATGCCTTTGTAACCAGGCTTTCTTCAGATTAGGGTGTTTGGCAGCGGGTTTGTTTTGTGTTGTGTTATTACCGTCTTGTTTTAAGTGAGGGGGAGGGCTGGGAGCACTGAGAGTGTCACTATCTGTATCCACTTGTCCATTTGCCGGTCGAGTATCGGCCAAGAAAAGGTTGGAACTACTGGCGTTATGTGGAAGATTTGCAGCCCCCTCCTGACTGGTGTTGGCTTGCTGTGCTGTGACAGGAGTACTCGACCGTTCCAGACTTGACTTGGGTTTGTATGGCTGGCCTTTCTGAGCAACAAACTGCTGTTCCAGTTCTTTTAATTGCTCTGGAGTCGGCTTTTTCATCTGCCCGTCTTTCTTTGCCAGGTCAGGGTCAGACATGAAAGCATTCTGAACAGTGTTCTCAACAAATGATTTAAAACTATCCATGAACCCTGTAAGACCACCAAGTCTATGGTTGACCACTTGTGTCACAGTTGTGGCTGTGCCAGGGTTAGCTTGTGACACATGCATTGCTGATGATGGAGTGTTTCCACTACTTGTGGTGTAGGGCGAGGGATTAGAGACTATCTGTGGTGTGGTATTTGGGACAGTCAAGTTGAGAGGGTTGTTGCTTGACTGTGACTGATTATCCCCACCCTTCTGTCTCTTCCTAGTCGCCCCCTCTTTCTGCCCTTTTCTCTTTGTGCCCCCTGTTTGACCCTGGGGGCTGAAGCTGGGCGACTGGGCAGCTCTAGGTACCTGGGCAGTGCCCGTCACAGAAACTGTTCTCTGAGACTCTGCCGGGTTCTTGGAATTAGTGGAATAGATGGGATTAGGAACAAGTCCTTGTGTGATTAGTCCATATGTGTAACTAACTGAGTGAGGTAATGACACTGGGGGTTGGGCTATTGCTGGGGAGAATGCTGCGGAATTTGAACTAGAATGGTGTGGGCTCGTGTTGGAGCCTGGGCTGCCTCGGTTTTTATTCACATTTGGGCTACAGCGATAGTCCATAGGCTGCATGACTGCAGCAGAGAGCTGCTGGGGGCTCGCAATCCGTAGCGGGCTTTGAGATCTTGAAGTGGGTTGCCGGGAAGGGTCACCCCTTATGAGATTATGCTGGTGGGCCAGGGCTGGGCTCATGCCATGGGACCCAGGGCTGGAATTGCTGGAGCGAGGCCTGTCCATGCTTCTTTCAGGGGTATGGGCCGGCTTTGGCTGGGGGTGAGGAGACATGTGGGAGGGCGGATAGTGGCCGCCATGAGGACTGGATGACTTTACAGTCTCACGCTTGTTTTCTACTATCACAGAACTGTGGGGTTTTGTGTCTTTTATCAAGGGAGGTGGCACTGATAACCCTTTCTTTGGTGACTGTGACCTCCCCAGTTTTGAATGTTCATAAGATTGCAACTGATCCGCCGAGATGTATGAAAACTTCTCCGGCTGGTAGCCATACAAGCTGAAGCTTGCCGTACCCACTTCCTGCTTAATGCCTGCCACATTGCCGGGCTCCACCTTGGGTTGAATGTGTCCTGGGTACACGGAGGGCTTCACGTCATGTTTTATGTCTGGTTTCTCATCCCCACGGCGGTGGTAACGCTGCTGCTGTTGCTTGATGAACTCTTCCTGTTGGTACATGAGTTCCTTGTGTTTGCGGTGGACCATCTCCTCTTGTCGACGCATCATCTCCGCTATCTTCCCGTCAGTCTCCAGCTGCTGCTCCTGAAAGAGAACAAAGTACATGTATGTATGGTAATAAACGTAAACGAAGTTCATATTTAAACACAATGTCATAAAATTTCTTATCAGCCACAGATAAATTGGTTTTAGTTCAAGAAAGTATTTATTAACAGCAGAACAATCAGTCTTTTGAATACCTGCTTCATCATGAGTGTCTTGCAAGATGTTCCTTACTGATATGCTAGATAAAATTGATTTGTTGTGTGGCCTAATTCTTTCATAACAAAGAGAAAACGTGCAGTTTTGAAGGTATGATTTCATCATTTAATCCAACAGTCCAACCTTTACAGATATTTACTCACTATTACATTCCTATTTTAAGTATAAAGTGCTCTCTCTATTTAAACACTACTTTCTAGAACAAAATTACAATTGATTTACATGTAGAATTTAGACAACTTTTTCCCAGAAATGTAATGTGCAATCAAGACCTTTTACAGGAATCTTTATAACTCCGAACCGGAGAATGGCAGTTTTCCTGATAACCAATCAGAGGACATCTTCTCATTTCCGTAGCAACATGAGGAATGCAAATGACACTTTGGTAAAAAATATTCTCCATGGAAATGACAAATACAGGCCTCAGTCTACTTAAGAACATTAGAACTCAAATGGAAGAGCTATTTTTAACTTTCAAAACTAATCTGAAAGATTATTTAAACCACTAGAAGTTCCTTTCTCTGTTACAGATCAATACCAGACCCATTAAGATGTCAATAATTCAACCAGCGAAATGGATTAAATCTGATAGCTCTTTGTGACCGAAAGCCATTGACCTCTTAAAGACTCCAGCCATTTCCACATGGCAAGTCATTACAATATCTCCCTAAAGGACAAACAATAATCGAAAGGACAAACAATTATCGGAGAATTTCTTCAGGAGAACATATTCACAACCTACATACAGATGAAGAAAACCTAACCCTCAGGCAATCAAGAACAATGTAATACAATCTCAAACAGCAGTTAAATTTAAATTTCACTTTTGATCATTCATTACCACTGGAAATGTATTCAACTACGAAACATAAAAAAAAAACAGCTGCATTATTTTTTTGCTGCTCAATCAATTTCAGTAATCCATTAATGGATTAGACAGGCAATCTCAACCATTATCAATGTAATGTTACGCATTATTTTCTTGACTAATCAATAGAAAATGCAGTGTTTGATTTTATACCTGCACTTTTCCCTAGCAATTCATCGATTGATTCTAGTCTTAATGTAAACTTCATAATTATGATTCCGCCCACATTTAACGAAAAAAGGCCAAACATGTAGGATTCCCATGTACCCTATCTCCAGTATTTCATTTTATGCCAACATATTCGACTGTCAACTCTGGCAATTAAATCAGCCATACTTCTTTTAACTTATTCAACCTTTGAAATTCTTCAAGACTACTACTTAAGGATCACTCACAAATCTTATATTTCGTAGGCTTGGTATTTTAAGCTACAATTAATGTCTGTAGGGGATATTATTTCTGTGCTTAGTGAAGCCGTCACATGAACGTATCAAGTGTTCGTTTAAGTTGATGTACATTTGGTGCAAACTCACTAACTTACAGAAATAAGCACTTGAATATTGGTTCCAAGTTTCACTTGGTTAACTTAATGAAGTATGAATCATAATAGCACACTAGAAACCGTGTGACAGCCATGATAATGATGACCCTGACACTGACATATTTCCATAGATGTTTGTAACCACATTTGTGTTAACTAGGTACTGCGCATTTATACAAAACTTCCATTAATTTGGAAATAAATAAATATACAAGCCATCAATTAGGGACTACAGTCTTCTGCTAACTTCGACCAATGAAAAATACCTGTTTAATTTTCTGCTCTGGCTGTATATCGCCCTGTATCGTGGCAAGGTGCTGGGGCGAGGGATGGGCAGGGTGGTGGGGGCTTGGGTGCTCTGTCTTGGGCTTCCCCGTACCCAGGGTGATGGACGGCTGGGGCCACATACCCGTCTGAGCAGCCTGTAAGGAGATAGAGGAAACATGTGAAGTCTCATGGTCAAAAACTAGCGGGTCATAGTGTAAGAAATAGACTAATTGTTAGGTCAAGGTGCGTTAAATTACAGAAGGAAAAAAGTGTAAAGATCAAAGGGGCAAGTCTGTCTTATACAGTGATATATGTTTGCATAAACTAGATGCTAGAACCAAGACACAGACCATTCTCATAAATAATATAACATTAGTAAAAACAAGTTTCCCAATATCTATACAGCAGATTAACTACTAACAAATCTACTTTGTAACGCAAGATCATTCTATAAACAGCTATCGGCACTTACAAACATAACAATAGTAAATATTTTACAACAAAGAAAGTAATCAATTCGCGGTGAGCTATATAAAAGGCTATTTTTTGTTCCGATTGACGTCATCACTAATAACATGAGTGCTATTTATCAAGGAAATTTGATATTCATTTTGCATGTAAAACAGTGACACTAGACTGGTTTTTACAGTCGATCATTAACATTTATTGGCAATATATAATCTCATGAAAATCAGGTTGACCTCGCACAAAATATAAAATATTTATTGCTTTTCCTATAAAACACTCATATACGCTAACAACTGTTATTATTGTTTCGCATTTTGCAACACGCTACACAGAAATATGATGCCTTATGAAAGATAGGTTAGCACAATTGCTTCTGTTTTTAACCATGACATTTAAGGCCGTGTTCAGAGAAGATGAGGAATTTTCAATATGACAACACGATTTCTGTCACTAAAGTATGAAAGATGTCATAAATTTTCCTGGGCAGCTGCACAGTGATCAAAATAGGGTCATAAAAGGAATAACATTTGCAACAAGAGAAAGATTAAACAGGATTTCATGCCGATTCATAGTAAAGCCATGCTGAATAAACACACAAAACATTCACTTTGGCAGATTTTTTTTCTCTAATGAAACAACACAAAAATACTGATAGACACTGAGCGGTTGGTTTGTGCGGACTTTTACCGTGTATTTAGGGCGGTAGTTAGTATTAGATGTATACTGGTATCCGTCCTGCATTCCGGACTGGGGTCCTTGGTTAGATAGCGACTTCCAGTTCTTTATATGCAAATACATAGCAAACCTTAACATGCCCTTCTAACACAGTCTTAGCATCTACCCTGTGTAAGATTTTCAAACAACCTGATTTCGGTCTGTCTTTACTTTTATGATTAATCTTTTAAATTTTGCACATCAAGACGCCCGTAAACTTATTATTGTATGTAGCATGTGAACCGGTCAAGCCTTTGTAATTTACATGCATTGTTAAATGCACCATAAGAGTGAACCAGTCATCTGTAATTGTTACTCACTCCTACACTTGACATTCAAGTCATTCAAGGTCATATGCACACTGCAACATTCCCCCCTTTTTCCCCATAGCAATAATTGAGTCATTGTTCCTTTTTTACATGATCAATACCAATTATTCAAATTTGGTTATGCCTTATCTTTCTTTCCACCAAATATGATCCTAAAAGGACTGTGACCTTGAACTTTGATCAGATTATTCCTCCAATTTTCTCATCACTGTGAGAAATGAACAAGGGGGGATATTAATTTGCTGAATGGATTCTTAACTCAGTAACCTTATTTCAAAATCGATTTTCCTTTCCAATGAAATTGAAAATCTGTTTCTGACTCATCAAATGACTTAATAACCAGTAGCTGATTGTATAAATCTGGGTAATATTTTTCAAAAGTTATCTTTTGGCTAGTTTGCACACAAAAGCGTAATTGATTGGTCAAAAGTAATTGACCAATCAATGATCAATTAAACATTTGGAGTAATTTTAACAAAACCAAAGAATTAATCGATTTCATACAATTGGCCACAGATTTAAACAGTCAACATGCATGCAATGAAATAGATGTGTGGTTAACCTACAGTAAACAATATCATTAGTCATGAAAACAAATAGTTTCCTGCTGGTAGAATATATTATATGACAAGGTCATAAAAGACAGTAGATATTGCACTTTTAGTTTTTTACAATCAACACTATTTCATCAGAATACAAGTCATAACAATGCCTTTGGCATTGGTAAGATTGACTTTTTAATTGTCAACAACTATTAAATCTTAAGCAACAATTATCATTTTCTGTACTTGTTATGCATAAAAAATCTATAGTCTAGTTGCCCCAGGCAAACATATAAATGTTACTGTTTGTGTTAAGCAAGGTTTCACAACCTTTTAACAACCTTGTAAAGGTGATAAGTTAAAAAGAAATAATAAAACGATCTTGACAAAGATTTACTATTGTTATTCCACTTAAGTTAATAAGTTAATTCTTAGTCATTAAAACCATTGATATTACAACTAGCAATGCTAAGCTTGAAAGCACCATCCACTTACCCGCTGGCTAGCCTGGCGAAGGGACTTGTCAAAGTGCTGGTCAACAGCAGACTGCGGGTCTACGGCACTTTCCTTTAAGATACGACTCCGTTCCCGCTCCAAGCGCTCCCTTTCCAGCCTTTCTTTTTCTTGTTTATCCCGTTCAGCTCTTTCCCGTTCCGCTGCACGTTCTGCCTCAATTTTTTCCCGTTCTCTGCGCTCTCTAAAATGACAAACCAATGATCTTTTGCAAAAAAACTATATTCCACATCTTTTATAAAAAAATAATGTACATTCCTATTGAACATTAAAATTTAGTCACCAATTTCACTAACTTGTTTTCATTTTAGCATGCTAAAATCAAAAGAATTATACCATTCAACGCACATGTGATATGACTAATCTCCAGTTGAAAAGCCAGCCATGTGGCCACCCATTCATGTATACATGTACACAGTAACCTGTCTGATACATGTACACACAGTAACCTGTTTGAATAGCTGAGTGCAGTGGAGCAAAAATAATCCCTTCACAAGCTATCTGTTTCAATGTACATTTACAAACACATGCACAAATACTACAGTACAATGGGATTAGCTGGCTTGCATTAGGAAAAACTGTGATAAAATCATGCGACATTTTGTGTAAGAGTCAAATGACAAGACCACAAAAAATCTATTTTATTTCTGCCATATCTTTTCATGATAACTTTTCAAACTGATAACAAATATTTTTGACATTGAAATATGAGCCAAGATTTCACAATTCAACCTTTCATTTCATCTCATTGAACAAATAAATACACCAGCATTATGTTAATACAAAGTCATGTACCATGAATAAATCAAACATAAATCTATGCAAAGCCAATATTATCCTAGATTGGATACAAGCCGATTGCAGCTTAGCTTGTAAGAAAATAATCACATATTCCTCTTCATTGTTGAAGGCTAACGTTGGCAAAGTAAAAAGTATGACCTACTGTACATGAGAAATGAGTCTAACAATGAAAATACATCAAAACACCCTTCTTAAACATGCACAACATCATGGCAATGTTAACAAGAAAAGAAAATGATTAATTACCTGTATTCAAAGCCAACAACAAAAGTTAAACTTGCAACAATTTGCACAAAAGCTTTCTGTCAAGATGGCGACTGTAGCGTAAGACTGATCAATAGTGAAGCAAGGTGAAGGTCGTGGGGGGAAATGAAGGCGGCCAGATAATATTCACTGGGGTGTTATAATACCAGATACTAGCCTGGTGTGCCATTGATTTCCTTCATGAGCATTACTAGACCCCATAGTAATCACATCATTTATGTCTATAAAAGGGTAGACTCGGTCTATTCAACAGCCCCGTTTTGAATTTTCAAATCGCGAGATAAAGCAGGAAGATAAATATGAAGTCATGAACACAGATATAAAAAGGCCTTTCAGCTTGAACGCCTTTCAACTTTTTAAGTAAACAGTCTCAAGGACTCTTTTCAGCACTATATTCTCTATTTTGCAGGCCACGCTCTCAATTACATGGGAACCCCATCCTCTTACAATGAATTTTTTTATATTTTTAAAAAAGATATTGCCACTTACTTGCTTACATTGTGCAGTTATTGTGACGAGAATAAGCCATTGTTTCAAAATATGTTTGCACTTGAAAATGACAGATTGTCACAGTAAATGAAGTGAAAAACGGAACATAATAATTAATGAGATGCAATTGAAGTTCTCATTTCCTACACAATGACAATATCAAGTGTTTTTGCCGTTTTATTACAGTCAAAAGTAGCTACGAGTATTTCTTTTGAATGCTAATTTCTGTTAGCCGATGCGTTTGTGAACAGAAATTTGATGCAAATTACATCATTTTTTAGTTTAAAAAAGATTCTCCCATCTGTTAACTAATGAATGTGCCACCAGCATTGAGAAGTTTATTTACATAATTGAATATGCAATTTGACCATCACAAGCAACAGATGTCTTATTATCTTAATGTCGGTAGAAGAGTATAGATTTTTTTTTTCATTAATAAGCATAACATAATGCAAATTTGCTGACGCGGTGCGGTTAAATTAGAACGATGACAATCCCATGTCCCTATGTTCTACATGGAATATGTGAACACCTTCAAACTTGCTTAAGGTAATCAGCATTTATATCATCATTCACAGATTTAAAATTAGCGGCAAAGAATTACAATATTTTTGTTTCAAATCCTACCTGTCCATTCTCTCTTTCTCCATGCGTTCCCGATCCCTCCGCTCGCGTTCCTTCCGCTCCCTCTGTTCCCGTTCATGCATACTTCTTTCCCGTTCCATGCGTTCCCTCTCCAGCTGTTCCTGTTCATGAAGTAGCCTCATACTGCCCACGAGCTCATCATGCTGCTTGGCAAGGAGCCAGGGTGGGGGTACGGGCAGAGACGGGTACTTCTGCTGCCAGAGGTGCTCCAGCTGGGCCTTGGTGAGCGAGCCCGTACCCCGAGGAGGGTAGGACATGGAAAGGGCACTATTGTACTGCTGGCTTAGGGCGGCAGCCAGGTGCTGCTGTTGTACAAACTGCTGGTGGAGGGCCAGGGTTGCAGGGTCCAGCTGGTGAAGCCCTGGAGGCATCAGACTTGATAGTGAAGCCCCCGGGGGTAGGCTCGCTCCAAGGGCTGACATTGGGTACGCTACTGATGGAATCACAGGAGTCCGTGACTGGCGCTCCAGACCACTGGAAAGTGGCGTGGAAGTCATGCCTACACTTGATGGTCGAGAAGCTTGAGTTGGAACTGGCTGATGTAATGCAGGATATGAAGACTTGTGAGAATTATGCATACTGGGTACATTACTTCTCACCGGATTCTTGCTCATTAACTCTGGATCACGGTATATTTGCAATGGTTCACTTTTGTCAACTATCAATGGGCTTGAAGCTGGACTACTTTTCACACTTTTCAAATCATCGACCCTGGAACCAGGTCGACGGGCTTCATCCCCACTGAGTCCTGAACTACACCTGCTGTCACTGCTTCGTGACTGTGAACGTTCTTCCTGAGAATACACGCTTGAAGAGTTTGTACTATGTGAACTTACGCCTGAGGTTGTGTTACTTTTGAAGTCTCGACTACCTGCCACTAATTCTGGTTCAGATGAATTAGACACAGGTGATAACAATGAACTTGATGTGGAAGATAATTTATCGTCACCATTTAGAGAGGTTAATTTCTCTGCACGAGCAAGTTGATCAGTCACAGATTGGTTTAAATCTAAATTTTGGGTGGAAATACCACTATTTTGAGGTGTCTCTGTTAAAGATGCCCCTGCTAATTGTTTCTTTTTTATAAAGTGCATATTATTATCCCCTAATTCATTGACTGTTTCTTTAACATCCACACTTTTAGAACCTACAGATTTCTTACCATTGTTCTGTGTTTCTTTAGTAGTGACAACATTGTCTTTCTTTTTCTCACGCTTTTTAGTTTCCTTTTCACCATTACTTTTTACATTCCTAGATCGTTTCTCTTTCGGTTCACCTTTAGTAATCCCTGATTCTTTTTCCTTTTTCTTATAGGCTGATTTGATCTCTTTTAACTTTTGTTCAACACGATCATTAATGTTGTCTTGAGTTTCACTCTTATCACTCCCTGATTTTAACTTAGTGTTCGCAGAGTCTGTGAGGGAGGTGGAGGGTTTTTCAACCTTTTTAACACGCTCCGGTTTCTCAGTTTTTGTGTCACTGGTTTCAGATTTGGCACTAACTTTGTCCTCCACTGGTTTATCTTTCTTACTCCCTGATAAATTAGATTTGATCACAGCTTCTGCTTCTTTTTGCACACTAACACGTGTCCTACTTAACGACCTCCTACGCGGAGATCCACTTTCATCTCGCGGAGATTCGTTCTGTATTCGACTCTGCGCCTTGCTAGTACCTGATGGTGTAGATAGTTTCTCCTCCCTTCTCTGCTGAGATCGATTTCTATTTCTTAGACTGTCTGCTGCACTTTTATCTACAGTTCCACCACCACCACCAG
Organism: Mya arenaria; assembly: GCF_026914265.1. Lineage (NCBI taxonomy): Eukaryota > Metazoa > Mollusca > Bivalvia > Myida > Myidae > Mya > Mya arenaria. The sequence continues at coordinate 11,774,735 of NC_069133.1, forward strand.
TGTCCTCTATATCAGGTTCTAACACGCCACTATTTGCAGCTAGTTTGTCTCTCTCCCTACTCCTGTGAGGTCGAGTCCTTTCCTTGGTCGGAGTGCTGCGTGGGGAGACTCGTAAACTGAGAGTTGCGGTATCGTTGTCTACAGCAGGGGAAGGCGACTCTCGTCTATTCAGGGAAAGAGGTTTGGCTTTTACTCCGCTGATTTCCACCACTCGTGGCTTTCTCCTTGAAGTAGGTCGTGCCTTCTCAGATACTGGAAGTCATAGAAAACATTTGTTATTCATGAAATCCTAGGTAAATATTTTCCCAATGATAATTAAATAGTTTCATCGCCTGAAACAGCATGTTTAAACATTAATCACAATAATAACCTCAAGCAATATTAGTGCGAATGCATTCCACTTCAATTCATTTGAATAAACCTCGCCTATGAATGGGAAATCCAATACATTATTATTGGTTTGGAAAATCTTAATCCTCTTATAAATTAATCTACTAATCTCAAACCAGTGTAAACTTTGATTTACAGCCAGTGACCTTGCAAGGGTATTCAGAAACCACAGACAAGCAGATAAGATTTATGATTTATTTCATAAGCAAAGTAATCAATTACAGGTTTCCTAAATTAGGTTTTTGTGTTTCTTTCTTTGGATAAGCTCTCTTTAATCTAATGGTTATGTACTGATGGCAGAGTGCCGAGAGCAGAACAGAGGTACTTGGGCTATGAGCTGTTTACAAATACCAGCTGCTGAATGCATCAATCTACAGCAGGCGGAACCCAGGAGACCTAGTGCATTCAGCGCTCTGTAATGGCATAATAACCAGGCACCAGAATGCCAGGAACCACTCCACTCCGCCATCCACACATTCTCCATGTGATTCAGCTTTTTCTCATTTTTTTTTTCTCCACAAGTCTAATTAGCGACCTTACCATTTTGATTTACCATTGTTTACCTCACCACACTGATACACAAATAATCCTTATTGTGTCCCATCCAACCTAAACCATCAGTCCCTCTCCTGAATAACGGAACAACGTCCTCCATAACCCATTACAGTAATAAATGAAATAAAAGAAATTTTCCAACTTTTCCTTTCCCTTTCATCTTTCTTCATCTCAAAGTGATAAGAATCAATCTCATGTAAATTTGTTTACAAAAAAATATACAATACACAGGTGCTAAGATATAAGATATAAAAGTTTTAAGTAGAAGACCACTTTCCGTTCAGCTTAAATAGCTTAAAAACATACCAAACACTTTTTTATAATCCACTCTCGTCTAATGTTAACAATAGTATCATTCACTCTCAGATTTTCCTAACAGTGATGTCATCCACTATCTACAATCTATAACCATTTAACATCTCTCCACAATGAGCAGCGCAGGAAATGGTTTAAGTATTTGCACAAGGCGAAAGTACTATAAAAATCTTCCCTGTCCTCTAAAAACTTCACATAAGTGCACAATCAGAAAGCTAATTATAATACGAAGTCCAGGTTTTATTAATTTATGCACAACGCATGACATGAATTGTTATACAAACACAAAAGCCTTACAAACGAGAAATCTTTATCACAAGCTTAACCCGCCTTTTCAAACTACCTTCTACAGAAGAAATCTAACACTGTTTTAGAAGAAACGCAATGACACATAATACCTTAACATCTGATAACGCAATTGAAGTTCTCCACCCATGTGTAAAAAAGTCCTGTGAATATTTACTTTGTAATTATTTTTCAAGCTGTGTGAGTTGGCGTAGCTAGACACTATCTATACATAGACACTATCACCATTTGTGGTTCATGGCCTTTCCTTGTACAAGCCAGCTATCATATTTCAATATTTGTTTGCCTCAAGCCACTGTTTGAACTTATTATCTAACAAACATTGAATACTAAATCTCAACAGCATTTCAAACTTATTGAAATAAGGCAAACTTGCAAATTTACTGCCTTAAAGCATAATTCAAACATAGTATATATTCTGACATTTTCAAAAAGAAATCCTTTTGTAGCGCAAATAAATCCTCAAATTAATTTGTTTATTCCAAACACAAAAATAACCTACGATCATATAATTCCAATTCCCCTGAAACACTTATCGAAGTTTAATTCACAAAACTGGTGTCAGTATTCAATCTATAGCCCATCTCAGCAGAAAGTGCATTAAACCTTCACAAAGAAACCAATTTAGTCTTTCAATCCCAGTGTATTGTCTAGATTGAAAGGCAGGATTACAACACAAAAGAAGTCTTCTCTCTACATTGAAAACAGCTTATAGCTTGCACCACCAGATGTAGAGGTCATAAATTCACTGAGATACAAAAAAAATGCAAACCTGGGGGTGTTCTCAAAACACTACTAACCTGGGGGTGGTCTCAAAATAAGTAAATGCGTTCCTTGGCTGTCAGTTTTGGGGGTCGTTTATAAAGACTGCTTATCTTGTAATGAAATCAACTCTCTCACCCACAAAACCTGTCTAATATACCTGAGATAACATCTATGATGTAATGAAATGTGATAATAGCATTACACTTTTGGAAAGGAGAGAAATTCTACAAGATTGTGTTGTGTGTTAATGTGAAACCACTGGCAAGTGTGAAGTATAATAAACAGTGACCTGCACAATTTCGGAGTTTAAAAGGTTGGAAGCCTTGGGTGCAGAAATAACAATAAAAAACAATGCAGTTAGGAGTAATTTGTGAAAAGCCCTCCTGTAGAACAAAACTAATGGTTGAGCACAAGAGATAAGAACTATATGTCCCCTTTTCATGGGCTTTGCAGGAAAATTCTGTTCATTGAGAAAGAAATAGGAGAGGATAGAACCATTCTGAAAGTTTATATTCAAGAGAAAGCTTATTCATACATTTGGCATGGAGTCTTTGTTCAATACTTGGTACATGAAAACTCCCAGGCATCTAATAGTGTATGCCAAACAAAGATGTGACAGACTGTATAATAAGACAAGAGCAAAATCAATGTCCTTTCAGGAAGAAATTTACATGGATTAGAAGACATAGATCTCTCTTTATTTCAGCCTTTACCTTACTAGACTTCCCAATATGCTTAGCAACTGAATAATTTCACCCCAGTATTTCTTTAGGCCAGTCTTCACTTCAGGAACCCAAATCAATACATCACAGAAACCTCCTTGGAAATTCTCTTATTCACAAGACACAGTCTATTATTTACAGTCAGAGAAAAAAAATAGCATCTCTTCTCCAAATATGAGAAGGTCAAAGTAATATAAAATGTCATCAACAGGCAGTGCATGGGCATTTTGCTTAGACAATACATTATCCTGGCCTCACAGATATATTGATACAAAGAATAAGTTGCCTTATGTGGAAATAACAAGACAGTATACTAGTGTGAAAATTTCTTAGATTTAAACAAGCATGAATTACATAGGTGATTATTGTTTGTTCAGTGCAACATAATCTTTATTTCATTTTGCATGGGCACTGAAAATGTGATTTTTTTTTGGTACCAACACGATCAACTATAAAAAAAAATATATTCCACTGACACAAACTTTTTTTTATTTAATACCTAAAACTGGTTAAAGTTGATGTTAGTATTTAAAAACAAAGAGTGTTGGTGGTGTTGGTATTGTGCGCACTTTCGATGGATTTAGACAGCAGAACGATCACAGGTTTAAAACAGTGAGAAATTTATATATTACTGATAAAAGTCTCTAAAGTTGACCAGACAGGATGAAATAAAATGTTATCATATATATCGGTATTATTACACCTTTTTCTATTATATACAATTAGAAATGTACACAGTCAAGTGACAAATTTCACCAATACCGTCAAAAGTCAGATATTATCATATAGGAAGCAAGCTTACTAGCCAACAATGCCCGGGGCTTTTATATTACAGTAGTGGTATATATGGTAAGATCAAGGGGTCATGTTGCAGTGAAGAGATGACAGCGTGTCAGTGACAGTCAATCCATCAACACGCTACACATGCACAGCTTAATTATTAGCCTCCAGTCACATACAAAACCATAGCTGATGTATACATCGTTAATTACACACTTCTAATTAGTTAAAACCAGAATAAGTATACTTAATGTATAACTTACTTAAAGGCAAGCATGTTAATTTAATAACAATTATAAAAAAGGTACCTTTGCAATGCAGTGTATGATGTATTACAAAAATTTGAATTGGCTAAAAAACTAAATATTTTTAAGATATATTTGGTACTAGTGCATATAGTTCATAATATAGTATTTCCATTCTAAAAATAGAACTGAGCATTTGGTATGGAGTTAAACTTTTTGAAATGTGGTTCAAACTTACACACTGAAAATGCTATCAAATGTACAGCACATCACTTATTTGTATTTAATAACATTTATTGAAGCTATGTGCTTGGCTGCCTTTAAAATGAATTTCAAATTTATTTCATAACTACTTACAAGAAACTAATCGCAATAAATGTCACAAACTTTAAAATACATCGTTGTAACAAAATCACAACTTGTCGTTGATATGTTAACATAATTTGTTAACCCATATTCAATAAATCAAGGAGAATTCAATAAATCAATGATTTGAGGACAAAATCTATTGGCCAGGATATAAAGACAACATTCATAAACTGTTTCCTTGCATTTTTATGTATATTTCAATCACCTTGGGAGATATTTGCATTGGGTTTACATATCTGCATTAAAAAGAACCTTATCAATCGGCAAATATTAGGTTTACCAAGCATTTCCATTAAGATAACCTCCGCTTATGATCATTAACGAAACAAGTATAGTACAGGGAGAGAGAGAAGTATTGAGCGGTTTAAAAATGTGACGGCTTTAATACAAACACACAAACACAGCCCATAAAGCAAGACGAACATGAAATTAAAGATATATATGACCTAGGTATCAGTATGACTCATGGGCAAATTTTAACAAGCGGAAATGCATTGCTCGACAAAGGAACAGAGTTTTTATCATAGCACGGAAGGAATGTAACATTAACCGCCTAAAATCGACCTTGCCGACAGCCACTTTTAAATCCCAAGCAAGTAATTAATGAACATGTTTCTCCCCATTTGATTGGCCATTTTATGCAATATTAATTCAACCATGCCCCCATGGCAAAACCCTAACAACTGCTTGTAAAGGTCTGAACAGCAATTTAAGCATAGCTCGAACAAAACAGATGAGGAGCTTAACATAGAAACTGACATGGAAACATTTCAAGAACACATCTCCATAAGATCATGAACAGACAAGAAGCTTATCATTAACAGCCAAGGAGATTAACATGGAAACCGACATGAAAACATTCAGAGAACATGGAGAACATCGCTGCATTAGATCGTGTGATGACTAACAACACGCAAATCACATAGCTTAAACATAAGATGGCAGACGCCCACTCTCTGATATTCCCCAGTAAAGTTGTGAAAAGCCATAGTTCTGTATCGATCAAATCTCGTTCCTGCAGCTGCAAGTTTTTTTGTATTATGCAAACTGTTAATTAAGCCTCCCTGATAGAGACCCCTCACAACTGCGTGAAGAAACAACTCTTTGGTTGTTCACGGCCTTGCTATAAACAGAATTTATAAATACAAAAACAGTTGTGTGCGATAATTAATCTACACAGCTTGAGACAATGAAAAACATTTATGTGTATAACATATTTGTTTCAAAACTTTAGGCCACAAGAAATTCCTAACAGTGGCACCAAAACAAACAACTTTTCCACTAGAATTATGATTTCAAATAAACTATCTCTAATAAACTATCTCTCAAAGGAATTATTGACCCAAACAGTTATACCACCTAGCTTGTGTATGGAATGTTAACTGCATTCAAGTTTGGTTTAGTAATTGTTACTGTTTAATTTTCTCTTTGCTAATCCATTAATTGACGTCATAAGCCTGACACAGCTTGGCTGTCTATTGAACTGTTTACCGAAGGAAAAATAAAGACTTAGTGGAACCGCTGTTGCTTTTGTCAGATGCTTTTAGGATCCATCTCCCAGAAGTAGAGGCATGGGCATAAACACTCATTATATATATCTTTAAGCTCTTGCTCGAAATCATTTCAGTTGACACTGTTTGTACATCCACAACGACGTTGTTAAAGGGTATCTAACCTTTTTGTTCTGTGGGTAGGGGTGAGGGTACTGCTGTTACAACAGTGGGTGGGGTAGATGTCACTGTGGAAACAGCCTGTTGGGAAGACCGCGGCTTCTTTAATACGCTACTGCGTGTACTTGTCTGTGGCGTACTGTTATTAGCACTGGCTCGACTCTGAAAAAGGAAATATTATTGAAAGTTATTATTTAGAATGACACTTTGCTGTTATCTTGGTTTGATGTAAAATAGAGTTGTTATCTTGTCTAAAACAAAGGATTTTTTTATTTTTTATTCTTTGCCCATTTTCATATGTCCTTTAGTACACATACTGTGTATACATATTGACCACATGAGCGTTATTGAACAATAAGGCCACTTATAGGCCGATCTTATATCAACTGTAAATATAGATCATATTTACACTTCTTCCTATGCCACTTGATCAAGTACATAGAAACAAACAATACTATTACAATCTATGTAATAAGACAGTAATTCAACTGTACTATCTCACACAAAACATGGATGCCCTTGGCGTGTTTGATCAGATCGGGGGAACTGCTTGGTTATCACCAATCAGGTGATTAAACCATTATCATTCAACAATCAGCAGATCACAATCAACCAGGTAGAGATCAAAGTTTACAAAGCAAAATTCCTTCATTGGCTAATGTCTCATAGATATGAGATACACATTTTCCTACGATGATACTTGATATTACTAGTTACTATTATTAAGTACAAAGGGTATTACCGGAGCGTAATGAAAAATACCCTTTTATTATAATACCACTATCATTAACAAGTAAAAGTACGGTACAGTCAGAATATCACTGTGAACATAAAATGGAACATAAAGATAGTAAATTTAACAACGACTATGCTTTGAATAAAGCCGATGATATATCGGCAAACAATGTCAAAAGTTCAAACTACCTCCTTGAGGAAATATGAATGTCTGGAAAAGTGATTAAATAATACAGGCAAATAAACAAGGTACTTCATTTCAAGTATAACAATGCATTCCTTGCTTTTCCACATCATGGAGGGAACAGCAGCGCTGTTGGAATGTGGGTTGTTTTTTTTCTTTATCTGGCCACCAGCCAAGTTCACCAAACTGATAGATAACAGGGCACCTGACTTCACACAATCCAGATTATTTTCGGCCTGCACCAAAGGTCATAGAAAACTGATTACAATCTAAGAACACAAACCACAATACCATTTCATAATACTACAATGTAAATATGATTAGACATGAACTTGGCGCTCTCCTGCATATGAATAAGCAATTTCCGCTACACTTCACTTAAGTTATGTTGATTGGCTCTCTTAATGGGCTCTTCCAAGAACTATAACCAAGATTTTGAATGTCTATTGTACCATGACCTTCATCTAAAGTACCTGTTGTGGAAATCAATTTTAAACTTTTTAAAAAATTAATATTACTTAAACAAATACCATGACCTGACTTTAAGTACTTTGCCTGGCAATTGTCGCCAGCTTAGCCTTAAGCCGCTATGAAATCAATTAATACTCTGTTCTTTAAATAATGTTCTTGAAATTTAATTCTGCTATGTACTGACGTAGCTTAGTAAGCAAATGAAATATGGGTCTATTGCGCATACAGATCTCAATCTCATGAAATAATAATACACAAAATGTTCTTACCTCTCTATCACGGTTACATAATCAACTATCGCTTAACTCATTTGGAATATGTTTTAAGTCCAAAATTCACAAAAAAGACCTGCAAATCACGCGGCAGAAAGCCGAGACAGCCAGCTGGAGGGCTTCTTGTTAACTATATCCTAACCTCAAAGATCAAGAGAAAATAACCAATGGCACATGTAAATAGATCTGACATCAACTAAATCCTGGCTGTATTAAGAATCCTGTGCTATTTAAACCATTTCCATGGCAACAGGTTTCAGATGACATCTAAAGGAAATGTCATCAGTAGGAAAAAACAGACCTCTGGACAACTGAAAGCCGTCTATTTGCACTTTAAACAAGAAAACCGCCAGTTTAACACTTACATCATCGATAATCACAATCCCGAGTCTTTAAATTCTTCACCAATAGTTTCGGTTTAACAGCAGCAAAAGTCCAATTTGTCTGTTATAATAAATCATAAGACTAGTGTAATCCTTTTGATAAATGTTCTGCCTGTCTGAATAAGGCTTTGTCTGCACTGTGCGAAACTCCAACCACGTGTATTGGCGAGCTAACCACAGCGGTAACAGTGGGCCTCTGACCTAGATTAGAACTCTCCGCCAAGTTCACTGTTTGTTAATGTACGCCAGTGTATACAGATAGCTAGTGAGCGTAATCTATACATTGGACATTAATCATTCAAACCAGGATATTTTTGCACCACAATTGTAGGGTAATTTCAATACTGCGCTAACTGATATACAGGTAATATGGCAGGTAAGTCAAACATCCAAACAAGAGACCACTATTAATGCCTACAGCTATAAACTACTGACAGCTGAGAGCTTTTTAACAAAGCAGCCATTATACTGTGTAATCAGGGACTTTCTCAAAACATGTTCAGCATAAATATGATGAAAGGGGGATGGTTTCAGCACTATAAATAACCCTTCTATTTTAGAGGCTTGATTTTAATTTTTTCACTTAATACTGTCAAGGTGTCAGGACTTAGATTGTTATGTGAAGATTCTATGATATCTAAAAGAAATAAACTTTGAAACACACAGAAGTCTGAATGTCATTGTACTGTTTTGCTATGACCTTCAGAATTCAATGACAATGAAAGTGTCACTAGTCTTGCAAGTCAGTAAGCTCTGCAAATAACAATAAAACAACATCTATAAATGTGTAAAACCTTAACAATATAAAAACAGTGCGTAACTTGGATGAATCTCAAATGAAAGCAATTAAATACCTATATGGACCATAAATCCTTCGTAATATAAATCATTTCCGCTAGCTGTAATTACTAAAAGGCTTAACGCTATAGTAAAAATATCTCTTACTAAATTACAAAATGCTGGTAAAGTAAACAACATTTAAAACGGCTTTAACCTTCACAATGAATGAGCAAACCTAATGCGTTGTATCTCATGATTTCATCGCTACTATCTTCAAGTATTCGCTTAGTCACGGGCACAATTTAAATCCAGTTTAAATGTGACAAATTTAAAACTTAGCCGCGAGCTAAAACAGCTATCAGCCTTTCTCGCAATAGTATAAATTAACATGGGAAAAATGACTCGAGTGGTTTACTCTTGTTAAAATTCATTACACCAGTCCCAAATTACCATATTTTCCTCTTTCCGTGCATCCAAATTGCACAATTTGCAATGGAAATGAATTTATGGCAATTTCTATCTGTAAGGGCAATTTGTGGTGTGATACTTTAGGTTTTTAATGCATGTACTTTCAACCCACAGAGCAATACTGATTATGAAATACTATAGCCGTATTTGAACAAGCTTCCATCTGTGCCTTTTTCTTTCATAAACATTCTATTTCAGAGTGTAATGAATGAGGTTCGAAAAAATATGAGAAATTCCGAGAAAAAAAGGGGAACAAGGGAGGGGGGGAATGAAATATTGGATTCATGTACTAGACATTATAACATGCAATCTGCTGTTACAGAGAGGACATCAATAACATGTCAAATAATCGTTCACAAGGTTATTAGCAGGATACAAGATTTGTAGGCATTCTCCATTCAGAATCAATACCATCAGCAGATGCAATTAGTGAGCACAGAAAGAATGTGACAGGAATCAATGGTGTAACTAACGGCAATGGCACATAGAGACATTTCTGCTAGATTACCAGTAAGTGCATGTCAATTAAAGTCATGAAAAAGGACGGAAGGCAACAGGACCCTACGGTGACATGGCAGTCATTAGTTTCGTGTTTTAGCAGGGGCGGAATATGTGACATGGCAGTAATTAGTCTCGTGTTTTAGCAGGGGCAGGATATGTGACATGGCACCCATTTAGCAGGGGCAGAATATGTGACTGGGCACCCATTAGACTCATGTTTAGCAGGGGCAGAATATGTGAATGGGCAGCCATTGTTCTCATGTTTTAGCAGGGGCAGAAGAATATGTGACTGGGTACCCATTAGTCTCATGTTTTAGCAGGGGCGGGATATGTGACTGGCCATTAGTCCCATGTTTTAGCAGGGGTGGGATATGTGACTGGGTACCCATTAGTCTCATGTTTTAGCAGGGGTAGGATATGTGACTGGGTACCCATTAGTCGTATGTTTTAGCAGGGGTAGGATATGTGACTGGGTACCCATTAGTCTCATGTTTTAGCAGGGGTAGGATATGTGACTGGGTACCCATTAGTCTCATGTTTTAGCAGGGGTAGGATATGTGACTGGGTACCCATTAGTCTCATGTTTTAGCAGGGGCGGGATATGTGACTCGGTACCCATTAGTCTCATGTTTTAGCAGGGGCAGGATATGTGACTTGGCAGCCATTGGTCTCATGTTTTAGCAAGGGCAGGATATGTGACTGGGCAGCCATTATTCTCATGTTTTAGCAGGGGCGGGATTTGTGACCAGGCACCCATTAGTCTCATGTTTTAGCAAGGGTAGAATATGTGACTGGGCGGCCATTGTTCTCATCTTTTAGCAGGGGCAGGATATGTGACTGGGTACCCATTAGTCTCATGTTTTAGCAGGGGTAGGATATGTGACTGAGCACCCATTAGTCTCATGTTTTAGCAGGGGTGGGATATGTGACTGGGCAGCCATTGTTCTCATGTTTTAGCAGGGGTGGGATATGTGACCAGGCACCCATTAGTCTCATGTTTTAGCAGGGGCAGGATATGTGACTGGGTACCTATTAGTCTCATGTTTTAGCAGGGGCAGGATATGTGACCAGGCACCCATTAGTCTCATGTTTTAGCAGGGTTGGGATATGTGACTGGGTACCCATTAGTCTCATGTTTAAGCAGGGGTGGGATATGTAACTGGGTACCCATTAGTCTCATGTTTTAGCATGGGTGGAATATGTGACTGGGTACCCATTAGTCTCATGTTTTAGCAGGGGTGGGATATGTAACTGGGTACCCATTAGTCTCATGTTTTAGCATGGGTGGAATTTGTGACTGGGTACCCATTAGTCTCATGTTTAAGCAGGGGTGGGATATGTAACTGGGTACCCATTAGTCTCATGTTTTAGCATGGGTGGAATTTGTGACTGGGTACCCATTAGTCTCATGTTTAAGCAGGGGTGGGATATGTAACTGGGTACCCATTAGTCTCATGTTTTAGCATGGGTGGAATATGTGACTGGGTACCCATTAGTCTCATGTTTTAGCAGGGGTGGAATATGTGACCAGGCACCCATTAGTCTCATGTTTTAGCAGGGGTAGGATATGTGACTGGGCACCCATTAGTCTCATGTTTTAGCAGGGGCAGGATATGTGACTGGGTACCTATTAGTCTCATGTTTTAGCAGGGGCAGGATATGTGACTGGGCACCCATTAGTCTCATGTTTTAGCAGGGTTGGGATATGTGACTGGGTACCCATTAGTCTCATGTTTAAGCAGGGGTGGGATTTGTAACTGGGTACCCATTAGTCTCATGTTTTAGCATGGGTGGAATATGTGACTGGGTACCCATTAGTCTCATGTTTTAGCAGGGGTGGGATATGTAACTGGGCAGCCATTGTTCTCATGTTTTAGCAAAGGCAGGATATGTAACTGGGCAGCCATTGTTCTCATGTTTTAGCAGGGGTGGGATATGTGACTGGGCAGCCATTGTTCTCATGTTTTAGCAGGGGTAGGATATGTGACATGGCAGCCATTGCTCTCATGTTTTAGCAAAGGCAGGATATGTAACTGGGCAGCCATTGTTCTCATGTTTTAGCAGGGGTAGGATATGTGACTTGGCACCCATTAGTCTCATGTTTTAGCAGGGGCAGGATGTGACCAGGCACCCATCAGTCTCGTGTTTTATCAGGGGCAGGATATGGGACCAGGCACCCATCAGTCTCTTGTTTAAGCAGGGGCAGAATATGTGACCAGGCACCCATTAGTTGCATGTTTTAGCAGGGGCTGGATATCTGAATTGGCTCTCATAAATATCCTATTTTAGCAGGGGCAGGATATGTGACCAGGCACCCATCGGTCTCATGTTTTAGAGGGAGGATGTGACCAGGCACTCGTATGTCTCGTGCTTAAGCGGAGGTGGGATATGTGACATGACACCCGCAAGTCTCGTGTTTAAGCGGAGGTGGGATATGTGACATGACACCCCAAGTCTCGTGTTTAAGCAGGGGCGGGATATGTTACTGGGCACCCTTTCGCCCTTCTCAGTCATTTAGAATTGTCAAAATATGTTCCACAATATTCCATTGGCAGAGGTATAGGTGGAAACATTAAACTCTGGTCCTCTTTTACTTGAATAAAAGTTGAAATATGAATGTACAATGAGTTTTGTCTTTACTACTGTTAGTAAGAATCCAGTTGTCACAGAACAAGTTAAGTGTTTACGCTTCAATTTGACGAAAGTTATTATTTATTTTCCTTAACTAAACCATTTAATAGGCACTCGAGTTGCACCCGGCTGAAGTAATGGTTTAAGGAAGCAAAATAACCATTACATAAAAGTACATTTGACAGCCCATTTACAATGATCTCAGTAAAGACTTGTCCCTTCCAGAACCATGGCCTACTCTGTATTGAGTTAGGATATTGATCTAATGAGAAAAAATATCCCCCCCAGTCTCATTAAATGTCAAGAATGGAAGCGGATGAATTATTAACATTTCCCTACCACAAATAGTTGCACATCATGACACAATGGGGTTTGTCATCAGAAAATCAATGTGCTCTAAAGTAGATGTCAATTGTGAGGTATTTGTGGCTGATTTTAATGGCCATATATTGTGAAGGCCATGAGCGCGTGGCTGGTTTTATAAGCTCATGGTCCGTTATATGGTCTTGTAGTCTTACCGTAGCAATAGCAGGAAGGACAACAATGGCCGATAAATGTCACCTTTACAGATTAAGCCAGAGCGTAAAAACAGCAAATGACTATGATTTTCCGGTTTTGGGAAATTCCTTGGACTGCGGTTGTCTCACGGGAAATACTGCAATTAGGTTTTTTCTGAGAAGATCTCTGAATATTAAACAAGAAACACTGAATATGAACAAGATTGCATGATGTCAATACTTTGTTATTTATCCAATCGACAAGAGTTATGGAAGCAATCATATTTTCTCGGATATAAATATGGAACTACATAAATTGCCAAAATGGTATTGAATTGCTAAACTGAATTTTCGGTCAATTATAAAATTTAAGACCAACATCCTCAGGTTTTGCAAGAGATATAACTGTCTAAAATGGTAATTAATTTTGAGGAGAACATTACTTGACCCAGTTTCCATTTAGGCAAGACCATTTTGGCTTGCTCAATCCACTGACAAAGAGTCATTGAAATATAGTAAGAGAACAAATCAACATTGTAATTACTATGTAAAACAGCGCTACCTCTGCTATTAATCATTCATTCAAATCCCACTCTGGAAGCCTTTATACGTATTGAACAAATTACTTCATGAAGTACATTCAATGAAAGTCATTATTTTGTTAAATTCGCTAAATGGGAATGACGCCAATACTTTCATTGTTGATCAACCTACATGATCTCTACATAATTACAGTTTGTGATTACGTTATTTAACGAGGACAAGACAACACTATTAATAGGCAAGCGTTTTTTATGAAATTCTGAAGCTAACAGAGCATGATGGAAGACAACACAAATATGACTACATCCAGACATACATGTATTATTACATCTCGACTTACATACATTACATCACCCCTAACAAAGTAGTAAAATTTCTCCAAATTAATGCCATGCAAGCAAAATTTATACTGTAGTGTAATGCATGTGTTAGAACACGATGTTCCTGTTGTATAGACCCTGACATAAGATACGACAATGTAAACTTAATTTTAGTTGAAAACATTCACAGGGTCGAAGCAAACAAGAAGTCAATGGCATTAGAAAATTTCAAACAAGATTCCACAGTTGACGCTTTAGGCCTGTTTGCACTTCTCTGCAACTCCTGGGGTAAAACGTTGCAAAAAGTGTTCTACTTTTATAGGCCGTGGTTTGAAAGCCACAAGGTTCTATCTGTGTCTTCATTTAATGTCATTTATAGCCTTTGTGCTTTCATCCAGCGAGGCACAAACCTGCAGCTGCAGACAACAGAAGCTGCAGTCAACAGGCTTGCACTGTGAATATTTTTATTGCTCCCAAGCATATTTTTGGCATCCTGTGCAAAGAATCAAGTTTGAGGATATAAAAAACAACAAACGATCACTTTGATGAACGTCATCTTATGTTCGACAGACCCGAATCACCTAGTAACCATAAGGTATATATGTTTTATTCCCCCATTTCTGAAGAGTTTAAAACTTTGAACTTAAATATCACAGTGCTCGAGAACAAACATCACTTCAACACTTCATAACTTTACAACATACCTTCATATATCAAAATGAAGATAAGAATTTTGATTGAGGGTCATTTTGATAAAAGGGTCATTATTTGGTAGTAAAATCTCAATGATAACAGTAGTACTCACACCAGATCATAGTACACAAGGTGACATACATGGACGATTTTCACTGTAACTGATTAATTATCAACAGCTGGATCTTGTGGCAAGAAGTTTTAGAGCTGTAAATATATATTTAGACTACAACCTACATTCTCAGCCAATGGAATTGCAGATAGACATTCAAATACTAGACTTAATCATTTCAGAATTTCAACTTTTGACGATGTTTAAAGGTCTGCCCACTGCCAATCAGCCGATTCAGACTCCCTACGTCAGTTTTTGCGTTACATTATGTCAGCCAATGAGGTTGTGTTCTAAGTCAGTTAGATGACCTGAAGTAATATGTGAATTATGAAGAAGGGCTTGTTTGCTACGCTCACTCAACCCATTCTTGATCATTAAGATCTTACTCCATGTCAGTTAACTATTACCAATACAAACAAAAGGATAAATAAAAGTATGATGAAAATAACCCACCAAAAAATGCATTTATGACATCAATAGTGACATCAATAAACTACCGTCATGTCCATGCAAGAGCATATTGATCTTGAGGCAACCACAAGATAAACAGTCTGATAAACCCTCCAAGCCCTCTGTGACATTTCTTTTTTGTAAATACAGCAATACAGGCAGTCAAGGGGCTATCATGTGGCCACATTCCTGTACAGACAGACAGCAAACATGTAGAACATCTAAAGTGATGAGATCATCCCAATCTTATCTCTTTTTCTAAACCTATTGACCTTTCTGCTGGCCCACTTCTTTGTGAGAAAAATACCCATCATATTTTTATCCTGTGTTTTATGTCCTGTTGCAAAAATGAAAGAATTTCAATTAAAATCTGTACTTTATATGCACTTAACCTGTTTCTCCCCAGAATATGAGAAAAGGGATTGACAATCTATTCTCAAAAATTCCGGAAAGCAATTATTTCAGAAGCTTAGAGAGTATAACAAAAACGATCACATCGTAAAAATATTAACAGAAACATTTAATCATTTTTTTCCAAGCCTTCTCAGTCTGTCCTACTGATCGAAATAAGAACAAACCCATTTATAAGCCTGATGCAAGCCTCAGCTTGCGAAAAGAACATTGATGGATTTTGTCATATGTTTAAATAATAGGGCTTGAGGGTTATAATCTCATTATTATATGAATCACGATAAGTTTCCATTTCAATGAATCTCTCCCTGTCTGAGAAAAAAAGATGGCGGCTATTCTGGTTATTCGAAAGGGAATATAAGAGACAAATTGATAAAACTTTCGACCATTATCTTTATATGACCTTTAAGAAGGCTGTCTTAAAGATTAATCCAAAATAATTCTTACCGTTGTGTTTTGGGTTTCCTTTTCTTTTACAGCACGTGGTCGTCTCCTTGGCGCAATTCCGCCGATTTCAACACCGCGCAGAATTGAGTCAACCACTAAAAACACACAAACATAACAATCCAATGATAAATGTGTCTAATTCATTTAAACATTCACTCACTAAATACTCCAATTCGTCACAAAACGTATTTCTATTTCACATAAAAAAGAAAAGCACTTAATTCAGAGCATATGTCAGGCAATTATTCAGCCCACATAAATGTTTAATATTGGTACACTGGGAAAATATCTCTTATTTACCTTTAAACGTTAAAAGTGATAAATGACGCCCATTTATTTTTACATTCGAGGTGATTGCTTAATGCAACAGTCGTTATCGCAGGTAAAATATCTCTAGTAAATGCCAGTACACATCTGATAAAAACGATAACCTGTACTTTGAAACTTGCTAATCAACACGCGATGACGTAAACCACAGAGTAACCTGTATGAACAGCATTGAACGCAGCCGTGCATTTTGGGTGTATTTTTGTAACCGATAATTACTACCTGTGGAGACCGCTTTCAGTGCATAACATGAACACAACTTTTCATAATGATCTTCATCAGGGATAAATTGACGAACATGTTTAATATGGCTTTAAAAACATAACATGCTTAAGCTAACAAGACTCAAACCAATTATAATTACAACATCACAAGAATTATTTCATCATGTAACAGAATGTCGAACTACCATATTACCCTAGATTTTCTTAATATAATTCTTGCTAATGATCCATAATAACCTGACGGCATATCATCATTATCTTGCTACTGCTAATAGCACCAGAAATAAGAGAGAAAATAAAGTGAGAGAAGTAGAGAAACCAAGAGAAAAAAGAAACAACCTCAATATCAATCTTGCTATAAATCTGCCCTAGAAAAACACAACAATGTTGCCAGTATCATAATAATTATGAATCTGCCAGCACAAAAACACAATAATGCTGCCAATAAAGCCATTAGTAAGAAAACATGGCAAAACAATTCTGAGAAGAAGGTGAAAGCAGCAAGAACTGAAGTTTCTTTTCATGGAATTCCAGGAATATAGCAGAATAGCAGTACATTAACTTCTCATAAATCATGATTACCATTGTGAGGTTTATCAGGAAATCCAGACACATCTCTCTCCCAGACTGACAGTGGCTGGTTGCTGAAGTGCCCAACCCCAGGGGAAGGTGTCGAAAAACATTGACCTTCACCTTCGAGGTCAAATAAGACAGCTTGTGAAGCTTGTGGTGATCCATAGAACGAATTCCGAGCATGCCGCCAAACATTTGTATCCATTTGTCTGCAGGGAATGAAATTTTGGGGTAACATGCCAGCTTGAGAAAACCCTGAGATGCCATTTCCATGATAAGCCCGGGTACCTAAGATAGAACGACTGACATCGGACCCTGTGATACAGTGGGTGTGGTAAATCAACCCTGAAGTAGGTAGGTCATCTTGCCCCACATAGTAATACTCTGGATATACAAGTCCTCCATACATATTCCAAAAATATCTTTTAGACACAAATCCAAAGCCAGCCAAAGCAGATTTATAACAATTAATCCACGAATCCTAATGTTAAACCACATAAACGACTCAAACTAATCATGTAACGTGTTCAAACTTGGCCAATCCTTACTTAATAACAAACATTCATGAATGTGTAATCTACTAAGCTGAAAAACCTCCTACCTCAATATGACGAACCACACACATCAAAACTTTCAAGTACATCCAGTGACTAAGAGAAATCTAGTCAAAAACAACACCGCAAGAGTATGTGCTTGCTAATGTGTCAATGTGTTCAAGTTTACAGTGTAAATGGATTTCTTTCATGTCCTATTGTACCTGACCGCTCCCCACAAAATCCGCCTGCCGCCTTAAGATTTCATTTAAAACCGGACCACATATCTCACCATGTAATCAGTATAATTCAACTCCGCACACAGTACAAAGACGGATTGTTAAATATTTTGTCAACATTCAAGCGCACTGAAATAGATTTGACACGACAAGGTCAACAGACCATTTAAACCAACAATCCAAGTTTCTTTATACAGTTTGCCAAGGGGTTTAGTGACTAAAGTGTAACTTGTATCGGCACGGCTTTGTGATCGATGGTAATTTGTGACCGCAAAGCAGAATGAGATACAATACGGAAAATAAAGACTCGCTTATCGCCACATGTTATCAAAACAGAAAACTCAAAAGCGATTTTCCATTTCAGGTCATCATTCATTATCACCTAATTTATCAGCAAGAAGCAAGAACAATGGACATCTACGCTTTTATTTCCCTAAGATGAAATCAGGATATGACGATTAAGTTTGCAATTGTGCACTAAGTTCATAAGTTACTTAATATCTACAAAGAAACACTTAAAATGTAATTAAGACCAAAACAGAACAAGGATCATATTACTGTAATACAAAAAAAGCAACAAGAGATCGTCTTACCCTTTTTGAAAATAATACCTCATCACAATTTCTAAATGAAATCAGACAAACATACTGCTCAGCCATCAATTCCAATATAAACATGCCAGCTTGAGAGAAATAACATCAGCAGACAATAAAGTCAGCCAGCACTAATGTTTTTCATGCCAATACACTAGAACAGGGAGAAAGTGTAATCGATCAAGAAGTGTTTGATTACCAGTCGGCTGAGAATTGGACTAAGCCATGACTTAACCATTTCTTGACATTAGCAGGGTCTTGGAGAGCTGATTTAATACTTTTCTTTTAAAGGAAGTATCTCTTTTCAGACGCAGGATAGCTAAGAAGGCTCAGTTAATTCAACAACCTCCATTAAGACTAACAGATTTAGGGGGTTGACCTGGGGTATGCTGATCCTAAATTGTTGAAGTGATTTTTGTCAATATCAGAGAAAACATTTAAATAAAATAGGCCAGAATACACCATTTCCGATAAAAAATGCCAACATTTTGTAGTGAGAGGACTTCCAATCCCCCACTTACTGCATTCAAACCAGATTTTTTTAAAGCAACCCTCTAAAATGAAGTATTTTTTCTGGCTTGTAATTGTTTGATCTTATGTTCTATGTCTTTGGCATTGACCCTGTGCCATTAAACGGGGTTTATGTTTAAAGTTTTGACTACTGTTCTTGTTTCTGAAGCTTTTTCATATAAATGTATATGATCAAACCTTCAACTATTTGCAATGTGAATAACTTTAAACCCTCAAGAATGATAAGAGAAGTTCATAACAGACATATATTTCTAAGAAAGAGAATAAAAAAGTCCAACAATGAGGTAGAAATCTACACAAAATACATTCGCTGTTTAACATACCTGTAATTTTCTTTAACATGAACAAAAAAGTATCAAAATTCCTTTGGCTTTACACACAACTGTTTATAAACCACAAAACGTGAGTGACTTCTACAAAAATGATTTTTTATCTGGAAAACATTTTAATATCATAATCTGACATCTGGAAGTTGGCAAGCGCACCAGGGAAAGCCATAATGTTTATCTGTAGAAATGCCATGTGCATCTATAACAGCTCTGCATACTGGATGCAATCCAGCTAAGATTTGGCAGGTTAGCAGGCTCTAGGGCAGCCAACTTGGCATAAAACATGGAGGAATCTCGGCTCTCAGAACGTGAGGATTGATGGAGATGTCAGTGAAATCGGCTCCCTTCAAAAGAAATGGATGTCATCATATCCATCAAGACGCAAGTGGCCAAGTGCATAATTGAGTAATGAATGCTATATTGCACCAATTAACAAATATTATGTGATTTAAATAATAATCAAGGAACCAGACCTCAAGTTACCCAAATTTACTTTGGTATAATTAATTCAGTCATCGAAATGAGACTTTTGAATGAACAACCCCCTTATACTATTGCTAGGCATCAAATTTTGAACAAGGCCTGCTATATAAAATTCAGAATTTGAGCACGCCCAGAAGACATTTTACCAGTGTAGGGCTTGTTTTGTATGATAGAAGACAGAAATGTCATCTATTTCCGATTTAAGTTGAAATAAAGGCCAAATATACAAACTGTTATTAAACTTCATGAAAGCTATATTTTAAGTCACTTGTTTTACAAATTAGTAAGCAGTAACCAACTACCTTTCAACTAATACCAAACTATGTATGGGGGTTCACCAGACATCAATATTTAACAGCTATTTGAGAGCTATCCTTTTTATGGACCCTATTTTGTAATGTGACATCAAGACATGACCTATCAGACATTAAGGGCGCCACCTCCTCTGTAAAGGTGGATCAATAAAATAATGGCATCATTTTCCCTTGGTAGTTACTGGTATACATATATGCACTTCAATAATTTACAAATTCTTGTCGTACAACGATATAAAATTCTGAAACTGAGGATGAAACTAAACTTAAAATATTCTTGCTGTTTTTTTTTATATACCCCCCCCCCCCCCCCCCCCTCAATTTGAATAATGTAACCTAAGATTTTTTTCTTATTTATTTTTAAATGCAGTATTCTCACACTTATGTCTACAGCAACACATTAAAATTTTGTTTTGGTTCGACATATTTATCTCCCCCACCCCCCCAAGATTCAGTTGTTGAAGGGTAATTATTTGTTATTTTATTTTCGGCCTGATCTATAAGCAGGCTATTAATTGAGGTCTTGATCAGGAGTTAGGTACACAATAACAGCCACTTGAATAAGTTTCTAAACCCAGAGTTTCAGTGCATCTCCAGGTTCAGACATCAGGAAAAAACACATTTCCCTTGTCTGTATATTTGCTGGCAAGCGTGGGAAACATAGATAAATTCAGAACATATCTATAATAAACAACACACCATGTGGCTTTCAAGAAAAAGCCCATCAAGGCTCGATTTTATATGAGATGTACCAGAATGTGGTAATGAAATCACTCACATTGGGAGAAGCAATAAATAGTTTCCTTGTGCCCCTAGATTTACAAAGATTAATTGAAGAACTCAAGTAATAAACCAGGCCATGTTGCTTGCTGAATATTTCATGGGCAATTACGAAAATGAAGACATCATTAAAACGGCTGAAACCAAATTTCTGGAGTGAACTCAAAAAACACACCCCAGTAAATTACGTCCATGGCATTCAAAGATTAATGGATGTCAAACATGTGTAGCTCTAATTGAGGAAAACAAAAACACTTTCTTGGTAAACACAAAAACAAATTACAAGCCAATAAAATGAAAGTTGATGCAGGACAAAAATTAGGAAATGCACAATAAATTACACTGAACGCAACATTATTGTGTTTTATGTGATTTTTAAGGGGTTTTAGCTAAAGAGTAATGGAAGGGTGCTGCACCCTGTCTTTTTAGGGTAGCACCCTTCTGCACTCACGGAGACAAGCTTGGGCTCCCATTTGCCTTCATAGAGTGAAAAGCTGAAGAGTTGTGGAAGGTTGCTGTACCCTCTCATTTTTGGGTAGCACCCTTCTGCATTCATGGAAACAAGCATGGGCTCCCGTTTGCCTTTATAGAATGAAAAGCTGTCAAATATTTCTTTCGTTTTGATTTAATGATTATAAATACATACAAACTTTACATGTTTGACCATTACAACCCATTATTACTTCTATTAAACACAATTTCTATAAAATTCAGAACTTTCCAGTTTTTCACAACCCTGATACAATCTGCCCTTTTCTCCTTTAGCAGCCTGCCCCTCTTCTGCAGCAACCTCTTGCTATTACTTTAATGGCAAAGGTGCAAGTGGACTCTCCAACTGACCTTTGCAGACTAGGAGAGTTAATAGAGAAATATCTACTGGACAGCCAATTAGTGGCCATGGCAACACCAGGTCCTTATGTCTTAACAAGTGTCACAGCGAATCCGATCTCAAAGACTATTGGGGCGATCACAGGAAATATGTCTGGTAGACAGGAAGATGGAGAGGATATCTTCAGTAAAATCCAATCAGGCTTTATTTCATGTCTTTGAGGTTCATGTTTATGTATTACAAATTTGCCAAGGCCTATCAGAGCAGATTTCGTAATACAGTATTTTAAAGATTACAGATCCTGATGCAAATGTTTTGATATCTAAAGTGAAGGACAATGACTTGGTGAAGTTTCTTATTAAACTCTGCCCAATTCATTTCTTATACAATCCCGACCTCATAAAACCATTTCTTATGGAACTCTTCTTTTATAACCATATTTATAATTATATAAATAAATATTTGCAAATCTATTGAAATTGAAATTGATATGTATTTGTCATATATTTAGTTTAACTTGAAACTGTCAGAAATTTTGTCCATTCATACATTTCACTGTCAGAAAATTGCCGATTCATACAAAGGTGAAGGCAGTTTGGCATGACAAAGCTTTATAAACAACATCTGTAAAGAATGTACAGGCCTCATAATTATCTTCCATTTCCATCCCACCAGCACACCAACCTGTCAGTAATGAGATAATCAGGAGACCAGCCATGATCATGCAGCCCACTTCGGGCTCCAGAATCTGGGAGGATGCCAGAGGCAATCAGGAAGGTCATACAAACAAAGCTTGACTTCTTTCTTAGGGTTTTAGATGAAGGGTTATGGACTGGAAGGGTGCTGCACCCTGTCCTTTTTCAGCAGCACCCTTCTACCCTCATTGAGACCAGCATGGGTTTCCTTCTGCCTTTATAGAATTAAATGCAGTCAAATATTGCTTTGAAATTGTCTAAAACTTCTAATTAGATTACAAATACACACAAATTTAACATATCTGGCAGTTGAAACCCTAATATTACTTCAATTAAACACAATTTTCTCTGCAAAATTCATAAAAAATCATAATGTTCATGTTCTTCAATGCCATATTCAATGTGCCCTTTTTACCCTGAGCACCCTGTCCCTTTTCTGCAGCACCCTGCCCCTTTTCTGCAGCACCCTGTCCCTTTTCTGCAGCACCCTGTCCCTTTTCTGCAGCACCCTGCCCCTTTTCTGCAGCACCCTGTCCCAGCACCCTGCCGCACCCTGCCCCTTTTCTGCAGCACCCTGTCCCAGCACCCTGCCCCTTTTCTGCAGCACCCTGTCCCTTTTCTGCAGCACCCTGCCCCTTTTCTGCAGCACACTGCCCCTTTTCTGCAGCATTTGTCCTTTGTTAAATCATGGCAAAAGCCTTCTCCTATAACACATTGGAAACCAGTAATAGCTGAAAGTAGGCTTAAAGGGGCAATAGGACTATATAATGAATATATGCTCAATATAATGAGGATTCTCTTCAACAGTGTGAAGGTCACATTGTGATTGTATGATGTGTGTTGTAATTTATAATTCTTTAGATGTATTGTTATAACACTTGTTTCTTAATGTGAAACCTTCTGAAAACAAAGATGCTATTATTATTGTTCCAGGTTGGTCCAAAAATGTTGCTATGTGTTGATTTTGATTTTTAGTTAAAGTACAAACCATCTGTTGCTTATTTTTACTACCAGTATCTGGTTTATCCACACCAGAATCTGTTTTGACAGTCTGTCTGTTAAGAACATTAAACCAGTGATATGGAGGCATTCAGGGAGATGTTCCATGAGTTCAGCATGGTTCATGCAACATTGCATCTGTCTAAAACGTCCTTGTCCAGATAGAACAACATGTTTTATAACTATAATGTTGTCAGATGTAGCATGTCAGTTGTAAGTGAACATCTTCATGACACATCATTCTTAGGCTTAAAAAAATACATTTGGTTCAGGTTACCCGACCCTACCTACAAAATAGGGGCCGTCCTTACCATTTTATAGTCAGGAGGTACAAAAGAATAACAAATATTTTTTTTGTTTTTCATCTTTTTTATGTATGTGTTTTAATATGTAGTTTAAGTACCTTCAAGCTTTATTCCAATAATAATATTCTTATAAAAAGCCTTGAAAAAACAGCCTACCTACCATACCTGTTTTTGAAAAGGATGTAACCCTAACCAAACCATTTATTTATTTTTGCCTTACTTTAGCATTGCTTGAACGCAATAACATTCTAGCTGCTAAATGTTTCAGGAAAATAATCATGACCAAACCATGAATAAGTCAAAGAGATTTTATTCAAGGTGTTAAGTTATTTTTAGCCCAAAGAACTTACCTGATCACAAAACTCAATCACAAGACACCACCTGTCTCAGAAAAAAACACTGATAAAAATCCAGAGATAAAAGACAGTTTCCTATCACTCTAGGTTTCTAATTTCTCCTTGAAGTAATTTACAATTCTCAAGAAAGCATTCCATTCCCCCAAGACAATGATTGAGAAACCAGTCTGCCAGTGACCCAAGTGTTTACAGTGTTTACTGGGAATGCAGCCTCCTGTGTTGGCAAGTGATTCCAATCCTATCTGTTTTCATCTTCAATACATTATCATTAGCTTTCCAGAAAACCAGCAGTAAGAAAACTACAAATTTGTGAGGAAAATACTTTCTGTAATGATTTGATAATCAAGTTCTGCAGGGTTTTTATCAGAAATTACACTTTTCTACTTAATATGCATGGAAGCAATTAATGTTCAGGTTCCATTTATCCAGGAAGAAATTATTTTATGCTAACTATGATAAATACTTATCTCTCTGACTATAATGTCTGTAATTGTTTTTTGAAAAAAATTGAGTATATTTAATACATTTAACATTGTATTGTTTTTCAATAAAATATACGGGTACCAGTGCCTTACCTAGGCACCAGTGCCTTACCTAAGCGTACTCCAAATCGCCCAGGCGTACAAATCAATTTTGGTTCTCCAAATGGCAAGCAAAATCAAGAATGAAAATAGGCTGAGCGGTGTTTATACATGTAACTCACAACGGGTGTAAGTTTTGTGTAATTTCACTGAATGGTGATGTTTGGAATGCTTGAGAAAGTTCTTCAGAAAAAAATTAATACTCGTCCAATTTCAAGCCCCCACCCCCCCTCATACCATACTGACATCAACCTATCGAAAGGCCTTCACCTTTCATCAAAATTAGACTTTGGGCAAAGAAGCCCAAATTCCAACACTAGTGCTTAGCATCAACATTCTTAACAAACTCTGCTATGTAAAATCAGGAATTTGATTAAGTTCAGAAAGCATTTTACCAGTGCAGAGCTTGCAGGCTTGTGCTTATTCCCACAACTGCTTCACATATCGAAGCTCGCCCATGAGCATGTGAATATAAATTCTAAATGCTACGCTCCTGGATACATTGGTCTCGAAGTTACCAGCAAATACATCTGCCCTTTGAGTAACAGTAATACAGGAAACCTACCTCCGTCATCAATCAAGTGCATCTGTATAAGTGTTGGGTCTTCATTGTGTTCTTCCAGGACAGTGTCATCTGTCACCGACAGTGTCTGAAACACACAACACATTCACATTCATTCAGGTGGCACTCAACAGGTTTACAATGGCACTGAAGCCAGATACCATACATAATGATGTTGAAGTCTATCACTCATAATAACAAGGTCAGGTGATCACCCTAAGGCTATTCGAAGTGCATTTGTATTCAAGGTGCACTTGTACTTTAACAACAAGTTATTGTAGATAACAGACTTCGATGTTCTTTGGCCATGAATCATCTAACAAACAAATATTATTATTGCACAATATCTAGCATAGCTAACTTTATCCCAACAATAATTCAGGAGTTCTATTCTTTCCCTTCTCTGATGTTAAAATTGATCTAATTTCTAAGAAATAGAAGCAGAAAGAAAATGAGAAACAGAATTTTATATGTCATTTTGCAGAGAAAATTAACCAGAGGACAAGACAGAAATCCCATTAAAACAGAAATCCCATAAAAACAGACAGCAAATGCTTTGGGGTAATTTCTAGACTTAGTTCACAATGTTGAATAAACAAATGTTTTTTGGTGTAATGAAGGAGTTCATTACAAGAGCAACCCCGGGGCAAATTTCCTGGAATTGCAGTGATTATCTTGAAAAGAACTTGTAAAAAGACTGTGTTGTGCAGGAAGTGTGCCAGTTACTGCCAGATTATTCATTTTCTGCAGAAACATGCTCCTTGGTTGCCATGGAAACTTTGTGGGATTTTTTCAGGTGTCAGAAGATTTCCAGATTTTTAGCATGTTTAGGGGTGATCTCAAAGCCTCTAAAACATGGACTGTTTTAGCACAATAAAGCATCACTTAATGGCAAACAATGATTTTAATAAAAAGTTCTTTCATTTTGTTACTGAATTTTACAACAATACTAGAAGCACCGCAATGCGACGAAACCAGGTTTTTGTTATGGGCAATCAGAATTTATAGCCAATTAATTTGTTGTATGACTTTATTTTTACTTTTATCAAAAAGAAATGTAACTGAAAATTACTCTAATTAAGTTTCTTATGTGTAAAGAGAGGTTTTCTTGAATGTTAGAATGAAATTAAGAAAAGATCTTACAAGATGTCAATCAAATTTCTAAACAATACTGAACGGAAATCTACAAGATGTCAATCAAATTTCTAAACAATACTGCAACGGAAATCTACAAGATGTCAATCAAATTTCTAATCAATACTGCATCACCAATGCCGCTTCTGCTAAAGCTACCATAAGCTGGATTAAGGCATAAACTTGTTAACCAATAAAGTAAGAAAGTTTTGTTTTTCTATAAATCAACAGGAAAATTAACTTACCTTGTAAAATATTCTCAAAAAATCAGTTGCCTGCTTTTTGAAAGTTTTAAACTTACACTCAACAAATCAAGTACCTTGACCTTCTTCCCCACCCTCAAAAGCAAGTTCAATCTGCAGCTTCATATAAGCTATATTCACACTAAGATTCATCACTATCCATCAATTCTAACTAAGTTGTTGGGCAGAAAAACATTTTTCTATTTTTAGGAACAGTGACCTTGACCCCAAGCTAGCTCTTCACATAAGCTTCCTTCGCTCTAAGTTTCATCAATATCTATCAATGCTAACTAAAGTTAAAGTTATTGGGCAGAAACCATTTTTCTATTTTTAGTAACAGTGACCTTGACCCCACCCCTCAAAAGAAATCCCAAGCTAGCTCTTCCCATAAGCTACCTACACACCAAGTTTCATCAATATCTATCAATGCTAACTAAAGTTATTGAACATAAACCAATGTTTGAAGCCCGCCCATCCGCCCGCCCGCCCAACGACAACCTCATTCTACTAACCCGGTTTTCGTTGAAAACCTGGTTAAAAACCAATAATGGCCATTTTTCTAGACCAACAGCAGCTGCAAAACCGCTAATAAAGGAAAAAGTCTCATGAAATACTAATTATAACAACCGGGGGGGGGGGGGGGGGGGGGGGGGGGGGGGGGTCCTTGCCTGTCCATTATGGATGGATGGTGGGGTGAGGGGGGGAGTGTTTGGTATTCAAATGTCGAAATTGGTATTTTAATATTTGATGGGGGGTAAAAAGGTTACAACTAGTATGACTCTGGGAATATAAAAAACAGTTTAAAAACAATTTATACATCTCCTATTTTCAATTTTCAATTGCATCAGGTCTTTTGAAGCAACGTCTGTTTTCTTCCCCCACAAATTTACACAAGCCAGAGACCATTTCCTTATATAATCCCATTGTCAGTAGCCAATTCTCAATGGACTCTTGGAATAAGAAATCCAATTTTCCCAGACATGACAGCCTCCATTATAAGAAATGTAATAAAGAAAAAGAATCCCTAAAATTGTGAGGGAAAAGCTAAATCATTTTCGTTTCTATGGCAACAGTTTTCCAAGATCAATTGTTATTTATGAAATTGGTCCCAGACTAGAAATTGTAATTTGGTTAGCAGTTAATCATGTCACCAAGAAAAAGGAAATGCTCTTTTAAATCATTAAGTTATGAAACAAGATACTTGAGTTGCCAAACGCCGAAAGAATAATGGCAATATTGACATAATTAGAAAATGTTAATTGTTCAATAAACCTATTTACAGTTCAATACCATTTATTACAGCACCCATGTCTAGATACAATCTTACTGCGCTAATGACGGCCATATTGATTCTTCGGAAACTACTGGCAAATAAATTACTCTCTTTTTAATAACTATGGATTGCTACTTCCCTAACAAACCATGTTATCCTTCAGAGATGTGGTGTTTATGCAATCATTTTAATTCAGAAACACTGCTGATCAATATTTGTAACAGCTTTAAAAGTGATTATAGTATGTTAGGAAATCAATTTTTGCAGGAAACAAGCATAGATAAATTGTGGGTCTTGACATTAGTGTCCCAGGGCTCAAACTAGGTCATAGCAATTTTGTATCATTAAAGTCATCACACAGTTATCATAAACAGCTGTTCTTGGCTTACATGAACAAGAATACTGATATTATTTTGTCTATTTTGGACCTGCTATCATACACAATGCACTTAAATAAATGTCAGCATACTTCTGTCAGAAGAGAGGTTGGACACAGGGGCAGATCCAGGATTCAACGTTAGAGGGGGCTTAACTTAGGTTTAACCTTTTTGACTTGCGCCCCTCCCTCCCTCAGAACTGAAATTTATTTGGTTTAAAGTGTTTGCAGGGGGGCTTGGGGGTACTCCCCCTAGACAAATTAAACAAATTCAAGTCTGAAATATTATTTTTTTTTACTTTTTTCTCCTAAAATAAAATAAAAAGTAAACTTGGACAATTTTAGGGTGGGGGTGGGGGGTGGTTGGGAGGTATCAGACCAACAACTGATGTACAGTTTCTACGCCAGTGTCTTGTGGTGTTACCTTGGATGTGTGGTTGTAGGACTGTATGACTGCTGTGTACCACTGTGTGGTGCCCTCTGCGCGGTACACTTCAAGCCGGTAGCCGACGAGGACGGTGGGTGTGGTAAGCAGGATCTTCTGTCCGTCTTGATAGTCGAGCCACTCCTTTAGACCGTTCTGCACCGCTGTACGCGAAACGGCTGTTGGATGACTACGTTCATTACCCTCCTGGAAAACATACAAATATACAAGAGTCTGAGATTTAAAGCTTGCAATCCTTCAGGATAAATCCTGAACTTCCTAAAAATACCATCTTTATTTCATTCCATTTACAAAACTTATGTATGTAATAGCAAAACTTAGTAAAAGTAATATAGCAAAGTTCACTATTTCTCTGCTTCTTGGAAATGTTACAATGAAATAAAAGAAGATTTTGCAGTGTCGAGAGGCGTTTGAACTCAGCCTTGAGACTGTTCGTAAACATGGCTTTGAGTACTTTTGGCAGTATTATCTCAACAACTTCCAAAAATAAATATAATGCAGTCATGTATATATTGGTTTAAACTTAAGCGTTTGTGTACCATACAGACTGAAACCTTAATGAGTGAAGAGGCCTCGTCATTGTCATGATAGCGGGCCATACAAACTTTATCACCAGTCATGAGAGCATAGCTATCTTCCACGATAAATCATTCCCATCAGTTTGTTATCCATAAGGCCAAACAGAAAAGTTCTTTCTTCTGACTTACATCTCAAAAAACAGGGTAGGTAGGTAGGCATATTTTTTTTTTTTTGGATAGCCAGAATTATGTACCAAACCTAAAGACCTATATCAGGGTATAAAGTGGTCAAAATTAGCACAAGACCGCAAGCCCTGCACTGGTCACATGCTTTCCGTGCTTGCTCAAATTCTGGGATTTATACAGCAGGACTTGTTGAAAAATGTAATACCAAGAAGAAGTTTAAGAATTAAGGCCTGTTCATTCAAAAGACTAATTTTGATGACTGGGTATATCACTATTATAGATTTTTTTAAAAATATAACTTGGTCAAATTTTAACATGCTCACTCAAATAAATGCTTTTTTTTTACACTACAGCAAAAAGAATTGTAGGGTTTGAAGGAAAAAATATGTTCTATCAATTAGTGGAAACAAAGAATTATTTGTTTATGCCTAAGCAAACAGGGCTTTATCTTTAAAATATCTTATAGAAAGATTAGAGGACCCCATGCATATCATATTACACTGTTTAAGTTTTTAGTCAATATACATTTAATATCAGACATTATATATTTTATCATAAAATACAGATTTGCTTTTTCTTTTTCTATTGACAAGGACAGTTAAATCAATATTTCCACAAATCTTTCTATAAAATGTTCTTCATATTTGTTTAACATTTTAATTCTGTTTCTTAAAAGCGTCCTTTCATTCAACAGAATTAGATTAAATATTTGTTGATCAAGTTAAATCAATATTGGATAATTTTCAATTTAAAAAAAAAGGAATATTAAACCTCAAAAGAAAAGATGAATAAAGCATTTAAGAACAGACTTCATAATACACAATCTTTCCCTTTTAAGAGCGTAACAAAAGTATCTCGAAGTGTGACACAACTTAGGCCTAAGGGAAGCAACTCAAATTAAACTTCGGAAATGGCTCTAAGATTTTAAACTTCATATAAAATTTATATCCCTTTGAAAACTACACCGATGCATTGAGCAGTATGTGTTATTACTGTTTCCAGCAAATATTCAATTTATGATAACTGTAAGAAATGGTGATGAGACTAAAGGGTCAGGTCAGTTTTACACTTTCAACACACCCAATGAGTTCGATTCCAAATCAAACCAATTTGGGGAAGATGCATAATTTCGACTAAAATATGGAATTCCTAGAAACAAATAAAAATGCTTTGAATGAATGCAGAAGAAATAAATAAAGGAATGTGATAAAGTCTGTTCATGGATGTGATTGACCTGGCAGCTTAAGGGCTGAAACAAATTTTGGCATTGGGTTTGGGTGTTTTAGTCCCCTAATGCGGATGAATCACCCTGCTACAGAAGCAAACTGGCTTTTTAGAAGCCCTTTTGAGGTTTCTTCCGACTTCAAATTGGAAGCAGACTGGAGTGTCAATACTAACAACAAATAAAGTTACAACCAGAAGCAACCAATAAACTTTAATCAGTTAAAAAAACACAATATAATTAAATGCTTTTCATTTCTTTAGTCCCTGGAGACATTTGATACATGGTTATATGCGCCCAAATCATATTCCTGTTTGTTACTTAAGAATACACCATCTGTTCCATACAAAAATGGTTTTGGTCCAATTCTATTATTATTTTTTTCTTTTATAAAACATAAAATTAGGAAATATTTTTTCCTGGTAAATTTAGGCAAAAAGTATATGTTAAAGCATTGTGAAAGGGGCTGATTTTTGCTCCAAATTTGACAGAAAAACACTGCATAATCACGAAGAATTCTCACTTTGATCAGTTATCCCTGAAATTTACAAACAAACTAAATGATTTAAGAATTTATTTTAAAATTAGGGAAAAGCACCTGCTCATAAAATGCTAAAAAAAATGCCTGTGATTCAGAAATTGTTTTCAATAATAACTTAATTTGATCAGGAAAGTTGACAAATCAACTTGGAGTATATTGGCAATCAGCATTTAGTTGGCAATAATCTAGGTAATTAATTAACCCAAGTGAACTGCATAGTTTCATGCTCTTAATAATTTAGAAACTCATGGACTGGTGGATACAGGTTTCACCTTCGTTTATGTGTCCTACAGTCCTACTCTGAAACTCATCAATGCTTAACCTTGGTCACAATTTTGTTTACATTGCACAAGTTCTTCTTAACTTATTATTAACCTGCTGAACTAGTAAAATACACCGGCAAATATTTAAACAAGGAAAGTGTGGCTGATAATTTTAAAACAGGTTTTAAAATGACACGCACATAGGGTGTCTCTTAGGGCACATACGGTACGTAAGAATAGAACAAAAAGAAGGGCACATATATATGGGAGGTAACAAAAGAACACAAAGACATTTCTGATGTCATTCCATTAAAAATAAAATTGAATCAGTTAAAATCAGTTTCAACCAAAAACCAGTGTACAATGTAAATATAGAACACCTTTATAGCTAGATATCCACAAAAATGTCAACACTTGAAAATAGATTGCCTAAAATTACTCATCAAATTGACCACAGTCATAAACCATGCAAAAACCTTCTAAAATTTTAATAGCGTTTTCTTTACTTTGTAAATGTTCAATGTTTATTGAAGTGATTGAAATATGCTCTATCATCCACTAATATCTTCACAACAAAGGCAGGCACCCCAAGGTACAGTACACACATCAATAAATATGGAAAAGAGCCAACCTCACACTTTACCCACTTTACATGACTCTAACTTGTTATACACCTAGCTGGGGGCATCTCAAAATGTTTAGTACACCGGTAAACTAATTTACCTGTATGTACAAGCTCTATCTATATTAAAGTAAGTTGACAGATCTTGTAGCCAATAAAATTTAATGTTTCATCATAATTATATTTATACTAAAGATAAATGCCGAATACTTTTTCCCAACCAATATGGCAACAAGGGTTATTTTCCCTGCATTTAGAAAACAAAGTATCAACAAATTTAATTTTTAAATAAAAATACTGACTGTACATATAGTCATATTGAGAAATTTAGCCGCAAAAAGAAAAACCTTATTCCTTCGTATCAGGGCTAATAATCTTTAAATTGCATGTCAAGATCAGATACTAAATACATGACAGTAGGAAGGTCAGTGCCTTTAAATTATACATCAGTGCAAAGTATGATCTGCATCGGTAAGTTCCATCATGAGAAAATATTGTATTTCAGCTGAATTTTATTACCATAGTAACATGAGTTTGTATTCATTTCTTCTCATTTATAATGCTGATGTAATGTTATTCATGAAAACACTGTCACATTTCATTTCAAACAGAAGCACAATACTGCCATACAGAATTTCTTGTGTCTGAAATGTGTTACATTAATGGTAGATTCACGCCAAATATTAATACTGATAGAAGAAAATCAGGTAATGGCATTTCCATAAAATCATGGCCAGGAGAGAATAGAGGACCTACATATAGAGTCCACTGGGACATGAGAATATCAGCAATATCGAAGATCAAAGCTGGCCCTGAACAGAATGATTGATTGCTCTCTGCTGATCAATTTTCTCTAATTTTCACCCCAGTTTGTGTTGTGAAAGAGAAAGGCCCCAGTATTGGATCAATGCTGCACATTTTCTCCTATTTTCTAGTATTCTGCATTCAGTATCTCAACTGTGCTCCTTCAAGCAGACAATAATGCATTCTTGGACAATTCCAGAAATTGCAGCTGATCACAAATGACAGTAACAGAAGACTTTGCCACTCTATCCACCGGCATCGATCCAAATCGGGAGAAAAAACATTTTCCAAGACAATTATTCATAAAACACTAAGCCAAAGCTGGAATCGATAGCAGAGAATCTTGGAATCTGCTTCCATTTTCTGTACTCCCAGAGAGTGAGAGACCAATCCATTCTGGCTTCCATAAATGATTAAAGCTCACAATATCACAACAAAATGTACACTTTATCAGGCAACTTGCTGTCTCCAAGCCAAACAATGCTGGCTCTCTGCCATTGTTGATGTGTATTTTTGTCCAGGAATTATCTTTTATCTTAGAACAACGATGCAGAACCTACTAAAATTAAAATTAAGATACTTGAACATCAAAACTTGCATCCAATAATGATAAATTTTGAAACTGAAGACAACAATTATCATGGTCTACAACACTATGCAGGAACAAAAATAGAAAACAAAATTCCAAAGAACATTTAACAGGGACAACATAAGTGGATAGGGACACCATAAGTGGATATAAATACACATCTGTTTTTTCTCAATTGGTAATGGGACATGTTTCAAGCAAATACCGTATTAGTCTTTATAGACGCCTATGCCCTTATGGATCTGTTTGTGGGTATATAGTAAAAGTGTAGACAAGACTACTTATGCAAAATTTGTTCTAAAGGAATGGTCTTATAGGCATAGAATTGTTACAACTAACATTAATGTCGGGAGTCGGTTCTAGTTTAGATATTTATAATCGTTTTCTCTCTAAATGATTATTGATATCATAATACAATCGGTTTTTGACAATTCCTTAATTGTAGTTTTATTTTTTATCAAACTAGTAATCCTTAACTATGCATGTGTTATGTGTAAGTTTGAAGTTATTTAGTGTTTTTGATGCTTTCAGCCATATTGTTTACGAACACTTCCAAATGTATCAAAGAACACAAAGGAGAAAATTGGCGTAAATAAACTGAACACAAATAACGACAGGAAATAAGTTAAACAAATCGCTGGTTGAATCAATGATAGATTATGGCAAAATACAATCCATTGCAGACGATTTCAGGCCCAACAAATAATTTTTTCATTATAATCAGTCATTGGAACATCACTTATTAACATGACACAAAAGGAAGTCTAACTCTGCCTGGTCACTTGCCAGATGTTGTTTGTCAGAGCTGGTCAAAGTAATCCATTTGATTAATAAATAATCAAGGGGTGAAAGCGAAAAGGTTCTATCTGCTTCTTTATTTAATGTCACTTAGAACCTTTTCGCATTCACCCTTCGTTATACAACCATGTGCTTATATTTATTATAGAAATATAATCCCTTTGTTTGCCAATCGAGTGGTTGAATGAAAAACAGCATCATGTTAATTATAATACCAGTATATTAATTGTTTTGCCTTGTTTTTCTTGTGGCAATATACAAACTCATACATCAATGAGGAACATTCCCAAGCCCTAAAGACATGTAGGCCTGTCCCGCTAATTTTTATTTCAGGATGCACAAATGTTTTCTGGAATAAATCATAATCTGAGACTCATTTTCAGAAAATTAAATTAAAAGCATGAGGCAACATCAGTGCCAGTGAAGCATGCAGGCCAGAAGCAAGTCCAGGTCTGGGGGTATTAATGTATTAAAGCTTGAAAGTAATAATCTTCAAATAACATGTGTGTTTTTTTATGGGATTCAGGATTGTTCAATAACATCATAATTTTGATGACCACTTGACAATGTTATGTACCTGGAAGACCTGAATCTCCTTCTCCTCAACCAGACCAAGAAATCTGTCCACCAAGAACTCCACTGGCTTCCTCTTGCATGCTGCTAGACCCGCCTTGTCCACTACAGCACGGAAACTCTGCAAGTAGAAATACATTCCATAAAGGAGTGTACTAGCTGTGAGATAGATATAGGTGGCAGTATTGGGCAGGGAAGATCACTGCTTACTTTACATACATTAACAAATAAACAACTTGTCAACAGAATTTTCAAAAATAAAATATAAACATTTACAAGAAATATATAGTTGAAAAACATGTAGTACAGTTTATTTACAAACTCGTTTTTTCAAGATACAAAGACCATGATTGAAATAAACTATACTAAAGAAAATGTATGTAGTCTATTTACTATGACTTTCATTGTTCGTTGTTTACAAGTTTGTTTTATAGATGACCTTGAGGTTTATTATTTATTGTAAGAATAAAACTGTATGACAGTTTGCAGAAAAACATCACTTTGCATTATGACTATTCAAAAACATTATACTTAAGGATAATGCATCATTGCGCTATTCTACATTCAAATAAAACTTTGTAATTACTACTGAGCAAATTAATCATTACACAGACCACTCAGCAGTATATATGGCTACTTATTATAGTAACTAGGTCAATAAACTTATAATCTATATGTAGAAATGCTTTGAGATGCCCCCCATACTTGAGGGACTACTTTCTTTAGTAAACATTCTACTATACACAGCATATTTTTTCCTATCCCAGGTCCTTGTGGCCATTATCGACTATTAACAGTCAAGATAAGTTTTATATGAAATAACAAACACTGTAATAAAGTATTTACTACTTTAAAGGAACTGGTTCATGTTTTAAAGGGTCAGACATAAGCAGAATGCTTCTTACAATGAGAGAACTTCATAAAAAGTTTAATGAGAGCTAAAAAGTTACTGTAACAATTATTAAATAACAGGAAAGCTCTATTTGCCAAAAAGTATCAGTAATACTATTAGAAATGAACTATTTAAGTCTTGGATTCAACTCAAATGAAAACCAGCCAGTTATTATTTGGTGTTATATAAAAGTCAGTAAAATAGCTGAATAGTTTACAGAACTTGTTTCCAACATAAAATCTATGACTATACTGTAAACATGTGCCTGTAGGTAAGTTGTTTGATATTTTGATTAAGAAATTAGTTAATCATTATAAAATTCAAGTGCCTCATGATATCAATTGGTTAAGAAAATAGTTTACACTGAATAAATTTAAAGAAACCGTATACATATTGAGTACAATGTTTTTAAAACCTACAAAACAGCTCAAACAAATAGAAGTATAGAGTATCTCTGTCATACATGTACAATCACTGATATAACGAGATTCAATTCACAACTAAATGCTAAAAATATATGGGCTTTCGTGTCCTTTTGGTAATCAAACTAGAGGGACTTATGAATTTAATATAGGGAGTGAAAAAAATCACCTAAAAAGATTAAACTTAATTTAAATAGTTTTATATACCTTTAAAATTGTTTACCTTGTTTCCCTACAATCTTATTTATAATTATTTTGAAATAAAATTAATGCCTAAATGTGCAAATGCTTTCACGGCATGTTATGTCTGTTTGAGAGATTCATCAATTTAAACAATTTGATTGTGTTTTCCTCAAACCTCTGCCAACAACAAGAACAAGAGGACAAGGAGAATTATCAGAGCGACCACCAGCATCTGTGAGTGTTTGAACTACAGACACCCTGAGTAAATCAATCCAGCGGTCATTGACCAATACCTCATAAATATAGATTTATCTTAAATGTTTTGTAACATATGGAAATGGGAGTAGTGTTAAACCAGCTATCTAATAAAAATAAAGACAATAATGATTTTCACCATACAGTCCTTCTGTGTCATGAAAAGAGAAGTTGAACAGTCTAATACCGGTGTGTATAAATTTCCGCCTCCTATCAAAAAGAATGTGTACTCGAATTGAGCCGATTCAAACTTTGAAATTACTCTGAAATTGTTCCCAAACTTTTTGCAGCACCATTATATATCCATTTCAATTTAAATTTTATACAGGTACTGTAATGTTATTCATTAGAAGCAGTGTGTAATTAGATCTTGAAAAAAATAAAAAAATAATTAGGCATTAATAAAATAATAATCAGGCATAAAATGTTACTGTTTTTATGGGAAAACCTACATATCTGACATATGACCTTCAAATTGAACAAACAATGCCATCAATTATATGGAAATAAGAACCGGCAATTTCTGTTGGAAATGAAATAAGAGCATAATTAGTGAAAACACTTATATTTTTCATTCTTTAATTTTCTTGAAGAATCATTATGTGTCGAGGGTAAAAATTGGCTCCAACCAATTTGTAGAAACAAGTTACCGGTACATGTTCTTTAAGCTATTTAAAACTCTGTGCTAGCATTTATTTCTTAAAAATATACACATTTAAAAGCACATAAATTCAATTATTATCATTCTTTACAATGATAATGTAAGAACTATTCTCTTTAATCTTAACCAGTGCACTGCACATAAATATCGATAAAACTTACAGTAATTTAGTAAAAATAATCAAGAACAAAACCATAAGAACAAGCTGCTCCCTTTCTAGATTAATTATCACATAAACTGCACTAATGCACCCTTTCTATAAAAAAGAAATAACAAGAAAATTGCAACATCATTTTCCATCCCTGTACTCTGAGGTTAAACTACTATTTCAACATTGTAAAGGCACTTATTTTTATTCAAGCACTGTCACGATAAAACAGATTACGTACATTAAAAAAATGGGTTCAACTTTTAATGATCCATTCCCACTTATTAATATTGAGATCATATTTTTTTTACATTAAACATTACATGAAATCAACAAACATTATCACATACGTCACTTGCATAGAAGTTGCCAAACTAAATTTAATGGGTGTTTTGGGGCAGAATTTGATCCTTTTTGGGGGATTTTATAGGACTGACAGAATTTTATTTTAAGATCAAGTCATGGACAAACATCCCTAGTTATCTGTTTGGGGTCCTTCGAAAACTGATGGATACGATTTGAGGGCTTCTGGTAATTTTATTATAGGGTGGGGGGGGGGGGGGGGGGGGGGGAGTGGGTATGCACAGTTTGTTGGAGGCCCCTTGAAAGGAAATTAAGTCAGGGACACAAATTTTCTGTGTCAGGGATTTTTTTTATTATGTCTGTAATCTTAACAATGTTTGTCATTTATTATTATCATCATATCATACAAAGTAGGAGTCATACAAAGTAGGAGTGCTTTAATCGCAACTGTGACTGAATTGACAGGTAACCATTAATTTATCTCGGATCCATCTTTGGTTTGAACCTCTTTTGGCCAGACATTTTGCCCTGATAGACTTCAGTATCATTTTTATAACATAATTTTGCCCTACACTTTCAATTGATTGTAACCACAGACCTTATTATGGCACACAAAGTGGCAAAAATTATGACAATACAGGCCAATCAAAATATAGGTACAGCTGCATTTATAGCTTTTTTATAGCTTTCATAACAGTTGTTGTATTTGTTACTACAGCTGTAGCTATAAAATTCAGCTGTAGCTATTCATTAGCAACAACTTTTCATGATTCTTGTTGTGTTTTACTTAAAAGCCAGGGGATTCGTGAAAAGAAGTTTGGAAGTATTTCACTCACTAGAAATGGGCTAAAACTTCTACATCAGTCATCAAATTTAGACTTAAGGATGAACAATCCCGAATTCTTATATTATTGCTTGGAATAAAGATTTTTAACAAGCCCAGCTATAAAAAAATCAGAATTTGAGCAAGCCCGGAAGACATTTTACCAGTGCAGGGCTTGCGGGCTTGTGTTAATTTCGACCACCACTGCTACATGGTCCTTGGAAGTAAAGAAACATCCAACATTCTATATCTTCCGAAGGTAAAAGCTTCGAAGTTCAAACAATTAAAATCTGTTGTCAAAGTCTCATTTAAGTCTTTAAGAACTTTGATAAAAATTGTTTGAATACACTTTGTGTGTTGGCATCTTTTATTTCATATTTAATCAGGATAGTTGTACAAAAATGGAAATATATTTAGTGTCCAAGAGACTTGAACTTCAATTTTAAAACGAAAAAATTGGTGGCAAAGTAGTTATTACTTTTCAATTTCAAATTCTTATTTGGAAGCCCTGAGCTATAAAATAAAGCAAGACCTATACATGTATGAAGGTCAGCTGTAGCTATAGTTTGTGTCTTACAATTGTTATTGTCCACTTTTCAGCCACTTAGTACACGATATTACCTTTGTGTGATAATCTTCAAACTATCTTATAAAATGGACAAATTAAAGTCTTCCTTCTAAGGAAGGATTTTTCATACCATCATTAAAGATATTTTGCCTTGCCAGGGTTTAAACTCTAGCACAGGCCATCCTTGCATAAAATATATCAAACTTTTAAGAATCTTTTTTTACAGAAAATTTTATACAGTTACAGGCCTAGCGTTACTGACTCAGGCTTCAAAATAACTATGATTAATTAAACAGATTAGAATAAAGCCCTTGTCTAGCTATTTTTTTATTATTTTTCAGTAAAACATCTCAACACCACTTAAAGTGACATTGTTAAATGACTTCTTCGCAGTAGAATATTTCGTTGACGGTACAACTTTTATAACTGTGTTTCACCTTCAGATTCTTGAAATCAATGATTAAATCTTGTATCTATTTTTGTTTACAAAATTTCGGCAGTTCTGTATTCTTATCATCAGTTCTGTACAACTTTGAGAAGGCCCCCAGTTACCATAATTAGAAAGTAGTTCATGTTCAACATGGCAGATTTGTTTACACTATTGTCATAGGCCTTAGGCAGTTTTGGACAAAATGCTTGAAAATAGACATGTACTTGCAAAATATTTTTATTGCATTCGAATCAACACATATAACATGACAAAGGTGTTCCAGTCATAACCAAACGCAAGTATGCATAATTGATCTATCACACACAATTTAGCAGCAAACTGGTGCAGGCCTCTCTCATAGCAAGACTTCCATATATTCATGTCTTATTCAACACTTCATCATGTCCACCTTGGACTAGCCAATGAAAGGTATATAATAGTTAATGGACACAATTATTTGAATGCCATCTAAACTTTGAGTATTCAAAACAAAACATTACACTTTTGGTACTGATCATATCAGAAATCTACCTCACAAAAAGCAACTCAAGTATCTGTAAAAAAAAATAGTTTATTACTAACAGCGGCGATTCAGATTGCAGTAATGATTGTAGATGCAAGATTTGTCCATGAACTCACAAAATACCAAAAGGAAAACCATGTTTACAGCAAGAAAAACAGGTTGAGTAATGATGGCTGTATCTTGTACCTTGATGAATATAATCTCTCTTCAATATGATGAACACGGACAATGCAATATTGTTTCACAGTCAACACTGCCTTTCAAAAGCAAGGCAAACTTGAAAACTTATTGTAAATAAATGAATGATATTTGGATCAGTTTTTTAACATTT
Organism: Mya arenaria; assembly: GCF_026914265.1. Taxonomy (NCBI): domain Eukaryota; kingdom Metazoa; phylum Mollusca; class Bivalvia; order Myida; family Myidae; genus Mya; species Mya arenaria. Next base: position 11,815,128 of record NC_069133.1, read on the forward strand.
GAATATTGTTGCCGGAACAAAAAATAATATCAGCCATTCAATTTACATTTGTCAATATTAAGAAACTTCTGAATCAGTCTTTTTTCAAAACGGAGCTAACAATGGAATGTGCAAATCAATATATTAGAACATGAAAACCTCACAATACATTATAATGATACGGGATTGTACATAAATGTTTTTAATCTTAAACCTTAATGGAGCTAATTTTTTTATCAATCTGAAAATCAGTAAGAAAAAAACCCTGCAAAACAAGGTTAAAACTTTTTCTTTTTTTCTAATTTCAGTAATTAAAAATATATTGTCTTTTCAAAATAGTGTTTAAAGTAGCGAACATACATATTTTTACAATGTTTATGCATGCATTTTAAAATACTGGATTCATCCATGCGCTGGTCATGTTAAGATTTTGTTTGAATTTCAAAAGAAATTCATCCTTTTTTATTTGTTCATGAAAACCACCAAAAAAGAAAATTGGACAATCCCTTTTTCACAATAAAATTAACAAAATGTTGATTTGAATTGGTATCAAATGATGAAAAAAAATGATCAAGGACTTCCATTCAATTGTTATAAAACAGTCTTGTCATTGATGTACCATTTTTCAGTTTTGTTATGTAAGAATGATCTCCAAATTCCTTTGTAAATGAACAACAACATTGATTTATGATGATCAACTTTCAGATACAAATAAAAGGTTATTCCAATAAAAAGTATAACATAAATGCAGTATTAAGTTCGTTTGATTGTTAGAGACCAACAGTTCAATGAATAATTTAATTACTTCAACATTTTATTATATAGTATCTACTAAATGTACATGTTTATTTGTTTATCACCAGAACATCACACCCTAAAATTTCATTAACTCAGTGTTTATTATTTCTGTTTTAGCTTACAATAAGAAATCCAGTATATTCCACTAAAATTTAATTTTTATTAAGATTGACATGAAACATTAATTTAATGTCAAAATTTGAAACTAAAAAAAGGAGAGAACTGGTTCTGTCATGATGTCAAAGCAACCTAATACACATTGTTTTTTACCCTAAACAAGACATTTTGCTGCAACAAGTTAATTTGATTATTATGCTGAATATTGCATGATCCTAGTTTTTTGCACCTGCCATAAACATAATTTAATATGGGCTGTGTACAAGACTAAAGATATCACAGATATGATTTGCCTTTATTTCTCATTTATCAAAAGATTTTTATTGCAACTTCAAACTTTGTACAAAAGAAAATGAATGTAGACATAATTTGTTTATTTTACAGTCTGTTTGGTTTTGTGTTTGATATATTGTCGCTTGAACAATGTCATGTAGTCTAAAGATAATGAAAACATCAATTAATAAGATACAATAGAACAGGTAAACTGAACATTTGTGTACAGAAATTCAGTTCTGATTATAACCTACAAATCCACCAATGAAATTGCCTAGCAACATGCTTAATCATTAAAAATTGAATTTGAACACATGATATGACATTTTGGTTCCCCACCTGCCTAAAACATGTTATAATCTAAGTCAGGCCTAAAAAAAAATACATTTGGTTCGGGTTACCCGACCCTACCTACGGAATAGGCGCCGACCCTAACATTTTTATAGTCAGTTTGAAAAAAAAAAAAATGAAAAAATAAAAAAAAAAAAAAAAAAAAAAAAAAAATTAAAAAAAAACCTTTTTTTTTTTGCTTTTCAATATGTAGTTTAAAACCTTAATTGCTTATATAGAAGATAACTTTAACACCATTCTTCAATGATGAAAATGACATTCTTATATAAAGCCTAATAAAAAATAAAAAAAAATAAAAAAAAAAGCCTACCTACCCTACCTATTTTTGAAAAGGATGTAACCCTAACCAAACAATTTTTTTTTTAGGCCTCAGTATGTTATGTGTATTGACTAAAACAGGATTGCTCCCCTCACTGGCTTTGCACTCCATAGTATTCATGAAGATTTTATATAACATATTCTATTTATTATATGGCATCCTGGTTCGGTTACTTGGTATAAAATAGAACATGTAAAATCTTCATGAAAGCAGGATGGTGTGAGAGAGCCCTTCATTGAACATTATGAGTTTATACTGTTTGACATAGATATTAACATGTTTTCTGCAGGTGGGTAACCAAATTATGATGACATGACTGTTGTTTAGCTGCAATAAATAATTAGGCATGGGACTTATTGGAGGCTGATATGCAATTTGCTATAACGTAATAATTAGTATTCTCATTATATGTGTAATAGTTACACATGTACATGAAAGCTTTAGCAACAAAGTTGAATTCAAATATTTGTGTCATAATTATGTATCAATGTGAAAGTTGAGTAAATGACCGTGCATAACTACTTGAGATTTTCTTACTCTAGTTTGAGAAAGTGACCCTGGTAGGAATTAAACCCTTGACCTATTGGATGAGGCTGACACCTATTTATACCATTACACCATTTTACTCTGCCTATATGTTAAAGTTCATTTTGGCGATCTACGGAAAATGGAGCGAGCACAGGGGGGCTGCAGGCCGTAAAAGCTTCAGTTAATAGGGTAAATCCTTGATTGTCATTGGCCCAAAAATATGTGCAAACACGAAATATAAATAGATTTTATAAACTACAGTTTACATTCATGTGTGGGTTTAATATTAGACTAAAGAAGGTACCAACACCTTCAATATATTTCTGGCATTGACCCCAAAAGTGTATCTTGTGAGTACATGAACTGTGCCCCATGACGTGTGAATCTAAGCTCTCTACTTACCAGTCCCGGCCAGGAGATGGACTGCCGAGGTCTATCCGGGTCGGGCCTCTCTGCCCAGACCAGCGTGTGCTCTACCAGAAAGAGCTGGAAGATATCGTGCACACGAACCCACTCACGGCGTGACCAGTCTATGTCATCAAACTCAATCAGAACCTGTAAGAATGAAAATGTAATGTATTTAAAATGAATTAGTTTACGACCAGTCATCAGAATTGAAATTTGGGTCAACATGAGGCGCAAATCCTTACATTACAACCCTAGTTTATGCATACAAGTCATGTACAGTAAATTGTATTATCTAAATTTTAAGCATCTATGCCTGAAAGCAGGCATGTGCTGAATTCAACCATAGCTGATATAATTATGCACTTTTCTGAAGTTAATGATACAAACATTTCAGATTACAGAAAAGTAGCCATCTCCTTATCAACTGATCTTTAAACACTTTGCAACATGCACATTCTGAAATTGTCAAGGAAGATAGTCTGACTCCACAAAGTTCTTATCAGCATAATTATACACTGACAGAAGTCTCATCAAACATGACTTAATGCTCTTCAAAGAAAATAATTAACAAAGAAGTGTTCTTATTATTTTTTTTATAGAATAAACTAAAGTGTTCATGAAAGATGTCTTACCCACCAGCCAAGGCTGGTAAAAATTGAACTTGGTAAAAAAATGCCAAAAAGACAAAGAACAAAAAGTATTGAAGACGAGTTTTCAGTCTGGTAAAATTTGTTTCTGTTTCCCCAATGTCTGACACCTTACAGACTAAAGATTTGAAGTTTCTACACGTTTTACAATTTCAAGAAAATATAAATGACTATTTTGTATTTTCATAAGAATGAGCAGTTTAATCTTATGTAACAGACTTGTATATGTATAAAAAAAAATATTAGGAGAAATTGTTCTCTATTTGTTTTCAAATCACAGTACTATCGATCAATCTTGGTGGACTACAAACATAAGATCAATAGCCTCTATTCAATATTTATAAGCTTTGGAAATAACCATGGGACATACTTTTATACTTCTACATCATAACATTCAGTTTGCGACTTCGGTCATAAATATACGCTTGTCATAAATTATGAGATTATGACAATTCCTATGTGCAGCAAAATGATGATTTTTTACATGCAATAATTGTATAAATACGTACAGCGCAAATTATGTTTCAAAATTGTACCATGGGTTTTGTTTTTAAACAAAACTACTAGATTATACTACATACAGCTTAAGTTTACATCACATAACACAGTTGCAAATCACGCCCATACAGTTGTTTTTCTCAAGTGTTTACTGGCCTTATTATATAATTCATAACACTAGAAATCTTAGCCACAGAAAAAAAGCTTTGGTTCACATTACAGTATATGCCTTCATTGTAACGTTTTACTGTGATGCATGCAAATATTTATATTCACTTCAAAGTGTAAGAATTGTTATCCTAAAAGAATCTAGTTTTTTAATGACATAGCTGAACACACCAATATAATAAAACAAATAATAGGTCAGCTAGAAATAGTACTACTTATAAATACATGTTATACCGTGACCAGGAGTCATATCCATTTAGCTTATTAGTGAAAAGTTTCAGCTTAATGAAATGTTCAATTTTTTAACAACAATATTTTAAATACGCTCTATTTCTTATCCAATTTATTCATATATATGCCTTTATTATTATGAACATTTACTGGCTTAATTTCTTATTTTTTTGTAAAAGCATTGTTAGTTATCAAGAGGCACTCTTACTCCAAAATAAGATTTACCACAATTAATAATATTGTTGTAATATTCCAGAAAGGATGAATAAATGTCGAAAACAATGGTTCTTATGAAGGATACCGAGTTTAATTTGCAAGAAATGAGCATAAAAACACAGTATTTCTACCTTATGGGACTAAAGAAGACAACAGTAAATCTTAGCATTCACCAATCTAAATATTTTCGTGCTTTCTGCTATTAAATACATGGTTACAATCTTGTTATCAGTAATTAATATTTCCCATATATGCATTATTTAATAAGTAGTAAAAGGTTTAGCAGTCAAAATTTATGTTTGTTATACATTTGTGTGTATTAATTCCGAATAAGAGTGTCACTTTAACATTCAAGCATATTTCAAGCAGTTGAACAGTTTTACTTTAAAAGATTCTTCATCAATATGGCCCAAGAATAGGACTCACAAGAAAATCAAAATACACAATAAACACATAGTTATATTACACATAATCATTTATTCTAAATGGATGGGCAAATCTGCTTGTAACCTCAACACTTGACTCTTGTTAACAACGGGAAACTTAGTGTAGTGAGCGAATTTGATACTGATTTTTTTAATTATGAATTCAGGGAAACTGTTAAACATTTACACAACCACAGACAAACCTCAGATGTTTTCTTAGCAACTAATGGATTCACTAAACAGGTACAGGACTCTGGGGTTTAAGCCAGGTTTTAAAAAGACAGGGTGCTGCAAAGGGGGGACAGGGTGCTTTAATAGGGCGAAAAGGATACATTGGATCAAGCTGTGAAGATATTGAACATTATGAATTTGACAGAAAAAGATGGTAAGAATAGCGTCTAACAAAGTAACATAAGATTTCAAATGCCAAATATGTAAAGCTTGCATGTATTTATAATAATCTTTATAAGCATTTAATTCAATGAGTATGAAGGCAGTAGAGTACTAGTGAGTACAGATGCTAGTTTCCATGAGGGAAGATGAGTGCTACCACAAAATGACATGGTGAAGCACCTTTTATTTTTTTAACTCTAGCTAAAACCCTAGTGGAACAGAATATCATGAACAACATTAATTAATGAACAAAGTGATCATGGAAAATATATTTAAAAGAGTAGTAATGTAACATAATTGTACAATAATTGCTGAAAATATTCTTGTGTACATGAAGATTTAGCCATTTGTTGATAACATGTGAAATACAATTTCTCTGTACATGACAACGACCTATTTGCCAGAGGGTACTGACCTATTTTTATATTCATCAACCCAATAGACACATGTATAATTTATGACCTCTGGATTGGTACTGGACAGATCTAACATACATGTATATACTGTACAATGTGCACTAAACAGGTACAGCAATGTGAATTACAATAACAAAATGTACAACAGCTCTTAATGCTTATTTACAGCTAATATGCCCCTGGCAAGTTACATTATATTTCACACACAGAACAAAGCTTGGGGTTTATATGAAGGAGATCATCCTACAATATATATATATATATATATATATATATACAACTATTGAATCACTCTTTAGAAACCGGTTCATATTAATTAAATGAACTCAAAATGGCAACTGACAGAAGGCTGGAAGTCATTAAAAATTTAGTTTTCAATATTATTATTCCATATGCCAAAACATACCAAGTTCTTTCCCAAAATGTAAAATAAAAACACAGCAACAACCCTAAAAAGGAATAATTGGGCTGAAAAATGATTTTTGCAAGAAATGTGTTGGTGCGGAAGAAATGTTTAATTCAGAGAAATCATTTGTGCAATTTAAGAGTCATTCAGACTCTCAATTTTTAAATTTTATTTTTCAGTAGAGGTGTCTGAATACAAAGGTCATGGGCAAAATCAATTGGATATAAGAGCACCGGTAGCTTTTCTATAAAGAAAGTCAGTGTTATTTACAATTGTATTCTGCCTGGTGGTTGTTTGGCTTTTAATCCAGGATTCATTGACTTCAAAAAGGATTCTGGTAGTCTTTTGGCAGTCAAGACTCTCCTTTAACATTGTTCTCTTACTTCTTGCCTTAGTTGTTCGTCTCATGTAACCCCACCAAGCCCCTAGTTGTAACCCCACCCTCCATTTCTTAATTGACAAAAAATCAGCTTTGATGAAAAGTGGTGGAAGAGAATCAGAGAAACTGTGCAGAATTTAAAACATGCACCACACGAGTGACAGCTGATCCCTCTAAAAAAATGACTGTCTGAAAATGTTGATATCTTATAACATACACATTATAGTGTTTTGTTTTGTACTCATACTGGTAGAACTCTCTCTACAAAAAAACCTGTATGATCACCATTGGTCAGTGAACGAGGTTATAACAGTAATAAATACATATATAACATAATATATATATATACAGTATATAAATATGATTACATTACAAATGGATATAGAATATATATTAATTAATATCACCAGTGATAACACTGACCTATAAACCATGGTCTGGAAACTGCCCATATCCGTGGTACAATAAGAAGTAATAATTTACCCCAAAGCACTAGCACGGGCTAGTCAAGAAATGGAAATGGAAAATTCCACCAGTTCTTCAATCGAAAATAATCGGCGATCTCTGTTTATTTCCAGCAGCTCTTCTACATTTAGCACCGACACGAGTGTCCATGTTGTGAGGAATTAATCTGCTGTTGTTTTTTATCATTATGAACTAATTTTACTTGATTAAAATAAGAAATATTAAAATAAGTAACATATTTGATGGAAGAACTCCATTATTTTACATTAAATAATAATATGGATATAATAAATGCTCGATATTATTGTGAAACCAAAATTATTCTGCCACGCTCATCGGCGCAGAAGTTCGTCAAAATCACTTTTCATTCAACATATTCAAAATTAATGTGGCCCTTGATGTGGTGTGGAAATGCATACATGCCTGTCACAACTTGTGATCTATATGACATTTTCAGTCTATGAAATAACTATAAAAGATAAGTCACAACATCTTGAGGGAGGGAATTACATCAGATGACCGGTCCGAGACGAGCAGTTTTATTTTCAGTCCGGAAGAGGCAGAATAAAATTTGTCACAATGCTCTATTTAATACTGTTTGAAAAACTACATCCAATTGAGTTTCTTCCAGCCTGAATTATATGTAAACTTTGTTTTAATTAATTATAAAATAATCAATTGGGGCCCTATTAGAATATTAATTTTATGAATTTTCACCTGTATTTGATTCTGAACGACTGCAAATTAAAAATAATGTATTTCGCAGACATGACATTATGTGCATTAAATGGTTGATGAATGCACTTTTCCCTATAGAAACCTCTTTCTTCTGCTCTACAATATAGTTTTGTTATAAATCCGATGAATTTTAAGTATGTCATAAAATCATAAAAAAGTTATGAGAAACTTGCTCTAGATAAGTAGACAAACTTTTCACAGGAATATATTTCCTGGTGATAAAGGACGTATTCTACATAATACAATAAATAACTTGAAATTTAATGCAAATTTACTTAATTTCTGCACGAAATACTTACTGATAACTCTAAACTGGTCGTGTCTCGGATCGAAACAGCCCTCACAACACCGGACCGCCATTCCCACTCGGAGATTTTCTGGATTTTCAATTTTTGTGGGCTCCGAACTGATATGAAACGTTTTCCAACTAATTCTTCACGATAACGGCACGCCATTTCACACATTACGTATCCATTATATGCATTATAATTCCAAATAACAGACTTTTCAAAGAAAATTTATCCTTCGGAATGTCTACTCACAAGATTACGCTGCGCAATGATACAAATACACATTTCACATCTAGAAGGTCATTGGGTCAACATACGCCATTAAGAAATAGTACCAAAACATTTTGGATGTATTTAGATTTTTGTTGCAATAAAAATGAAAAACATGTTCGAAACAATGATAAACCAACTTATATATTGATGACATTAAACAGATCACTAAAGTATTCGCTTAAGTTTCTGACCACCGTGCAATGATAACCTACATTTGCGATACACATCTCCTTGCGTATGGCCGATTGCACTAAAATCGTTTAAACCAAAAAATAGTTGGAAAATGTTAGATTATTTTATGGATTACAAAAATAACTTATTACCTCTGTTTTACAATTGAAAGCACATGGGAATGGACAGATTAAAAACAAAGTTTTGGACAATTTCCCAAACCCTATTTGTGACACATGCGATGTGGGGGATTTTCTCAAGATACACTCGCTCCTTGAGTGTTGGTGTGTCTACCGTACATGATCTAATAAGAAGTAACTAGACTGTCAGAAATTATTTGAATATCCTATAATAAATGTCTGCATCATTTTTTTTTTTGGTGTTTTTAATTCAAACTTTTGTTTTCTTTTGTCTGTTAATTAAGGGTTTCAGCCATCAGTATCTTAGTTTTAACACTCAAATTGATTTGCGAAATTAATTTCATATTAAAATAAAAAATTTCCATAAAAAGTGCATTATACCTTGAAATAGTCCTTTGATGTAACAAATGTTGATATATGCTGAATTTCTTTTTAAAAATTCCGAGAATTTGAAAAGTGTAAGACAAACTATTCAGCAAAAGACTGTATCGTGATTGGTTGATTGACATTATCATGTGATACTACCAATGTATTTGATAAAGGTTGAAATATCAGTCAGCTAAGGTTCAGGTCCCTGTGGGCAAGTGGGAAATGGAATCAGTGTAGACAGTTTTTTTCCTCACCTACTTCTAAAATGCAGTAATATTGACATTTTTGCACATTTTTAACTGTCAAAGTCACATGGCTTTATGGTATTATGGGTATTGTTTTACATGTGTATATTTGCCTGTCCACCATGTGGTCAAGCTCTGTCCTTGTCCCTTGTCCAATCAGATGTATTGTATGTGTGAATCCATGTTTGTAATTGGATGAAAGTAACCATAACATATAACTAAGATTCCTTGGTTTTCATTTTCTACACCCCTTTCTTACTTTCTATGTTTTATGCTCTTTTCGACACAAGTTAATTTATGAATCAATTTTAGAATAATAGATTTCAATCATTTTTTTCAAATGTTTGTTATATCATTTGAAGAATTTAAAGCAACGATGGCATGTCTTGTAAGCACAATTACATTATTATTATTATTATTATTATTATTATTATTATTATTATTATTAACTTCGGAAGTTGTAATATGTATTTCCACGTGCATTCCATGTGCATCGTTTTATGTCACATGTTATTAATACTTTGTAATGATGTAGTGCTCAAATTGATTATCATAAATGAATATAGTATAATGTATATATAAATATGTATGTATTTTACAGGTTTTTGAGTTGTGTTTTGAATAAAACCAAAGAACCCGAATCCTGTTTGCTCATGTGTGGTTGTGAAACTCCCCAACGTCAATACAAACACAGAGACCCAGTTACATCACTTTTCTATTTTTTTCTTGACACTGTTGACAGTACCAGCGTGGGTTTGCTACCCACAACAACCAGGTTGTTTATACTTTAATTGTGCAATTTATCTGCATTGTGTAGGAATCAAAGAGTAAAACAATATTAATAATAACATAAGTGTTTTCAAGTGTTTACCAGGAAAACTCATTTTTGGTGCCAAAACATGAGCGAGTCCACTCATTTTTGGTGCCAAAACAAGTTAGAGCAAGTCCACTCATTTTTGGTGCCAAAACAAGAGTGAGTCCCGTTAAGAAGTTTTGAGAAATCAGGGCATGGTGTTTCATTGACTTATTATCTTGACATAGTCAGATTTTGAAGTTCGCGATGGTGCTGACGAAATGCCACGAAAATGCACTAATATATATAATATAATTTATATAACTAGCTTAATAAAAGAAATTAATGACTGAATGGAAATTTGGCAGTTGTTTTCCTTACTTAATGAAAATTGTAAACTGCTTAATGATTTTTAGCTTTTCCCATCACCAACCGTCCAGGTCTATCTGTCGTCCATCAACAATTGCTTTAAATGACATCTTCTCCTGAACCACCTGGCAAATTTAGGTGAAACTTCACTGGGATGTTTCTTTGATGGTGATGGCACCCTTTCAAAATTTTAATTGAATTTAATGCAGAATTCTGGTTGCCATGGCAACCGAAAGGAAAAACCATGTCCTGGCATAATACTAGTTATACTAGTATTTCTCTATCAAACTTGTTCAAAATCGTGCTCCTGGGGTCAAAACTGGCCATGCCCTGGGGTTCACAATTTCCTCAAGACTTATAGGGAAATATTTGAAAATCTTCTTGTCTGAAACTGCTAGGCCCAGACCCTTGCTATTTTGCATGTATCATCATGTTGTCCTCTGTGAAATTTGTTTGAATCATGCCTCTGGGGTCAAAACTGGCCCAGCTCCACAGGTCATAAGTTTCCTATATACCAGTACTTGTTTAAGAAAAAGTTTGAAAATCGGAAACTGCTACATCCAGCATCATACAGTAGTCTACGCCCAGCATCATACAGTAGTCCTCCACCAAGTTTGTTTAAATTTAGACCCTCTGGATAAAACTGGCACAAGTTTCCTATAGATTTATATATGGAAATCGTTGAAAACCTTCTTTTCTCAAACCACATGGCCAAGACCTTTGATATTTATTATGTAGCATCATGTAGTGGCCCTCTACCAAGTTAGTTAAAATTATGCTGCTGGGGTCAAAGCTGGCCCAACTACTTTTGACCTACTTTCTTATTATTTTTTCTACAGCAATGACATTTGGACCATGTGTACAGTTTTGGAAACAAATATCAATGTTGTCCACGGATGACCTTGACTGTGACCTTTTGACCTACTTTCTTATTTTTAAAGCTACAGCAATGAAATCTAGACCATGTGTATAGTTCTAAATAAAATATTGATGTTGTGCTTGGAAGACCTTAACCACTACAACATTTGACAATACTTGATCATAATTTAATCTCAAGTGCAATTTCATAAACCAATAAACTCACTCATTCTCATTTAAAAACAGGTTATTAAACTACATATCAAAACACACACTAACAGACGAGCAAAATAGTCTATTAAAAGTGAGGGTCGGCACCTATTCATAGGTTAGGTAGGTAAACTTAAACCAAAAGTTTATTTTAAGGCCCTTTTAGACTCCTGTTTGCAGGCTTTCGCAATAAAGACTCATATGAGAGCTATTTAGACTACAGTAAATCGGCTATTAAGACTCGGACATGTTGGCTATTAAGACTCATATTTGGTCTATGAAGAATTCAGTACGCAAGCTATTAATCTAGACTTGACTCAGGCTATTAGGAATTTAGAAAGCAGGCTATTTAGACTCCAGTTGCTAGCTATTAAGACTCTTACAAAGGCTGTTAACACTTGTATGTGGGCTATTAATTCAAGACTTACACATGTCTGTTAGGCAAGCTATTTAGACTTTTATGCGGAAAATGAAGTCTCAGAAATGGGCTTTAAAGACTCCAGAAAGTTGGTTACTACGCAGGCTTTTAAGATTCAGAAGTTGGCTATTAAGACTCCAGTATGTTGGCTATTAAGACTCAAAGGTGGGCGGTTACAGCTATTAAGACTCAGATGTTGGCTATATAGACTTCAGTATGTTGGCTATTAAGACTCAGACGTTGGGCTGCTATGGCTATTAAGACTCAGACATTGGCTATAAAAAACCCAGTATGTTGGCTATAAAGACTCAGACATGGGCTATTAAGACTCCAGTATGTTGGCTATTAAGACTTGGACATGGGCTTTTAAGGCTCCAGTATGTTGGCTATTAAGACTCGGACATGGGCTATTAAGGCTCCAGGACGTTGGCTATTAAGACTCTGACATGGGCTTTTAAGACTCAAGTATGTTGGCTATTAAGACTCGGACATGGCCTTTTAAGGCTCCAGTATGTTGGCTATTAAGACTCGGACAACGACTATTAAGGCTCCAGTATGTTGGCTATTAAGACTCCGACATGGACTAGTAAGGCTCCAGTATGTTGGCTATTAAGACTCGGACATGGGCTATAAAGGTTCCAGGACGTTGGCTATTAAGACTCCGACATGGGCTTTTAAGACTCCAGTATGTTGGCTATTAAGACTCAAATGTGGGCGGTTACAGCTATTAAGACTCAGATGTTGGCTATATAGACTCCATTATGTTGGCTATTAAGACTCAGACATTGGGCTGTTAAGGCTATTAAGACTCAGACACTGGCTATAAAAACTCCAGTATGTTAGCTATAAAGACTCAGACATGGGCTATTAAGGCTCCAGTATGTTGGCTATTAAGACTTGAACATGGGCTTTTAAGGCTCCAGTATGTTGGCTATTAAGACTCGGACATGGACTTTTAAGGCAACAGTATGTTGGCTATTAAGACTCAGACATGTACTATTAAGCCCATGTCTGAGTCTTAATAGCCAACATACTGGAGCCTTAAAAGCCCATGTCCGAGTCTTAATAGCCAACATACTGGAGCCTTAATAGCCCATGTCCAAGTCTTAATAGCCAACATACTGGAGCCTTCATTAAGGCTCCAGGACGTTGGCTATTAAGACTCCGACATGGGCTTTTAAGACTCAAGTATGTTAGCTATTAAGACTCGGACATGGGCTTTTAAGGCTCCAGTATGTTGGCTATTAAGAGTCGGACATGTCCTATTAAGGCTCCAGTATGTTGGCTATTAAGACTCAGATATGGGCTATTAAGGTTTCAGGACGTTGGCTATTAAGACTCCGACATGGGCTTTTAAGACTCAAGTATGTTGGCTATTAAGACTTGGACATGGGCTTTTAAGGCTCCAGTATGTTGGCTATTAAGACTCGGACATGGACTTTTAAGGCTCCAGTATGTTGGCTATTAAGACTCGGACATGTACTATTAAGGCTCCAGTATGTTGGCTATTAAGACTCGGACATGGGCTATTAAGGCTCCAGTATGTTGGCTATTAAGACTTGGACATGGGCTATTAAGGCTCAAGTATGTTGGCTATTAAGACTCGGACATGGACTATTAAGGCTCCAGTATGTTGGCTATTAAGACTCAGACGTTGGGCTGTTAAGGCTATTAAGACTCAGATACTGGCTAAAAAAAACTCCAGTATGTTGGCTATAAAGACTCAGACATGGGCTATTAAGGCTCCAGTATGTTGGCTATTAAGACTTGGACATGGGCTTTAAGGCTCCAGTATGTTGGCTATTAAGACTCAGACATGGACTTTTAAGGCTACAGTATGTTGGCTATTAAGACTCGGACATGTACTATTAAGGCTCCAGTATGTTGGCTATTAAGACTCGGACATGGGCTATTAAGGCTCCAGGATGTTGGCTATTAAGACTCTGACATGGGCTTTTAAGACTCAAGTATGTTGGCTATTAAGACTCGGACATGGGCTTTTAAGGCTCCAGTATGTTGGCTATTAAGACTCGGACATGTACTATTAAGGCTCCAGGATGTTGGCTATTAAGACTCTGACATGGGCTTTTAAGACTCAAGTATGCTGGCTATTAAGACTCGGACATGGGCTTTTAAGGCTCCAGTATGTTGGCTATTAAGACTCGGACATGTACTATTAAGGCTCCAGTATGTTGGCTATTAAGACTCGGACATGGGCTATTAAGGTTCCAGGACGTTGGCTATTAAGACTCCGACATGGGCTTTTAACACTCAAGTATGTTGGCTATTAAGACTCGGACATGGGCTTTTAAGACTCCAGGACGTTGGCTATTAAGACTCCGACATGGGCTTTTAACACTCAAGTATGTTGGCTATTAAGACTCGGACATGGGCTTTTAAGACTCCAGTATGTTGGCTATTAAGACTCCGACATGGGATATTAAGGTTCCAGGACGTTGGCTATTAAGATTTCGACATGGGCTTTTAAGACTCAAGTATGTTGGCTATTAAGACTCGGACATGGGCTTTTAAGACTCCAGTATGTTGGCTATTAAGACTCGGACATGTACTATTAAGGCTCCAGTATGTTGGCTATTAAGACTCGGACATGGGCTTTTAAGGCTCCAGTATGTTGGCTATTAAGACTCGGACATGTACTATTAAGGCTCCAGTATGTTGGCTATTAAGACTCGGACATGTACTATTAAGGCTCCAGTATGTTGGCTATTAAGACTCGGACATGTACTATTAAGGCTCCAGTATGTTGGCTATTAAGACTCGGACATGTACTATTAAGGCCCCAGTATGTTGGCTATTAAGACTCCGACATGGGCTTTTAAGACTCAAGTATGTTGGCTATTAAGACACGGACATGGGCTTTTAAGTCTCCAGTATGTTGGCTATTAAGACTCGGACATGGGCTTTAAAGACTCAAGTATGTTGGCTATTAAGACACGGACATGGGCTTTTAAGGCTCCAGTATGTTGGCTATTAAGACTCGGATATGGACTATTAAGGCTCCAGTATGGTGGCTATTAAGACTCAGGCATTGGGCTGTTAAGGCTATTTAGACTCAGACACTGGCTATAAAAACTCCAGTTTGTTGGCTATAAAGACTCAGACATGGGCTATTAAGGCTCCAGTATGTTGGCCATTAAGACTTGGACATGGGCTTTTAAGGCTCCAGTATGTTGGCTATTAAGACTTGGACATGGACTTTTAAGGCTCCAGTATGTTGACTATTAAGACTCGGACATGTACTATTAAGGCTCCAGTATGTTGGCTATTAAGACTTGGACATGGGCTTTTAAGACTCCAGTATGTTGGCTATTAAGACTCGGACATAGGCTATTAAGGCTTCAGGACGTTGGCTATTAAGACTCCGACATGGGCTTTTAAGACTCAAGTATGTTGGCTATTAAGACTCGGACATGGGCTATTAAGGTTCCAGGACGTTGGCTATTAAGACTTCGACATGGGCTTTTAAGACTCAAGTATGTTGGCTATTAAGACTCGGACATGGGCTTTTAAGACTCAAGTATGTTGGCTATTAAGACTCCGACATGGGATATTAAGGTTCCAGGACGTTGGCTATTAAGACTTCGACATGGGCTTTTAAGACTCAAGTATGTTGGCTATTAAGACTCGGACATGGGCTTTTAAGACTCCAGTATGTTGGCTATTAAGACTCCGACATGGAATATTAAGACTCCAGTATGTTGGCTATTAAGACTCCGACATGGGCTTTTAAGACTCAAGTATGTTGGCTATTAAGACTCGGACATGGGCTTTTAAGACTCCAGTATGTTGGCTATTAAGACTCCGACATGGGATATTAAGACTCCAGTATGTTGGCTATTAAGACTCCGACATGGGATTTTAAGGCTCAAGTATGTTGGCTATTAAGACTCGGACATGGGCTTTTAAGACTCAAGTATGTTGGCTATTAAGACTCGGACATGGGCTTTTAAGACTCCAGTATGTTGGCTATTAAGATTCAAAGATGGGATATTAAGACTCCAGTATGTTGGCTATTAAGACTCAGACATGGGCTTTTAAGGCTCCAGTATGTTGGCTATTAAGACTCGGACATGGACTTTTAAGGCTCCAGTATGTTGACTATTAAGACTTGGACATGGGCTATTGAGACTCCAGTATGTTGGCTATTTAGACTTGGACATGGGCTTTTAAGGCTCCAGTATGTTGACTATTAAGACTTGGACATGGGCTATTGAGACTCCAGTATGTTGGCTATTTAGACTTGGACATGGGCTTTTAAGGCTCCTGTATGTTGGCTATTAAGACTTTGACATGGGATATTAAGTCTCCAGTATGTTGGCTATTAAGACTTGGACATGGGCTATTAAGGCTCCAGGACTTTGGCTATTAAGACCCAAGTATGTTGGTTATTAAGACTTGGACATGGGTTATAAGGACTTGAGTTTGTTGGCTATTAAGACTCAGACGTTGGCTAATAAGGCTCCAGGACATTGGCTATAAAGACGTTGATGTTGGCTATAAAGACTCAAATATGTTGGCTATAAAGACTCGACATGGGCTATTAAGACTCCAGTATGTTGGCTATTAAGACTCGGACATTGGCTTTTAAGGCTCCAGTATGTTGGCTATTAAGACTTGGACATGGGCTATTAAGACTCCAGTATGTTGGCTATTAAGACTCGGACATGGGCTACTAAGGCTTCAAGACATGGGCTTTTATGGCTCCAGTATGTTGGCTATTAAGACTTGGATATGGACTATTAAGGCTCCTAGACGTTGGCTATTAAGACTTGGATGTTGGCTATAAAGGCTTCAAGACATGGGCTTTTAAGGTTCCAGTATGTTGGCTATTAAGACTAAGATGTTGGCTATTAAGACTCCAGTATGTTGGCTATTAAGACTTGGACATGGGATATTAAGACTCCAGAATGTTGGCTATTAAGACTTGGACATGGGATATTAAGACTCCAGTATGTTGGCTATTAAGACTCCGACATGGGATATTAAGACTCCAGTATGTTGGCTATTAAGACTCCGACATGGGATTTTAAGGCTCAAGTATGTTGGCTATTAAGACTCGGACATGGGCTTTTAAGACTCAAGTATGTTGGCTATTAAGACTCGGACATGGGCTTTTAAGACTCCAGTATGTTGGCTATTAAGATTCAAAGATGGGATATTAAGACTCCAGTATGTTGGCTATTAAGACTCAGACATGGGCTTTTAAGGCTCCAGTATGTTGGCTATTAAGACTCGGACATGGACTTTTAAGGCTCCAGTATGTTGACTATTAAGACTTGGACATGGGCTATTGAGACTCCAGTATGTTGGCTATTTAGACTTGGACATGGGCTTTTAAGGCTCCAGTATGTTGACTATTAAGACTTGGACATGGGCTATTGAGACTCCAGTATGTTGGCTATTTAGACTTGGACATGGGCTTTTAAGGCTCCTGTATGTTGGCTATTAAGACTTTGACATGGGATATTAAGTCTCCAGTATGTTGGCTATTAAGACTTGGACATGGGCTATTAAGGCTCCAGGACTTTGGCTATTAAGACCCAAGTATGTTGGTTATTAAGACTTGGACATGGGTTATAAGGACTTGAGTTTGTTGGCTATTAAGACTCAGACGTTGGCTAATAAGGCTCCAGGACATTGGCTATAAAGACGTTGATGTTGGCTATAAAGACTCAAATATGTTGGCTATAAAGACTCGACATGGGCTATTAAGACTCCAGTATGTTGGCTATTAAGACTCGGACATTGGCTTTTAAGGCTCCAGTATGTTGGCTATTAAGACTTGGACATGGGCTATTAAGACTCCAGTATGTTGGCTATTAAGACTCGGACATGGGCTACTAAGGCTTCAAGACATGGGCTTTTATGGCTCCAGTATGTTGGCTATTAAGACTTGGATATGGACTATTAAGGCTCCTAGACGTTGGCTATTAAGACTTGGATGTTGGCTATAAAGGCTTCAAGACATGGGCTTTTAAGGTTCCAGTATGTTGGCTATTAAGACTAAGATGTTGGCTATTAAGACTCCAGTATGTTGGCTATTAAGACTTGGACATGGGATATTAAGACTCCAGAATGTTGGCTATTAAGACTTGGACATGGGATATTAAGACTCCAGTATGTTGGCTATTAAGACTTGGAAATGGGATATTAAGACTCCAGTATGTTGGTTATTAAGGCTTGGACATGGGCTATTAAGGCTTCAAGACATGGGCTTTTAAGGCTCCAGTATGTTGGCTATTCAGATTCAGATGTTGGCTATTAAGACTCCAGTATGTTGGCTATTAAGACTCAGACATGGGCTATAAAGACTCCAGTATGTTGACTATTAAGACTTGGACATGGGATATAAAGACCCCAGTAAGTCAGTTCCTATGCAGGCTTTTAACACTAAGATGTTGGCTATTAAGACTCCAGTATGTTGGCTATTAAGACTCAAATGTGGGCTGTTAAGGCTCCAGTATGTTGGCTATTAAGTCCCGGACATGGGCTATTGAGGCTCCAGTATGTTGGCTATTAAGACTTGGACATGGGCTATAAAGACTCCAGTATGCTGGCTATTAAGACTCGAACATGGGCTATAAAGACTCCAGTATGTTGGCTATTAAGACTTGGACATGGGCTATTAAGACTCCAGCATGTTGGCTATTAAGACTTAGAAATGGGCTATTAAGACTCCAGTATGTTGGCTATTAAGACTTGGACATGGGCTATTAAGGCTTCGAGACATGGGCTTTTAAGGCTCCAGTATGTTGGCTATTAAGACTTGGACATGAACTATTAAGGCTCATAGACATTGGCTATTAAGACTTGGACGTTGGCTATAAAGGCTTTAAGACATGGGCTATTCAAGACATGGGCTTTTAAGGCTCCAGTATGTTGGCTATTAAGACTCAGATGTTGGCTATTAAGACTCCAGTATGTTGGCTATTAAGACTTAGACACAGACTTTTAAGGCTCCAGTATGTTGGCTATTAAGACTTGGACATGGGATATTAAGTCTCCAGTATGTTGGCTATTAAGACATGGACATGGGCTATTAAGGCTCCAGTATGTTGGCTATTAAGACTCCAGTATGTTGGCTATTAAGACTCAGACACAGACTTTTAAGGCTCCAGTATATTGGCTATTAAGACTTGGACATGGGACATTAAGTCTCCAGTATATTGGCTATTAAAACTTGAACATGGGCTTTTAAGACTCCAGTATGTTGGCTATTAAGACTTGGACATGGGCTATAAAGACTTGAGTATGTGGACTATTAAGACTTGGACATTGGCTATTAAGGCTCCAGGACATTGGCTATAAAGACTCGAACGCTGGCTTTTAAGACTCCAGGATGATGGCTATGAGGACTGAGATGTTGGCTATAAAGACTCAAGTAGGTTGGTTCCTATGCAGGCTTTTAAGACTCAGATGTTGGCTATTATGACTCCAGTATGTCGACTATTAAGAATCAAATGTGGGCTGTTACTGCTATTAAGACTCAGATGTTGGCTATAAAGACTCCAGTATGTTGGCTATAAAGACACCGACATGGGCTATTGAGTCTCCAGTATGTTGGCTATTAAGACTCGGACATGGGCTTTTAAGGCTCCAGTATGTTGGCTATTAAGACTCGGACATGGGCTTTTAAGGCTCCAGTATGTTGAATATTAAGACTTGGACATGGGCTATTAAGACTCCAGTATGTTGACTATTAAGACTTGGACATGGGTTTTTAAGGCTCCAGTATGTTGACTATTAAGACTTGGACATAGGCTATTAAGGCTTCAGGACGTTGGGTATGAGGACTCAGAAATGGGCTATAAAGACTCCAGTAATTAAGTTGGTTCCTACGCAGGCTTTTAAGACTCAGATGTAAGCTATTAAGACTCCAGTATGTTGGCTATTAAGACTCAAATGTGGGCTGTTAAGGCTCCAGTATGTTGGCTATTAAGACCCGGACATGGGCTATTGAGGCTCCAGTATGTTGGCTATTAAGACTTGGACATGGGCTATAAAGACTCCAGTATGTTGGCTATTAAGACTCTAACATGGGCTATAAAGACTCCAGTATGTTGGCTATTAAGACTTGGACATGGGCTATTAAGACTCCAGTATGTTGGCTATTAAGACTTGCAAGTTGGCTATTAAGGCTCCCGGACATTGGCTATTAAGAGTTGGACGCTGGCTATTAAGGCTCCAGGACGTTGGCTATTAAGACTCGGACGTGGGCTATGAAGACTCCAGTTTGCTGGCTTATATGACTCGGACATGGGCTATTAAGGTTCCATTTTTTGGCTATTACAACTTGGACGTTGGCTATTAAGTCTTGGACATTGGCCATTAAAACCAGTATCTGGGCTTTTAGGACTCAGACATGGGCTATTAAGACTGTAATGTGGGCTATAAGTGCACATATAAATTGTTTTAACATTTTTGAAACAGGCATTGAATCAGATTCTTGCAAAGTAAGCTAGATAATTAGTAATGATGTAGCGTTATTGAGTCGGAAATATGAAATCATCAAAAAGATACTTCAAACTGTAAACAAATGAATTTACATCTTTTGTGGCATTAATGCACCAGTCAATTGTAACCACGGCCCCCCCAGGTCCGGGGAATAGCGGGAACTTTGACTTTCGGTCCAGCCAACCCTGGGTAAAATTCCCGCCCTTCGGGGACAAACAGATGGTAAAAGCCCCGCCAAATGCCCCGGCACCCAAATGCGAAAGAAAAAACCACCGTATTCACCCAGCACTGCGGGGCCACCTGAAAGGTAAAAACACTGCCCATTTCCTCGGCTATCCCCGGTATACCCCCAGACCTGGGGGGCTGTGGTTACAACTGACTGGTGCATAAAGGGGCACATTATTGGTTGATGCATTTTTTTCTTCATTTTAAATTTTAATGCATTGTCATACTTAAATGATAAAACCAAAAATACACAGATTTAAGAACAGATAAAAATATTAGATTTTTTCAATTTTTTTTTTATGATAATAGCTAGATCTACGTGGCCTCAAATTTCCCAGCTAGAAAAGCGCCAAAATATCGCTTACATTTTTTTTATCTGTGACTACTTTTCCTGAAATACCTTGTTCTGATACATCCTCCTGCTCCATGAACAGTTTTCCCTATGTGATGCAAAGCATATCTATAATAGTATTTGGAATATGAGGCTTTCGAAAGTGGAAAACGTACATATAATATTACAATAATACAAACTATTTAGTCATTTTCATTGTTTAAGAACTTTTTCGCAAGCAATGAAAATCATTTTTAAACAAATACAGAGGGCTTACTTGATCAAACATAAATTGACGTTGGTTTGAAGTGTATAGGTTATTTATTTAAAAATAAGTGTGATGAAAGTTATAAGATCTTCAGTAATCCAGGATTCAATGTTAGAAGGGGAGCAACTTAGAGGCATAACCTTTTGACTTGCGCCCCTCTCTCAGAACCGAAATTTAATTGGTTTATAGTGTTGGCGGGGGGGGGGGGGGGAGGGTACTCCCCCAAGACATTTCTAACATTTAACCACAGCGCTAACCAGACAACCTAAATTCATTTTCAAAATTCATTCCTCTTATACATTGACAATGCCACCTGCAGATGCTACCCAGCCTTTTTTTTTATGACATGGGAGACTAGACAAAACTATTAAGCAAATATCATGACAGGGACTTGTTTCCCCTGTCTATAGATAACTTTAGTACTAATATACAACTAGAGATTGCTTTTTGGAAAAAAACTCTTGTCTCCTCTATTATGTGGTCGTAGGTGAGAAATAATCAATGATGGATATGACATTTGTACTTTTGTACTGGAGACTAACAAACATTGGGGTAATCTTATGGTCATGACCAGCCTGCATATCAAGTATGAAGTTCATGGGTCCAAGTGTTCTTAAGTTATAGAGCGGAAAAAAGTGTGACGTATGGACTTGTGATCTTGACCTACTGACCTTAAAATCAACCTCAAAGCGACCTTGACCTTGACATTTGACCTACTGATCTAAAATTCAGTATGGGTCATCAACTAGTCATGACCATTTGGCATACCAAGTATAAAGTTCCTAGGTGCAAGCATTCTTAAAGATGCGCTCTTACTCCCGAATATGATGTACCACGATTAATATAAATGTTTTAATTTACCCAAAAGAGAGAAATAAATATCGAAAACAATGGTTCTTATGAAGGATACCATGTTTAATTTGAATGAAAGGTGCAGAAAACACTGCATATCTACCTTAATGAGACTATAGTTGATCACTCTCAATCTTTTAGCACTCACCAGTCATTTAATATTTGTGCGTTTTCAGCTATTGAATACATGGTTACAATCTTGTTATCAGTAATTAACATATCCCATTAGTGTATTATTTAGTTAGAAGCTAAAGGTTTATCATTCCAAATGTATTTTGGTAATATATATGTTTACATTAATTCTTAATACGAGTGTCACTTTAAGTTATTTAGCGTGACCTTTTTTAACGTCAAGGTCACCGCGACCTTGACCTTTGACATACCGATCCCCAAATAAATAGGGATTATCTACTATTGATGACCAACTGGCACACCAAGTATAAAGTTTATGGGTGCAAGCGTTCTATAGTATTTGAGCGGCAACCATTTTACAGCTTTAGGTCACCGCCAACATATCGTTTTTTCACCTGAAGGTCAAAGTATGAAATTCCTTGGTGCAAGTGTTCTTTAGTTTCTCTTGGAAACTGTTTTTCAACCTCACGGTCACTGCGACCTTGACATTTGCCGTATTGATCCCAAAATGAATAGGGGTCATCAACTAGTCATGACCATCTAGCATACCAAGTATGAAATTCCTTGGTGCAAGCGTTCTTTAGTTATTTAGCGGGAAACCATTTTTTCACCTCAAGGTACCTTGGCCTTTACTTTTTTACCTACTGATCCTCAAAACAATAGGGGTCATCAATTAGGAATGACTAACTGGCATACCAACTATGAAGATCCTGGATGCAAGCCTCCTTAAGTTATTGAGCGGAAACCGTTTTTTTTTTCACCTCAAGGTCACCTTGACCTCGACCTTGACCTTTCACCTACTGATCTCAAAATCATTTGGGATCATCTACTAGTCATGACCAACTGGCACACCAAGTATAAAGTTCATGGGTGCAAGCGTTCTATAGTAATTGAGCGGAAACCATTTTACAGCTTTAGGTCACCGCCAACATATCGTTTTTTTCACCTGAAGGTCACCGCGACATTGACCTTTGATCTTCTGATCTCAATTCAATAGGGGTCATCTACTGGACCAACTTGCATATCAAGTATGAAGTTCGTGGACCTCAAGGACCTTCAGTTATTGAGCGGAAACCGTTCTTTTCACCTCAAGGTCACCGCGACCTTGACCTTTGAACTTCTGATCTCAAAATGAATAGGGGTTATCTACTAGTCACGACCAACCTGCACACAAAGTATGAAGTTCCTAGGTTCTAGCGTTCTTAAGCTATTGAGCGGAAACGAAGTCTGACGTACGGACTGACTGACGGACTGACGGACAGGGCAAACACAATATGTCTCCACCCACTCCCCCCATTTATGGAGTATCAAACCATATATGGCTGTATCAGTCCATGGGTAGCAGTAGCAGTCCATCGATTGCGTTCAGTCCAGGTACCAGCACATAGGCTGCAGTATCAGTCCCCTATGGCAATATCAGTCCATAGATGGCAATATCGGTCAATGGATGGCAGCATAAGTCCTTAGATGGCAATATCAGTCAATGTATGGCAGCATCAGTCCTTAGATGGCAATATCGATTAATGGATGGCAGTATCAGTCCATAGATGGCAATTTCAGTCAGAGATGTTTATTTGTATAACCCCGACAAACGTAGTAAAGCATAACAACAGGAAGTGCAGTGTAAAAGAACCTTAACTCTATTTAGGCTAATTATAGAGTTATGGCCATTTGTTATTTTTCTTGTCCGGAGCTGAACTTGAAAACTACTGGGTGGAATTTAATTAAACTTCATATGATGGGAAAGCTCAATGCCCTGTGTTACATTTTCTTGTCTGTGTCATATCTTAAAAATACTAGATAGAATTGAATTAAACTTCATACGATGGTAATGCACAATAAGAGGAAGTGCAGTGTACATGTACAAGAACCATAACTCTATATGTCAGCTCATCACAGGTTTATTTCCCTTTCTTACATTTTCTTATCCGGAGCATAACTTCAAAAGTATTGGATTGAATTATATAAAAATCATATAATGAAAGGACATAATGAGAGGAAGTGCAGTGTGCAAAAACCGTAACTTTATTTTAGCTTATTACCGAATTATTGCTGTGTGTAACTTTTTCGTATCTGGAAAATAACTTGAAAACTACTGGCCGGAATTTGATTGTACTGCTTACAATGGTCAAATAAAATGAAAGGAAGTACAAAGTAAAAGAACCATAACTCAATTCGGCGTTATTACAGAGTTATTGCCCTTTGTCACTTTTTCTTATCCGGAGTTTAACTTTATATAACTTAATAATTTGGCGAAACACAATGAAAGGAAGTGCAATGTGCAAGAACCATAACACTTTTGAAGCTTACTACAAAGTTATTGCCCTTTGTCACTATTTATTGTCCTGAGAATTACAAGCACGTTAAAATGAGCCTCGGCCTCTTTAACGCTCTAACCACATATTATAGGGTTATGAACCTGGTCTTCGCACTCCTAGATGACATCCTTGTGATGGGAAAACCTTCGAAGATCACTTATTAAATCTCAGTGAAACGTTGCAGCTCTTTAGACTTCGTGGTCGGAAACTATAACAAAAGAAATGTGTTCTTCTGACAAGAACTGCAGTTTCTCGGCATAATAGCTATTGGCGATACATTCACAATGACTTCTGCTGATACTGAAGCAGTTTCTAGCTGCACCGTTCCTTAGTGCTCAAAAGAGATCGAGCTTTTCATGATGCAGAGTGAAATTGTGCACAGGGGATCAGCGAGTGCCCAATACATAACAGAGCAACATCATGTCTGTGGCAGCAGTGGCAAGCCGGTGGACCGAGGGTGCAAATCGATATTTCTGAAGTAGCCGTTTTGAATGAGTCTGACATTCAGGCTTCTCCGACAGCATTGCAGACTAGTTCATTTGGGGGGGGGGTAAATGTTTTATTGAGGTCCTGAAGATGGGTGATGTGGTCAGTGTCCGTGTTTGAGGCCTGAGTGCAGAGATTGGAGATAGAGCCATATGGGGATTTACCTTGAGTGATCTCCGTGAGGCTCAGGAGGCAGATAGTGACATTGAGTGAATTATCGAATGGTTAATTAATTCATCTAGCCCAACTGAGAGAGATCTTTTCCTAGCAAGTCCGTGTGCAAAGCATACTGGCGCACTAAAGAGCAATTCCTGAAGCCGATTTGGTCCTTCAATGGTAGTCTGGTCCTCATGTTGAAGCAGAAACTATATCGCCATACTGTATTTGCTGCCAACCATGGAAAGGCCGATTCATGATCCAGTGTGATGGATGTGACAAATGGTTCCATCGCGCTCATCCCAACATCACGGCAACAGAGGCACTAGACAAAGAGCCGGACGGAATGGTAGAAGAGGCGACAGAAAAAGAGAAGGAATACTTGTTAGCTGAAGGTCTCATTGGCTGGCCCGCCGAAAGTTTCTTCAAAGGAGAAATACTCGCAGAAAGAAACACCTAAGGAACAGCCGACAAGGAATCGTTCCTCTGGGGACTGCATGCTTCGAACTTCTTCTAGGGATCATTCTCGTCGTTTCTCTGAGGACGACCGGTGGCAAGCTGGCCGCCATAAGACGTACCAACCGAGATCACGACCTACCGATTCCGGTATTAGGAGCCCAAGGCGTTTGTAGAGTCCAGCCCGGTATCCCGTATACAAGAAGCCATGTGTCAGAGTGTTGTGCTGCCTTGCAGTGTGTGGAGAAGCAATGTCCAGAGCCCATGCGTTTACTTCACATGTTCCGGATATTGACAACGAGGAGAAAGACCTTACAGTAAAGGTGACCACTCAGCGCTTTATTACCTTGCATTTACAGGCCATGCAGCAGAGTCATACCCCAAACCTACAGGCCCTGGTTAATTTTGTTTATCTAGCTGGGGATATCAAGGCTGACGAGGTTCAGATCATTTAACTGGAGTAAGACATCTGTTCAGGCCATCTGTGCTGTCCTTCATGTGCCTTGTCCGGAAAGGCTCCCTCTTTCCTCTCTACACTTGGTTAAATGCGCTACTGGAGAAACCAGATTGTGATGATTATGCAGTCTATAATATCCGGCCAAAGCATAGGTTTTCCCAGCTGTGTCTTGAAATTTCTGAAGCATGGGACACACTCTTGTGCACAATGGTCAGAAAATGGCTTAGTGAAAGGAATATTTGATAAACATATAGAGTTGATTTTTCTGCATTCTGTACTCTGTGCGTAGGAGTGGACAGTCACTTCCATGCAGACCGTTCAGCAGCTAAGTCACTAACTGAGATTGGTGATTTTCAGACCCTCGTCAACCTTGTACCATGTGCTCGTCCTACAAGGTCAAAGTCAGTGAAGGACTAGCTATTTTTTTTTGTGATCCTGGCAGTTGCCTTTTGGACAACTAGTGGATCAACTACGCCAACAAGGGATTGTGGTTGCAGTAGGAATCCATCCAAAGCATGCAGCCAAACTGATGGAGAAAGGATTAGTCGGCCTTCAAAACGGCTATAGCGCTGCCTATGGTTTCTGCATTAGGAGATGCAGGTATTCCCTATATCACTCGACCAACCACATACATGTGATTCTAAATATGTGGACGTCCAACGGACCCCCGTTTATCTTCGCCGAGATCACGTCCTGGTGTTCCATTGCATACGGAATGATTACTACACTGGCGATGATATGTTGCAACTTTTATTTCAATATTTATGCGAAAAACTAAAAAGTTCCATTCCTATCGAGCAACGGATTCGCCTTCATTGTTTTTCAGGGAGCCAGTTTGCTGTGGACCTGTGTTGCAGTCATATCCCTAATATCCTTTTGGGGGTATACCTTTTCGTTTCGGAAGGTCGGAGAAGAAGTAATAGAAGATCTGCAAAGTACGAATGATTCTAGTTTCCTTCTGGAGACCGACTCCCCATACTTAGTAAACATCAAGGCGACACATGCTACACCTAGGACATCTTGGTACCTTCGCCACCTCGGATCCCCCAACACACGAGACGGGTTTCCCTTTCCTATTCCTTGAATTGGTACGACAGAACGTCACACAATCACGCAAGCACTATTTTCACAAATCACATTCAAGTTTTTCCTAGGTTTGTGGTTATGGTTTAATCCTGCATCCTCCTACTATAAGTCTTGAATTACGGCAGTACTTTAAGTAACTAACCTTAAGTTTATACATTCCAAGATTTGGAATCACTTTTATGCAACATAACCTACATGGTGTAACCAGCTTTCAGAAGAGCGCAGGATTAAATTGTGTGTTGATTTGGTTTCTCATAAACCTTCCTTTTTGTTATGTTATCTCTGGTATTAAAACATACAGTAACATTTTGGAGAGATGTAGTTCAGATCTTTAGATGTAGATTGACTAATTTGATTAAGTTGTAAATTTCTGAGAACTGTTTGAGAATAGGAGTCCGTGATTTATTTTCTTCGATTCCACTCACCGATGATGTTCTCGTTACGGTTTACTTATAGTAGAAGTCGAGATAAGGCGTTCTTTTGCTTAGGGGTTTTAAACTATCCCTCCGTTGTTTGCTCGGTGAATCAGTCCGTTAACATATTTGGCAATATCGCATATAAGGCGCTGTTCAAAGAGAGCTATCGATTACGCCGTCGCTCTGTTTGTTCCGCCTTTTCATACTCCATAAAGTTTTTTTGTTCTTACTGATCTCACCCAACAAAGATTCCCAGAAACTAATGTGTTAATGTCTCGCAGCACTGTTTGCAGATATCTCCTTTGGTTGACACACAAAATCACTGCCTGTTCACTAAGCTTAGATTTGGAAACAAAATCTAATTTTGACTATTCCAACGCTAAGTTGTGGTTTATTAACACTGAATCACACAGAAACGTGGGGTTTTAGAAAGTTCAGACTCGTTGTATTGCATTTATTAACGATAAACCAACGCAAACAAGAAAACAGCCTCATAAAATTTAAAATATCACAACAAGTACTGGTTCATGAAAAAAACGAGTAATTCATTTATCGCAATTCTCACAGTTCAAAGAAAAACAACATTAATAAACAATACATACACGTATAAGTTAGACTAATATATGTATGTAATAATACTGGTTGAGGTTTTAGATACACATAGAACTGTTGAAAAGATGCAACCATACACCCGTCACTGCCACCAATTCATTGTATATACGTAGTTAAAACATCAAAATGGAACATGAAGTTAGAACGCACCGTGTCAAGTGTTCCTGTATTGTTGTACAATAAATGAGTCAAAATCCACGTTTGTTTTCGTTTAAATATTTTAATAGTTCCCGAGTTGGTTTGGTTTTTCCATAGTTATGTTTAGTAAAGGGTCATGCCAGAACGAGGCCGCTCGTCCTTCGGAAAACCCCTGCGTTATCTATTAACGTCATTAAACCATCGCCGGTCTGATTTCGTATTGTTTACAAATAGGAATGCAGTGGAATTGAAATTATTCGATTGTTTTGGTTCAAAATATATTGCCTTTTGTTGGGGTGGGAAATTTCAGAGGCTAAGTTTTGGAAGAATCAGGATCGGTCGCGTGTACCGGCTACGTCAAAGAAGGGTATAAAGGCCCTGGCTATAGTTATAGCGAACGACGATAGTTTACTACATCAAGTTCTTAAAAGATTCATTTTGGTTATCGAATATTCGAATAATAGAATATTAATTTTGCCATTCGTTTGCATCCCTACTTAATTTCCTTGTAAACAAAACATAATTTAAACCTTATATTTTAATGTCACTACATCCCTATCATAATGCACTCAATGACGGATCTGGCAACTCTTCAACTTCGTCTGGTGCAGCTGGGGTCGGTGGTATTGGAACAACGGTAGACATCCCAAGGACAGGCTCAGTTGTCATGCTGAATTGCTGACGAATTAATTGTATTCTCTGTTGCCTTGAATGTTGAGTTTGGCCAATGTCCTGTATATGTATACCCTCGACATGACCAAGATCCATCGTAAATAATCCAAAATCAGATGCCAAATGTCATTACCAGGTATAAATCATGACTGCAACATTAAACACAACATTAACTACAAAAGTTATGAAACTATTTACAAGTTTCCTTGTTGCTTGCTGTTGCACTGGTTGAATGAATAATCGGAATAATTATGATATTTCCACAGTCGGTGAAATCTTGCAGCTCGTTCCATCTCTGACAGATCTTTTGAAGAAACTGGGCTTCTTAAACTTGAAGCAATGACCTCTTCGTCGTTGACTGACCAGTTGAAATAGTGTGTATCACTTGTCTAATTAGTTTGAAAGTTTGTATAGCATCAGCTCGTATTCACATATTACTTATAGAAGGTAATTTCAGTTCAGCCAATCTTTCATTGTAATGAAAATCTTTGATACAAGGAACTAGTTTGTGTTTTCGGTTCTGTAGTCTTTTAATAGAGGCAATAGTGTATGTTTCTCAAGTATATTTGGTCTGATTTTGGAAGAACTTGCGGCTGCCCCTTGTTTTACTGACACTCTTCTGGCTAAAATTCTATGAACAATGCCTAAATCTAAATGAGAGATTAATCAGTCATTTTCCGATCAACAAAACTGGCGCGTTTTCTTCCATGTCACGTGCTACAATAATCAAACAGCAGCAGTCAATTGCTTATCCCCTTAAAACCTCTCGCAGTGATCAGTTACTTCCCTCCACGTAAAACTAGAATCAATTCCCGTATACCAGAGCGATTATGATATGCGTACAACATAGATTTATCACACACCTCTGATGAATGAAAATGGCTAGAATTTAGGTAATTTCTAAGAAAAATTCAAAGGTTCAAAGTCGTCTGAATCGTAGGCTCAGGCGCCGCATCCCATAACAGTATCAGACGGTGTAATAAGTCAGCGTGTTACTAATGGAGCACGTGGTTTTGAATAGAGAAGTACAGAAAAATGTGCTCTGACATAGAGCTCTACCTCAATTGCTTGCTTTTCGAATTATTATTCCGTTGACATTTTTTGGCAAAATCGCATACTATGCGCTTTTCAAAGGAAATTATCGTTTTATGACGTCGCTCTGTTTGTTCGGCTTTTTATATACTTCATCTAGTATGTTGTTGTTCTTACTAGTCTCACCCCCTTAGATTCCCATGAAGTAATGTTTTGAAGTCTCACAACACTTTTTGCAAATAGTTCCCTTCATTGTCACACATAATTACAAGTCCACATGAACCATTATTCTGGCGATGGTTGTTTTAAGCTTACCTAAGCACGTATCGCTCATTGTAAGCTTTTCCAAACGTTCGCCGTCCGGCTTCCGTCAGACGATGTATGGCGCCCGTCCATCTGGAGTCCGTCTGACGACGACCGGCATCCGTCCGTCCGGCGTCCGTCCGTCAACAATTGCTTCAAACGCAATCTCCTCCTAAAACTTCTAGCAAATCGAGATTAGACTTCACCTGGTCCTGTGTCCTTTCTAAATTGTTCAAAGAAAATATTTCAATGCATAACTCTGGTTGCCATGACAAACGTAAGGAAAAACATATCTCGACAAAAATTGGCCCACAGGTTAGATAGTTGATGTGTTACATTGTCTAGTGGTCCCTTGACAAGTATGTTCAAATTATGCCCCTGTGATAAAAACTTGCCCCGCATCGGGGGTCACAAGCTCTTACATATTTATACAGGGAAACCTTTGAAAATCTTCTTGGACTAAACTGCTATGTCCAGACCCTTGATAATTCGTGTGTAGCATCATATAATAGTTCTTTATCAAGTTTGTTCAAATCGTACCCCTGGGGTCAAAATTTGCACCGCCGCGGTTCCCATTGTCTTTCTTAAAAAGGTAAATCTTTGAAAACCTAATTTTCTCGAACCACATCGCCAATATCTTCGATATTTGTTACGTAGCATCATCTGATGTTATTATTACAAAGGGTGTTATAATTATTTCCCCGGGGTCAAAGCTGGCCCCACCCCTTTTGACGTACTTTTTTTTTGAAGCTACAGCAATGACATTTGGACCATGTGTACAGTTCTGAAAACAAATATCAATCTTGTCATTGGATGACATGGACTGTGAACTTTTGACATACTTTCTTAATTTTGAAGTTTCTGCAATGACATTTGGACCATGTGTACAGTTTAGAAAACAAATATCAATGTTGTGCTTGGATGACCTTCTCCTTTTGATCTACTTTCTTATTCCTGAAATAACAGCAATGAAATTTGGACCATGTGTGTTGTTATGAAAACAACCTTTTCAATGATCAACAACATTCTGATCATTCTTATTGTTCAGTTAATGTAAATAAGTTAAAAATTGTTAGTCTGAATGTATGTGGTCTTTCTTCTAAACTAAAATATCCAGACTTTGATGATTTTATTAAGAAGTATGACATTATTTGCTTGAATGAAACAAAATTAGATGAGTTTGATAATATTGATGTACAAGGTTACAAATTCTTTGGAATTAATAGAAAACAGTTTGTTAAAAAAATCTGGTGGTGTGGGGTATTGGTATGTAATAGGCATTGGAGTATAATTAGCTTTTTTGAAAATTAAAATGAAAACTGTATTTGGTTTCAAATTGATGAATCTATTCTTGATGCTAAATGTGTGTTTGAAGCAATTTACATCCCTCCTGAGGGTTCACCTTATTCAAGTATTGAAATATTTGATCAAATTGAATCTGATATTGTTGATTTTCGATCTGAAGGTCTTTTAGTCTGTATGATAGAAGATTTCAATGCTCGTTCTGGTTTATTGTCTGATTTTATTTCTGTTGATCAACATATTTCGGATGAGTAACTTGATATTGAAACTGAAATACTATTGAATAAGAATAATCTTGATGTTCTAGGTTTTCCTTCAGAAAGATATTCTGAAGATTATACTTGTAATAAATATGGTCGTAGATTTATTGATCTATGTAAATCACTTGATGTGCATATTGCCAATGGCAAATTGTTTAAAGATGCCTTTATTGGTAATTTTACCTGTAAAAATGCAAGTGTTGTTGATTATGTTGTATTATCTCCAGAACTGTTTCCTTGTATTAGAAATTTCGCAATTTTGTCTTTTGATCCTTCATTGTCAGATGTCCATAATCCTGTTTACATAACTGTTGGGGCGGCTCCATTACCTGTTGTTGAATATATTTCCAATGATATTAGCGATGACGCCAATAATGTCAAACCTACTTGGAATCCTGATAGTTTTAATGATTTTATAAATTGTATAGATCAAGAAAGTGTTGAACAACTGTCTTTGTTTATTGTTAGGATTCAAGTAGACGGTCCTTGTACATCAGATTTGATTAATGATATCACTGTAAAAACAGGAAAAATACTTACTGATGCAGCTGATAAATGTAAATTGTTCAAAGTTAAAAAGAAACAAAATAGTTTTAGACTAAGCCATGTTTGATATTGAATCAAAACAAAAATATAGACGTTTTCGCTCACATAATAATTTTCTAAGCTTGAAAAATCATATTAAAGCTTATAAAAAGGTTTTGAATTCTAAATTTAAAGATTACCATGATTGTATAGCTCAGAAATTGAAAAATCTTAGTACTATTGATCATATTTTTCCATGAAAATGTTGATTGATTTTTATTTGGCTAAACGTAAGAGATTGTACTGTGCTTTTGTTGATTATAGAAAAGCTTTTGATAGCATCGATAAAACTGCACTTTGGAGGAAATTGTTAAGCCGTTATATTGATGGTAATGTTCTAAGAGTAATATACAATATTTATGCAAAAGCTAAGTCATGTGTTAAAGTTAATAATGTTTTATCTGATACATTTTGTAGTGTCATAGGTGTCCGGCAAGGGGAAATCTTTCCCCAATATTGTTTTCTATATTTCTGAATGATTTAGTCTCGTATATGTCTAGTCAGTGTGAAGGTCTTAACTTCCTTTCCTTTGCATGTTAATACTGATAAGACTAAAGTTGAATTTTTTCACGAGGTAAATTGAGAAATAAGCCTGTTTTCTACTTTAACAATGCTCTATTAGAGGCAGTAGATGATTTTAGTTATCTTGGTGTAAAGTTCCATTATAATGGTAAGTTTGGCAAAACTAAGAAACATTTGACTGATCAAGCACGTAAAGCTATGTTTAGTGTTATGACTAAAGTTAAGAAACTTTGTTTACCTGTTGATATTCAACTACAGTTATTTGATAGTATGTTAAGTCCTATTTTATTATATGGGTCTGAGGTTTGGGGATATGAGAATATTGCTATTATATCTCAATTTCAACTCAAATTTTACAAATATATGTTAAAATTAAAAATGTCAACTCCCACCTTTATGGTGTTGGGTGAGTTGGGAGCTTGTCCTATTGAAAACAAAGTTTATTCCAGTATGTTGAATTTTTGGAGTACATTAGTCAATGGTAATCAAGATAGAATTAGTTCAATTTTGTATCGAACTATGTATAATTTACATGAAAAGGGTATTCTACATTGTGAATGGATTGTCAAAATTAAAAATAGTCTAGATAACATTGGATGTTCAGAGTATTGGATTATGCAGAGTATACCTAATTTAAAATTATTTTAAGAATAAAGTGAATTCTGCATTGTATGATCAATATCTACAAAATTGGCATAGCAGTGTTTATGATTCTCCTAAACTATAGGATTTATAAAATTGAAATGAAACTGGAGAATTATCTGCAATGTTTGCCAAAAAACTTGGCCATTGATCTTTGTAGATTTAGATGCCTTAATTTTAATTTACCTATAGAAAAGGGTCGTTTCTATCGCATTGAAAGAGGAAAAAGGCTTTGTACACTGTGTGATAGACAAGAATTAGGAGACGAATTTCATTATATTTTTAATTGTAATCACTTTATTTATGAAAGACGTAAATATGTTAATCATAACTTCTATAAATATCCAAACATTTTGAACTATAAAAAGTTATTGTGTAGTACTGATCAAAAATACATTGATAAAGCTAGCACTCTTTGCAAATATAATAATGCTGAATTTTATTTGAATCATCTTCCTTAATTTTATTCTAAAAATTCTTTTCATGATATGCTGATATGTTTTTTTGTTGTTTTTTTTTTTTTTGCTGTTCATTTTCATATTTCTATTTTTTTTGCTGTTTTATGTTTTTGATACCTCTCATGCCCATGTGGGCCAAGAGTATGAATAAAACTTTAAACTTGACGATTTCTATTTGCTACTTAATTGGCGCTGGGTTAGTATAGAAACTTTAGATTTGGCTTTTATTGGTCACAATTGTATTTTAGGGCACCTAAGTTGCAACGGGTTTGATAAGGTTACTTAATTGGCATAATTGGGTGTTTGGGAATGAAATTGTTAGAAATGATAATCATGGTTTTATTGGCCATTGATGGATATTGCCAATATAAAAATGATGGTATGTGACTGTGTGTGCTCTGAAACAACACCTGGATTTACGGGACACTTCGGGAAGCTGTGAATGCAATAGTTAGACATTGTTTTGCATTGAATGGGCAACATCCAGTTTAGAGAGGGTAAATTGGTATGTCTGTAAAGGGCATAGCTGCATTTTTTTCTATGAGTCTGCAACATTCGCGTCAAAGAAGGATTTATTGAACTCTTAAAGAACTTGGATGAAGCTGTTCTGAGGAGGGGATGTATTTGCCACTGACTAGGCTACATTTGAACATAGATTAAATAAATTAAGCAATGTATGGTAGACTCAAACCTTTTTCTGGTTTGTTTTGCACTTTAAAGGCACGATACTGTAGCCACAATGGAGCTGAGTCAGGCTTGGATGGAGCTATCTTGTGGTGTACATGTGTATTTTGTTATAGAAGGATTTTAATAAAAAAACTAATGCATAAGAAAGATATTGAGATTTCTTACGGCAAGCCCATTCATGATTTGAAGTCTACTTTAAACACTTTCATGGTTGCTTTATTTGAAACAAAAGCACGTTGATGTTCTGATTGTATTACACTTAAGGGCCTTCCACTGTGCAAACGTGGGTGGGGGAGGCCAAAAATTAAAACGTTTCAAAAGTTCATGTTTTATTTAGTTTTAAGGAACAAACGGTTTAGGGAGTAAAACATATATCCTTTGCCACAAGGTTTTGGGTTATAAGGATTTGAACAAATTTTACGAAATATTATTTTCAGATTATTCTTTTTTGCATTTGCATTCTTTTTTTTTGGAAAAAAATTGTCGATAATATAACTGTTTTCGAGTTAAATGCCTTGAACTACCTCATGAACATTGTCTTGTGAGTTCTTGATGCTATCTTTATAACTAAGACAGAAAATCATTAAAATAATGCAAAAATAGTGGATGAAAAATCATTTCCTTGTTACAAAATGCAAATATCTGTCTTAAAATAGCTGCAATCAACACAAAGACTCAATATGTTGTTGATTGAATAGTACTGATTATTTTGACACAGTTCATGTTGTATAAAGACATTTCCCATTTCCATAAAAATGCAAATGCTTTTTAATTAGAAATCCAATAAAATCTTTTCGTAAAAAATGCTCAACTCCTAATTCTAGCTATGCATATTCCAACGGATATATGTATTATGATTGCTATATATTGAACCACAAAACTAAATAAAAAAAAGGATTATTATATTATTATAAACATTTTATATATTGGTCTTTCAAACGACTTTTGGACTATGGGATGGCCTTTAATAATTGTGACAAGGAAGGGAAGTAACTGCTGTGACATTTAATCAGCATTGTGAGGTTAAACCATCGACTGCTGTGGTATGACTAAAATACGAAAATAGGTTATTCACAGTTTTCCTTAGACTGGTACCCTATGTTACTTTTTGGTGAAAATCTAACGTCTCTTTTTGGAGAAAAGAGAATGAGGGTACCAGTCTAGCTTCCCTCACATATTGAAGATGAAAAGTAAAAACGCTTTATTGGTCCGTTTAGCAACCACTAATAATTCTTGTAAATATTTTTAAAAGTTAAACCGACCATGAATTACATATGCACAGTAAGTTATTAAACGTTTCATAAATGCGCCAACCATCTTAAAAAATCTGGATGGATCATTATGGACGCAAACCGCAACCGTGAGAACAGCAAGAATGCTCACTGTGATGTGTATTTAAAATATTGAAGAAAGCCATCAAGTTCAGTGTTAAAAAGTAACAAATCCTTAATATATTGTATTATTTTCAAAATTTTATTTCATTGATCTAAACGCTTTCTTATGCCTTATTTAATAAAATTGACCCCCCGCATCCCCCCACCTCAAAAACAAACGCACCCTAATAAAATTATTCATTTTTCTATTCATCTCCAGCTCAACTTTCTTATATTTTAAATGTAAAACAAAATAATAAATGTCATAACTCTTTAATACCTATTTTTTTGCCTATTTTCGCTCATACACTAACACTCCTATTGTCGCCACTTAAAAAAAAACTGAAAAAAATATTATTAAAATATCAGCATACAGTAATATATATTTATTTTTTTAATAACAAAGAAATCTTTTTCATAACTAACTTTTATCTAAAATCCTATTTTCGCGAAAATAAGCCTCATTTAGTTTATGTTGGCTCTAAAATATCTTGAATTATGTGGATGAACGTTACCGTTGTTTCTTCGCCGATTTGTTTAGTTTTTCTTTATTTTTATTTTGGAACTACTTTCTTCGTAGAGTAACAAGTTTTGATTGGTTAATATTGTTGTTTTTATGTTTAGCGCGAACTCAAATTTTCTTCGTGTTTTTTTTCTTTACTTATCTTCATTCTGTATTTGGTTTAAAAGCGGATCGCATCGTTAATTGGAGAAAAATATAAAATTTTCCCTCCATACCATCCCTTTTCTTTTTTCTTCATAAATTCAGGTTTAAATTTTATTTTTTATTATGTGATTTATACATTAATTGTGTTATGATTAATATTATAAAATCATTACATGTTTGATTTAGATTGTGTTTGTGCGAATTATATTTTGTGTTTATATATATGTGACTTAGCATGTTTATGTTTGTATGTTATGATATGTTTGTCGCATGATATTATTTTTTTTCACATTTAGTTTTGCTGGCTTCAGTTATGTTTATCAATGTTGATTGATATCAATTTGTGTGTTATTTACTGTTTGCTTGCTAAATGTTTTGTTGCTAAATGTTCTGTAACCTGTACTGCCTATATCTTGAATAATATTTCTATTAATCTGTCAGACTTGTTTTCCTTTATCTTATAAACTTGTGATTACACATAATTTTCGTATTTAAGGAAAAAATCTTATTTTCGCGAAAATAACCTGTTTTCGTATTTTAGTCATTGTACACACATCGGAACACCTCGGTCTATCTCGAAGTTTGCCGGAGATGGCCGAGTTGTTACATGGTTAGCGCTAAAGATCATACCAATACCCATTCGGGGATCAAGACAAATCGGCCCCTTACCAAATCGGCCTACTACCAAATCGGCCCCTAAGACGTTTCGGCCCTGCCATTTCGTCCCCTTAATTAAAATGACTCGAGATGTTTCGGCCCCTTAGTGATTTTCAACAGAGACATTTCGGCCCCTTAATTTTATTTTATTTTTTATCTTGAATATAAAGAAAAACATTGTAGGTCGTCTCAGGAAGTTTTCTGCCGGTCGGTCAACCCTGCAGTTTTACGTTTTGCTGAGTCTGCTGCTGAGGGAATCCAAAATGGTGAAGGTAAAACATCAACTGGTGTCGGAGGCAGTCCTTGGCCGTCAGCGTCGAGAGCGCTACAGAGACATCGACGCCAGGATCATGGATGAGTGGGACTCATACGATTCGCATGAGGTCACCTGCGAAGAGTTCCTGAAAAATGTTGGTGCCATCTACGGCGGCCGATAGGTGTTTGGTCAAGACTGATGTTAGACAATGGACATGTCATTATACATATTATTAGCAACATAGTTATGTATAACATTTAAAGATTATTTAAAAAAAATAAGTTTAAACATTTCTTCTTCAACTCTATTTCGTTTTA
Organism: Mya arenaria; assembly: GCF_026914265.1. Taxonomy (NCBI): domain Eukaryota; kingdom Metazoa; phylum Mollusca; class Bivalvia; order Myida; family Myidae; genus Mya; species Mya arenaria. Next base: position 11,853,160 of record NC_069133.1, read on the forward strand.
TAAAAATATCTCCGAGATTCTCGTGAATAAATCTTTTCAAGTGTACAGATATTTTCTTTAAATCTATTTTTATCCATACCTTTGTATGCAATGCATGTATACAGTATAGCTTTGTCTTTTATTAAAATAAAAAAAATGAAATTACATGTTTTTTTACTAATATTTAGAAATAAAAAAAATAAAATAAAAATAAGGGCCGAAACGTCTCGGTAATCTGGGGCCGAAACGTCTACGTGATGGGGACGATTTGGTAAGGGGCCGAAAAGGCAACCGTTTGAGCTAGGGGCCGATTTGGTAAGGGGCCGATTTGTCTGGTAGCCCCCATTCGGAACTCCTCGGCCATTTTTTTCAAAAACAACCTCGTTGTTTTCGATAAAATGGCCGAGGAGCTCCGAATGACCAATACCGAATCGACACAAGCAAAGATCATACAGATGGAAATACAATTTAAATTGTTGTCTGCCACCATAAATCTAAACATGTACGAAAAATGTTTCTTTTCATTCCTTGGATGTGCAAGAAAATCTTTTATGTATCAGGTAAGTTTAACAAATAAGATACTGAGTAACTGGATTACATGTTTTGTTTTTTAACTTGTCAGCAAGGTTACCAAGTATTGGAAATTACTAGACTTTTAAATTAAATACTGTAGCTATTTTTTAGTTCTGAGTGATGATCAAAAGTCAATTTACCACCTGTTATACTATTTTTTGTCTACAGTCTAAGTGATGATCAATCGCTAGTCAATAATTGTATTTTTTGTCGTTAGTGACTTTTACGTTCTGAGTGGATAGTGGATATCACTATTTTTCTGTCTTTTCCTACTTTTACGTTCTAAGTGATGATCAATAGCTAGTTAATATTACTATTTTTCTGTCGTTTCCTTCTTTTACGTTATGAGTGATGATCAATAGCTAGTTAATATTACTATTTTTCTGTCGTTTCCTACTTTTACATTCTAAGTGATGATCAATAGCCAGTTAATATTACTATTTTTCTGTCGTTTCCTTCTTTTATGTTTTGAGTGATGATCAATAGCAGTCGATATTACTATTTTTCTGTCGTTTCCTTCTTTTACGTTCTGAGTGATGATCATTAGCCGGTCAATATTACTATTTTTCTGTCTTTTCCTACTTTTACGTTCTGAGTGATGATCAATAGCCGGTCGATATTACTATTTTTTGTCGTTTTTGACTTTTAAATTCTGAGTGATGATCAATAGCCAGTTAATATTACTATTTTTTGTCGTTTTTGACTTTCTCGTTCTGAGTGATGATCATTAGCCAATTAATATTACTATTTTTTGTCGTTTTTGACTTTAACGTTCTGAATGATGATCAATAGCTGGTTAATATTACTATATTTTGTCGTTTTTTGACTTTTACGTTCTGAGTGATGATCAATAGCCAGTCGATATTACTATTTTTTGTCGTTTCTGACTTTTACGTTCTGAGTGATGATCATTGGCCAGTCGATATTACTATTTTTTGTCGTTTCTGACTTTTACGTTCTGAGTGATGATCATTAGCCAGTCGATATTACTAATTTTTGTCGTTTTTGACTTTTACGTTCTGAGTGATGATCATTAGCCAGTCGATATTACTATTTTTTGTTGTTTCTGACTTTTACGTTCTGAGTGATGATCATTAGCCAGTCAATAATGAATATTACTATTTTTTGTTGTTTTTTACTTTAACTTTCTGAGTTATAAACAAAAGCCAGTCATTAATGATGTTTTTTTGTTATTTATGAATTTTACGTTCTGAGTGATGATCATTAGCCGGTCAATAATACTATTTTTCTGTATTTTTCTTACTTTTATGTTCTGAATGGTGATATATTTAAGTGCAATATTTGATTTAATTGATTTTATTACAGATTGTATAGTTCCTAGTAATGAGAAATGGCTAGATGTTATACAATATCATACTTCATGATGTCACCAACAATGTCATGTTCTGAGTATTGGGAAATAGTTGGAGACTCAGCAGTGCAGAAACTAGTTTACTCAGGTATGTTAAATGGCTGCTAGGTTGCTGTTTGAAAAAATAGTATGCAGATGTGCAAGTGACATTGTGCAACTTTGGGCGTTGGAGATAATTGTTACAATTTTTGAAGATTTAATACTTTAACTATTCTTATGTTTCTATAGCAACCATGGCTCTCATCCTTAAAGCATTGCAATTGGCTTTTTAAAAAGACCTGATTGTTTGATAATACCTTAATGCATCATTAACTTTTTCTTTATTTATGTTCCATAAAGATTCTATTATCAAAATTAATATTACTAGCTTTAATAATTATTGACATTTCATTTGACTTTTGACATGTCTTTTGAGTGCTTCCTTAGTCATTAATGTGTAATCATTCAGGGCCCTTATCGCATTCTGTAATGGCTCATTCGTCTACAGTATGGCCAAAGGTTTATACTATTCATCCATGTATTTGTAAAAGAAATGTTTGCATTTTAAAGAGTGTCAGTCAAAAAATAAATGAGCATAATAACCTTGAAGTGATCAGTTACAAAAGTTGTTATCTTCCAAGCATGGAATATAGCCACATGCAAGTCATGTTCTGCTCTATATTTACAGAATGTTTGTTCCAACTCACGGATGATATTGTCAGATAAGAGCACATTGGCAAGTTGCAGACGTTGACTTTCTGAATTACAGAAAATAGTTTCAGTCAGGTATTGTACATCATGATTGGCATATATATTAAAAATTTAGTTTTGAACAAAAATTAGCAAAAATGTTTTTTGATAGAGAAATTACAGTGCTTTTCAAGAACATTTTCATTAACAAATTAGACATAAATCTCATTGAGATTTTATTTTACATGTTGCAATGCAAAAACAACCAAAATGGACAGTATATACTTAAGTATACATGAATGGACCAAAACTGCCAAACTAATGGAAATTTGTAGTATTTTTCTTTATATCTTCTTTTGTTTGTGTTTCAGGATACCAGAAAGCATCAGGACTTCCAGGGCATGGCTATAGCTCCTCCTGAAAGAACATTAGAAACACTTGATTATTTGTGTGAAATACTTTGAAATAAAAAAAGACTCTTTCTGCATGATTTAATTCCTAAAGAAAATCAATAAACCTGAAGAATGATTTATATATATATTTATATACCGGTATATGTAAAAATATGTTCCAATAAAAGTGTCAATTATTACATTTATCTTTTTAATTTGAATTGCTATGTCAGTATGGATTAAAACCTCTGAAAAATAAAGACAATGGAAATATTAACAGAATCTGGATTTAAACTAGAGATTTTTTTATAGTCAAGTTAAATGTCCATCCTGGTCACCTTATTTCCATACTTATGTAGCAGATACTTCATTTGCTATGTTTGTATCAGAAACATGAATTTCTGATGCTTCTGAAATTTTAACTTTATTAAACAAAAAAATAACAATTCAAGAGAAATATGTATCATGTATGTGAAATGAAATGATGGCTGCTATTTCTCAGTAGTTAAACATTTATCTGAAAATACAATATTATGTATGTATGTTGGTTTTAAAACAAATCATTATAAAACAGAATATTTCTGAAAAGTATCAAATGATATGAAGCATAATCAAGCATACCAATGTATCATTATCAATTACAAATGAAAAGAAGATCATAGAAAAAACTGTTACCCAAAATTGTTTTCTATAAAATTCAAAATTTGTTTTTTCTTATTCTAAATGTGGGGAACAGTATACAATCACAAACAGTTGAAGCAATAATTTGAAACATGAATAGAAGGTGTACAAAGAAATGTTGTTGAGCCTGCTCCTCATATGAGTGAAGTTGGGAAAATATCCGGCTAATAATACATTTTACCTCTCACAATATGTGATTACGATACCATACATGTAAGGTAGCAAGGACATCTGAACAACGAAGCTAGTGTGAATACTTCTATTTGAATTATATTGTTTAATTCCATTCCTTTGTTGTTATTTTCCTCTTCATCCACTTCATCGAGCTTCACAGTTTCTTGTCTGGTGAATCATCAATGCAGATAGTACATTACATAATTGGTAGGAAAACTAATTTTCACTGCCAACATGATTACTACCGACATCAACATAAAATTCCTGTCAAAGCTGTAACCTTTTATTTATACCTTCCATTCTATCATTTTCTTTGTAAATTTGTTATTATCGATATATTGTCCTTTGTTTGACAAATTTCATTTCCAGTTTCTTTCTAGCATATGTTTCTACATTCTCCAGATCATTAGGCGACTGGTCCATGTTCTTTCTAGCCCTTAGAAGGTGGTTTCGAATGTTTCTGCTGTTCAGAAAAAACTTTTGTTGGCCACACTTATGCCAGGCAGACAAAGTGTCCTGACATTCTCCTTTAGGTGTTTCTTCACACTCCCAGTGTATGTTATGCATCAGACAATTGTAACCACGCCGCCCCCCAGGTCCGGGGAATAGCGGGGACTGACTTTCGGTCCAGCCAACCCTGGGTGCAAATCCCCGTCCTGTGGGGATGAACTGATGGTAAAATCCCCGCCAAATGCCCCCAACCCTGGGGACGCTAGGTAAGGCCCATTCGCCACTATGTTTAGCGCGAAGACAAAACCACGGCATTCACCCTGGCACTGCAGGGCCACCTGGAAGATAAAAACACGGCCCATTTCGAATAGCTTATAAATCTTTGCAAAGACCCTTTCATCCATGGGCTCAGATAGTCCAGCAGCATTTGCAAGGCAATGTCATTTATAACTTTGTATATGATTTCATAGAAGTCTATATTTACCATTTGCCGATATTTGAGGACTAATAATAAAATTAAAATCAATCAGCATGTTTGCACTTGACCCCATCTGTAACATTTACATTTGTTTATTTAAAACTTTTAACCAACAAAATCCTTTACCTTTATATTATTACGAGAGTAAGTTATTTCAATGTATATACATATTTTGTATAAACATGTTGATTATATAGTGTTACTTTCAATATAAACTATCTTTATCATTAACTTCAGTGAAATCCCCGCCCCGCACCCCTATGACCCTAGGATAGGCCAAATTCCACCTTTTATGGCGCAGACAAAACCACTGCATTCCTCCGGCACTGCGGGGCCACATAGAAGTAAAAACATGGCCCATTTCCAGTATACCACCTGACCTGGTGGGGCTGTGGATACAACTGACTGGTGCATAACACATTCACTTGGCACTGCGGAGCTACCTTGAAAGTTAAAACACGGCCAATTTCCAGACTATCCCCAGACCTGGGGGGACCGTGGTTACAACTGACTGATCAAATAATGCATAGATCCTTCCCATAGTACTTTAAAACACTTCCCATACAGACAAGCAAACAAACCCGCTCTCATCACAATTAAGTGATAATAATTTTCTTCCGAGTGGCAGTTATCATAAATTTGGGCTTTTAAATGCTGTTAAAACGTATATGGTTATCTAAAGCATTAGTCTTTTTTAACATCACTCAATGACAGTCTGTCACAACAAAATAATTATAAATGGTGAGCTCAAACATTGAGCTTGACATTCTTGAACCACTGTACAGGCTATTTTTCATCGCCCAGAACTAATCTTTCAGTGAAATCACCATATGGTTGGCTAAAACATTAGCAAAAGCAAGAATGCTTGAATCAAAGTATTGAAATCTTCATATGCCTGAATGTTGGAGTTGATTTTCCGCAACATTGTCAACACTGTAAGCAGCCATGAACGTCGTTTGTAACCTCCTCTTCTAAGAGTTCAAGCTGCAGACAACAGTTTATAAACATTATGATCTTTTGAGCGAATAATGTTATGATCATTAGTGTTTACGTTGTTTACACGTGTGGGAAGGAAAGAGAAAAAGCGCGTTTGTTTACATCCTGGAAACCTAAAGATATCTTAAACAGTGGTAAAATCTTAGTTAACTGTCATTCATATATTTATATAGGATTAAATGAGCGAACTGTCACAATAATTCAATTATTTTAAAGACTGTAAAACCTGTCGATTTCTTGTGAAACACTAACATGATACATCTATTTACCGCCAAATTCTGAAGTAGAGTATACTTATGCACCAGTCAATTGTAACTACGCCCCAACCCCCAAGGTTCGGGGAATAGCGGCGCCTTTGACTTTCGGTCCAGCCAAGCACAGGTAAAATCCCCGCCGTGGGGCGATGGCCTGCTGGTAAAATCGCTGTCAAATGCCCCCGCACCCCAGGTAAGGCCAATTTCCCGCTATTTTTGGCGTGAAGACAAAACCACCACATTCACCTGGCACTGTAGAGCCACCTGGAAGGTAAAAACACAGCTCATTTCCGCAGCTTTCCCCGGTTTATCCCCGACCAAAACAAAAGTTTCCTCGGTCAAAATGGAAATGTATCTGACATGTCCGACTGTCCGACGGACATTCGCATTGACTGCATAAGGCCCAAAAAAAAAATGTTTGGTTAACTTAGGGTTACATCCTTTTCAAAAATAGGTTGGGTATACGTAGGTAGGCTTTTTTTATTTATTTTTTATAAGGCTTTATATAAGAATACATGCAAGCCTGCCACGCAGAGGGTCAGAATTTTCGATCCGTACCGGAAACACATGATTGATATTTTTTTGCATATCTAAAATTATCAATTTATGGAAAAATTGACGTAGAAAACGCACTTGTACATTTCACCAAAAAGCGCATGCGACGTTGTTCACTGACGTCATAAAGCGCAGTAATTTTAAATCACTATTGACGTCAAATAGTTCCTCTAAAAATCACGTTTTTACTAATATTTATTGTCAATTTTATTCAAAAGCTTTGCATACTTATATATTTGATTGTGCTTTATTGAAATGGCATAATTTACTTTTCATAAACCATACAAAAAAAGAAATCAGAAGTGACGCGTTGTTGCGCGTGACTCATCTTACATGGGGGGTAAGACGGGTTTTTCTAGCACTGGTCACATGACCGAAAACACACGTCTGGTATGTAAGAATGTCATTTTCATCATTGGATAATGGTGTTAAAGTAATCTTCTGTCTTAACTGACTATAAAAACGGAAGGGTTGGGGCCTATTCCGTAGGTAGGGTCAGGTAACCCGAACAAAATGTACTTTTTTAGGCCTAAGCATGACGACCAGGAAGTGATCATTCTCCGCTTTACGTTGCGTCCCCGCTTTATGTTGGGTGAAAACATACTCACGTTCAGCAATAGGCCTGTCATCAAGACTAAACAACCTAATGGGGCTGAACAGGTGCCCCCCATATATTTTGGGATCAGTGGGACAAAGGTTGAGGTCCTGGTGACATTGAGCTATTAAAAAATCTGATCAATAATTGAAGGACAATTGGGTCAAGGAAACTCAGCTTTGTAGGCAGTTTGATCATGATTAGCAGATGAACCCTAATAGTTTGGTATCAGTGGGTCAAAGGTAAAGGCTGTGGTGACCTAGAGCTGCAAATTCCTTTCTGATCAATTACTTATGAATGCTTAGGCACAGGACCTCAAACTTTGTAAGCAGGTTTGTCATGATTATCAGATTAAACCTTATTGATTTTATGTCAGTGGGTCAAAGGCCAGTGACCTTGAGCTGAAAATTCCTTTCCGATCAATAACTTGTGAATGCTTAGGCACAGGGACCTCAAACTTGGAAGACAGGTTTGTTATGATTAGCAGATTAAACCCTATGATTTTTTATGGAAGTAGGTCAAAGGTTAAGGTTGTGGTGACATTGAGCTGATAATCTGTCTCTTATCAATAACTGAGAACGTTAGACCCCGTTATCTCAAACTTGGTACACGCAGGTTATTCATGACCAGCAGTTGAACCCTAATGATTAAAGGTCAGTTGGTGAAAGGTGAAGGTGATCTTGGGCTGATAATCTGTTTCCGATCAATAATTAAAGAATGCTCGGTCCCTGTGACCTCTAAGTTTGTAGGCAGGTTAATCATAACCAGTAGATGACCCCTATTTTCTTAGGTCAGGTTGTCAAAGATCAAGTTAATGAACCTCTTGAGTTGAAAATTTGTTTCTGATCAATGACTAACAGTAGAATGCTTGGGCCCAGAGACCTCAAACTTGGTGGGATGATTGGTCTTGACCAACAGATTAAATCTAGAGATTTTGAAGTCTGAGAGGGAAAGGTAAGGTTAAAAACTGATGACACTTGAATCCTGGCAAAATTTTCTCAAACATTATGGCACAATCCTTGACATTTTGTTAATATTTCATTAATTTAAGCATCATTTTTTAAGGGAAAAGCATACTTACCATATAAACAATATTAAGATTATATTTCCTTTGTTAGTTTGGAAATAATTAAACAAATGATAAGAAGTTGTGCGTCAGGCTTGTCCTTGAAACTGCTCTTATATTTACATTTTTTGAGAACAGGTATGGCAAGGCCAGTGTGAAGGTTGCATGTAGCTTCCATTTTCAATTAATCTATCATTAACAATTTGACCAAAGTCACATAATATGTAATCCATCAGTAACCTTATAACTAATATTGGTCCAGCAGGAAGTGGGTATTGATTAGTACCAGATATACTATCTGATAAATGTTATTGGGTATATATTAGTAAGTGTATGATAGTCTGATACTTGCTAATACATGTTGTTTACAATGTAGTTAGTGAAGGTCACCTGCTATGTTATTCAATGGTAAAACCTGCTATGGAATATATTGATATATTGAGGATTAATAATATATTATATAGAGTTCTCTTAGAGCTACAAAATGTCACTGTGTGATGATGCAACCGCAAGTAAATTGGTTTTGGATTATTGGAGAAACTTGCCAACCACTGTGACAGTTTCAGGTCAGACTGTACATGTACGAATGTATTAATGCTGGATTGTTTACATTGGTAGGTTGTTTTGTTTGTTTTCTTTTTATGTAGGTCACTTTCTTGATAAATATTGACTTTCAAGTGTTTCAATATGTTTTTTATATGTCAGGGTTAGGTGTTCCCTGGTGTAAATAATGAGGTGATTTATTTTGAGGTTGTAAGTGTAAACATACATGTGTTGTGATGCTTTCATTTTGTTCTATATATAAATGTGTTAAGCAGATAACTGTGTTACTATTTAAGTGTTGTATGTAAATCTGTTCTGTCCGTCCAGAATGTTTTTCTCTTCTTTTAAAGCTGCACTCTCACAGATATACCATTTGTACAACTTATTTATTTTTTGTCTTAGAAAGAGCAAGTTTTTGCATAAATATCTGCAAACCATATAAGATTGCTGACTAAAAATCAGATCGTAGATTTTCATATTTCGGTTCGAAAATGAATGTTTTATGGCTTAAACCGTTACTAATGGTTTAAGAAAAATGCATAAAACATCAATTTTTGAACTTATATATAAAAATCTGCGATCTAATTTTTTTCAGCAGTCATATTTAACTGGTTTCCATGGATTTTTGCAAAAATTGGCTCGTTCCAAGACAAAAAATAAAAAAGTTGTCAAAACATCCAATCTGTGAGAGTGCAGCTTTAATGGAATGGTGGCAGGCCCCTTTGATAGGGAAAAGTTAGTGTTGTTTTGGCCTACATACCCTACCTATTTTTGAAAAGGATGTTATCTTAACCAAACAATTTGTTTTAGGCCCTATCATGATTCTTAAAATGTTCAGCTTGTTTTCAAACTGTTTTTTTCATGAACCTATTAGGGACATATTCATGAATGGCACTTAATTGCTACAATTGCTAAATGTTAAGGGGGAAAATATATACCTTTTCAGGAGGGGAATCGGGCCGAATTTTGTCCCCAAAAAAGGACAGAAATATAACACTGACCTCGAAATATAATGTAACATAATAGAAGCAATCAACAATGTGGGAGGCTGTTGAAATGCCTCATTGTCAAATCAATACATGACAGCCATTCAGTGTCACTGTAGATATCTGGGCCCATTTGTTCTGCAATTAATGTAAAACTTGTAATTGGCTGAGATTTTCCACATTTAATTTACATCTAATTTATGTAATTTAACTTGTAACAAGTTGAATATATTACCATTCACTTGATTCAGTCTTTGACCAAATTGGCAACAAGCCCATGTAATTTCGTTTTTGACCGTATTTTGTCTGATGGGGAATACATTTTGTTTACATTGCCAGATAAGACCTTGAAGCCTTCATGTCAAGGTTAAAATTGTTATTCCAAAATATTAATTAATAATTTTGAAGGCTGTGCTAATGATCAGAATTTGGATTTAAACATAAGTGTCTGTCAATTAGCTGACCATGTATACATGCTGGGGACAATCGTTCTGATTATAAACTCTTTTAGTAGGCACATGATTTTGTAAATCGCATGAAGGAGAATTTGTCTGATGTTGCTATGATGAAACTCATTAAGCCCATGGTCTTAAGTTTGCTGTTCCAATGGTCTTAAGTTTGCTATTTCCGTGGTCTTAAGTTTGCTATTTCAATGGTCTTAAGTTTGCTATTTCCATGGTCTTAAGTTTGCTATTTCAATGGTCTTAAGTTTGCTATTTCCATGGTCTTAAGTTCGCTATTTCCATGGTCTTAAGTTTACTGTTCCAATGTTCTTAAGTTTGCTATTTCCATTGTCTTAAGTTTGCTGTTCTAATGTTCTTAAGTTTGCTATTTCCATGGTCTTAAGTTTGCTACTTTAATTGTCTTAAGTTTGCTATTTCCATTGTCTTAAATTTGCTATTTCCATGGTCTTAAGTTTGCTACTTCCATGGTCTTAAGTTTGCTATTTTCATTGTCTTAAGTTTGCTATTTCCATGTTCTTAAGTTTGCTACTTCCATGGTTTTAAGTTTACTACTTCCATGGTCTTAAGTTTGCTGTTTCCACGGCCTTGAGTTTGCTATTTCCATTGTCTTAAGTTTGCTACTTCCATGGCCTTAAGTTTGCTGTTTCCATGGCCTTAAGTTTGCTATTTCCATTGTCTTAAGTTTGCTACTTCCATGGTCTTAAGTTTGCTGTTTCCATGGCCTTAAGTTTGCTGTTTCCATGGCCTTAAGTTTGCTATTTCCATTGTCTTAAGTTTGCTACTTCCATGGTCTTTAGTTTGCTGTTTCCATGGCCTTAAGTTTGCTGTTTCCATGGCCTTAAGTTTGCTACTTCCATGGTCTTAAGTTTGCTATTTCCATGGTCTTAAGTTTGCTACTTCCATGATCTTAAGTTTGCTACGTCCATGGTCTTAAGTTTGCTGTTTCCATGGCCTTGAGTTTGCTATTTCCATGGTCTTAAGTTTGCTACTTCCATGGTCTTAAGTTTGCTGTTCCAATGTTCTTAAGTTTGCTATTTACATGGTCTTAAGTTTGCTACTTCCATTGTCTTAAGTTTGCTGTTCCAATGTTCTTAAGTTTGCTATTTCCATGGTCTTAAGTTTGCTATTTTCATTGTCTTAAGTTTGCTATTTCCATGTTCTTAAGTTTGCTACTTCCATGGTTTTAAGTTTACTACTTCCATGGTCTTAAGTTTGCTATTTCCATTGTCTTAAGTTTGCTACTTCCATGATCTTAAGTTTGCTACTTCCATGGCCTTAAGTTTGCTGTTTCCATGGCCTTGAGTTTGCTATTTCCATGGTCTTAAGTTTGCTACTTCCATGGTCTTAAGTTTGCTGTTTCCATGGTCTTAAGTTTGCTACTTCCATTGTCTGAAGTTTGCTGTTTCCATTGTCTTAAGTTTGCTATTTCCATGGTTTTAAGTTTGCTATTTCCATGGTCTTACGTTTGCTATTTCCATGGTCTTAAGTTTGCTATTTCCTTAAGTTTGCTATTTCCATGTTCTTATGTTAACTGTTTGCTACTTCCATGTTCTTAAGTTTGCTACTTCCATGTTCTTAAGTTTGCTATGACAATGGTCGTACGTTTGCTATTTCCATGGTCTAAAGTTTGCTATTTCTATGTTCTTAAGTTTGCTATGACAATGGTGGTATGTTTGCTATGACAATGGTGGTATGTTTGCTATTTCCATAGTTGCTATTTCCATGTTCTTAAGTTTGCTATGTTTTTAAGTTTGCTATGTTCTTTAGTTTGCTATGTTCTTGAGTTTGATTTGGTCTTAAGTTTGCTATGTTCTTTAGTTTGCTATGTTCTTAAGTTTGCCATGTTGTTTAGCTTGCTATGTTCTTAAGTTTGCCATGTTTTTTAGTTTGATATGTTCTTAAGTTTGCCATGTTGTTTAGCTTGCTATGTTCTTAAGTTTGCCATGTTTTTTAGTTTGATATGTTCTTAAGTTTGCTAGGTTGTTTAGCTTGCTATGTTCTTAAGTTTGCCATGTTTTTTAGTTTGATATGTTCTTAAGTTTGCTATGTTGTTAAGTTTGCTATGTTCTTAAATTCACTATGTTCTTAAGTTTGCTGTGTTGTTTAGTTTGCTATGTTCTTAAGTTTGCTATGTTCTTAAGTTTGCTATGTTCTTAAATTCACTATGTTCTTAAGTTTGCTGTGTTCTCAAGTTTGCTGTGACCATGGTCTAAGGTTTGTGATGCCATTGAAATTAACCTGAAAAATCAAGTCTTAACTTGATTACTCATAGAACAGAAACAACATTTTCATTTTTGAAAATGGTGAACTAAATGTATATACATGATATTAATAGTTACCTCCTGCAGTATGTCAGGTTCAAATGTATTCACTGGCCAACTTGATAGCACATTCATTGAAAGGTCAGTGAGCTTATACATGGAGATATGATGAGATTTACCCTGAGGTAATTTATGTTATATAAATACAAACAATTGATTTGCGCCCGGAGGGTGGGGGGGGTGTATTTTGATTAAGGCAGCCGAGGGTTTCATTGTAATTAGTTGACAAAGTAAAAAAGAAAATTGTTATAAAAACAATTTTATTTATTCTATTAAACTTTTTTTGATATTTCTTGGCATTCTGTTTCTACAAAGGACAAACATGTTTAAATACCATGTTTATGTATGGTTGAACTCTTCTCATTCAAATTTGGCTATTTGGTCTTTGAGACTTTTTTATGCTATAAAAATGGAATGCTAAAAATTTGCTGTTTCCATGGCCTTGAGTTTGCTATTTCCATTGTCTTAAGTTTGCTGTTCCAATGTTCTTAAGTTTGCTATTTCCATGGTCTTAAGTTTGCTATTTCCATTGTCTTAAGTTTGCTATTTCCATGTTCTTAAGTTTGCTACTTCCATGGTTTTAAATTTACTACTTCCATGTTCTTAAGTTTGCTATTTCCATTGTCTAAAGTTTGCTACTTCCATGATCTTAAGTTTGCTACTTCCATGGCCTTGAGTTTGCTATTTCCATGGCCTTAAGTTTGCTGTTTCCATGGCCTTAAGTTTGCTATTTCCACGGTCTTAAGTTTGCTGTTTCCATGGTCTTAAGTTTGCTACTTCCATGGTCTTAAGTTTGCTACTTCCATGGTCTTAAGTTTGCTGTTTCCATGGCCTTGAGTTTGCTGTTTCCATGGCCTTAAGTTTGCTATTTCCATGGTCTTAAGTTTGCTACTTCCATGGTCTTAAGTTTGCTGTTCTAATATTCTTAAGTTTGCTATTTCCATGGTCTTAAGTTTGCTACTTCCATGGTCTTAAGTTTGCTGTTTCCATGGTCTTAAGTTTGCTACTTCCATGGTCTTAAGTTTGCTACTTCCATTGTCTTAAGTTTGCTGTTTTCATTGTCTTAAGTTTGCTATTTCCATGGTCTTAAGTTTGCTATTTCCATGTTCTTAAGTTAACTGTTTGCTACTTCCATGTTCTTAAGTTTGCTACTTCCATGTTCTTAAGTTTGCTATGACAATGGTCGTACGTTTGCTATTTCCATGGTCTAAAGTTTGCTATTTCTATGTTCTTAAGTTTGCTATTTCTATGTTCTTAAGTTTGCTATGACAATGGTGGTATGTTTGCTATTTCCATAGTTGCTATTTCCATGTTCTTAAGTTTGCTATGTTTTTAAGTTTGCTATGTTCTTTAGTTTGCTATGTTCTTGAGTTTGATTTGTTCTTAAGTTTGCTATGTTCTTTAGTTTGCTATGTTTTTAAGTTTGCCATGTTGTTTAGCTTGCTATGTTCTTAAGTTTGCCATGTTTTTTAGTTTGATATGTTCTTAAGTTTGCCATGTTGTTTAGCTTGCTATGTTCTTAAGTTTGCCATGTTTTTTAGTTTGATATGTTCTTAAGTTTGCTAGGTTGTTTAGCTTGCTATGTTCTTAAGTTTGCCATGTTTTTTAGTTTGATATGTTCTTAAGTTTGCTATGTTGTTAAGTTTGCTATGTTCTTAAATTCACTATTTTTATAAGTTTGCTGTGTTGTTTGGTTTGCTATGTTCTTAAGTTTGCTATGTTCTTAAGTTTGCTATGTTGTTTAGTTTGCTATGTTCTTAAGTTTGCTATGTTGTTAAGTTTGCTATGTTCTTAAATTCACTATGTTCTTAAGTTTGCTGTGTTCTCAAGTTTGCTGTGTTCTCAAGTTTGCTTTGTGATGCCATTGAAATTAACCTGAAAAATCAAGTCTTAACTTGTTTACTCATAGAACAGAAACAACATTTTCATTTTTGAAAATGGTGAACTAAATGTATATACATGATATTAATAGTTACCTCCTGCAGTATGTCAGGTTCAAATGTATTCACTGGCCAACTTGATAGCACATTCATTGAAAGGTCAGTGAGCTTATACATGGAGATATGATGAGATTTACCCTGAGGTATTTTATGTTATATAAATACAAACAATTGATTTGCGCCCAGAGGGTGGGGGGGGGGTGTATTTTGATTAAGGCAGCCGAGGGTTTCATTGTAATTAGTTGACAAAGTAAAAAAGAAAATTGTTATAAAAACAATTTTATTTATTCTATTAAACTTTTTTTGATATTTCTTGGCATTCTGTTTCTACAAAGGACAAACATGTTTAAATACCATGTTTATGTATGGTTGAACTCTTCTCATTCAAATTTGGCTATTTGGTCTTTGAGACTTTTTTATGCTATAAAAATGGAATGCTAAACCTTTAAATACACTTAAAAGCTATAATCACACTCCTATTTTAGCTCATATACTTTTGTATTTAACTGTTTAAAACACATTGTTTTTAGAAATAATAGATACTGTTTGCATATTTTTCCTCATTATTTTCCTTAAAATAATGCAACATAGTTTAGTTTAAACTTATTTGTTTTACAGTGATTGTGAAACAAGTTAATACATCAATGTGCAAAATTATCTTTGTACCCTGGTAGCCAATGGGGCTACAGACTGAGATTTCTGTAGCCCCAGCCAGATTTCCGTAGCCATTTAGTTTACAGAAAAAATGAGTACTTTATATGGTTATAGACAAGGAATAATATGAATACTGTACATTATCTTATATCATTCAGTTAAAGATGCAATATGGCAGTGGGGTGGTACTGTTAACCTGTGTCGCCAGGGGCTGGGCATGATGGTGTTGGTTTGTTTGGAGGGGGGGGGGGGCTTGTCATCCTGTGTTGCAAGTGGGTTGAGGGGGACCTGAAATGGCTGAAATATCTGTGAATGTACATATCTATTGCCATACATCATGATAATAAATATTGCATATTGATCTGTAAATGTTATGCAAACCAGCCTGTTTTGGATTCAATAATCCCCAAACCTTTACATCAAACAATTCATTTAGATGTTGAAGAACAATTTCTTCAGACTATCATGGAAAACATGATATGATTTGCAAGGGGAATGGATCCAATAGTCGGACCAATGGGAACTAGAGAGAAAAGCTGCTGTCAACATATGCTGCTTGTGGTATAGCAGAGCTTTTTCTGCCCATTTTGGGAAAAAGACCCTAGACATTTTGGGATATTTTGCGTTGTGAAAATGCCGAAATTGGGAAATTTTACAGTTAAAAGGAAAAGCTGTCTAGTCTCCTGCAAATTAGGAAATGATTTAATATTAGTTTATTTTCTCTTTAAAAAGACCCAAATTGGCTGAAATATCAATCCTTGGGGTGTAAATATCTATTGCAATAAATCATGACAGATAATATTTCATACTGATACCAGGAGGAAACCCACTTGTCTGGCTTGGTGACCACAAACCAATCTCACATGCTCTCTGGCCGGGAATCAAACCTGGGTCGCCTAGGTGAGAAGCGATCGCAACATAATATTGCTCCATAAAGAAGAGTGGTTTTGAAAACAGGTATTTATATCATATGTTAGTGATATTAGTTTCATCATTATTTCAATGTACTTTTCAACACAAACTAGTGGCATTTTATCAAAACAAACTTTTTTCTTAGTTGCAATATAAACTCATCCCAAAAATACCCCTGGTGCAATTTCCCATGTGGGTATATTTGACCCTCTGGCAAATGTTTGGAATGTAAACACAACATAATACTACAAAAAAATATTAAACTTTCTTAGAAGGCCACTATATCAAATGTGAATTGAATACTCAAAATTCTTG
The DNA here is from genome assembly GCF_026914265.1 of Mya arenaria. Lineage (NCBI taxonomy): Eukaryota > Metazoa > Mollusca > Bivalvia > Myida > Myidae > Mya > Mya arenaria. The sequence continues at coordinate 11,869,529 of NC_069133.1, forward strand.
GAAAAGTTGCTGATGAAATATTTAAGTGCATTGCATAGATCTGTAAATCTCATCAAGACCCTTGTTGGTAAATGTAGAACATATAATTACACTTTAAAAGTACATATTACTTAGTTTATTCATTCATTTATACAACATATATCAACAGTCACACAGTATCATTGCATTTGCACAATAATAAACATGATATATTGATATGGTTAATGTGAAATCAGAGCTTAGGCATTAAATAAATAATACATTTGGTTCGGTTTACACGACCCTACCTACAAAATAGGTGCGGGCCGTACTGTTTTTATAGTCATTTGAAATTATTTATTTTTTTCAAGTGTGTTTTTATATGTAGTTAAAAACCTGTAAAGCTTTATTCAGAATATTATACTTTAACACAATTCTAAAAAGATGACAATAACATTCCCATATGAATCCTATTAAAAAAAAATGAAAAAAAAGGACTTGTTTTGGAAAGGATCCTTATCAAACCATTTTTTTTTTTGGCCTTAAAGTTATAATGTTTCTATACATGGTACATTTTTTGGGGTGCAAACTGTGGTTCTAGTTGTCTTTTGCAATTGATAATATAAATAAATTAGTATATTAAAGTTTATAATTGGTGAGGCATGCCAGTTTGCAACGATAAATTCTAAAAAAGTTTTCTGGCCTTGCCAGGGTTGTAAGAAATGTGTTGGCGTTTGCAGTTTTGTGTCGGTGTAACAGGCCAAATTTAACGTTGCTTTTAAGAGCAATTTTGATATCACTAGGTACATATTCGAAAGATAACCTATTTCTTAACAGCTCACATTTGGTGTACTATTTGGATTTGATAGATTTGGATTTATTTCATGGCAAGTAGTATGAATTTATCACAATTTAAAGTAGGTGAATGTTAATAAAAAAATAAATCTTCATATACAATCATTATTGTTTATTTTGTCAGAAAAAAATCTGTCTCAAGTTTGTTGCTAAATTTCTTCATCATCTTTGTTGGTATTTGTTTAGCTTGCATTTATTTACAAAATCATATCTCATCCAGTACAAATGGTCAGGGTTTTTGTTAAGTAACTGGTAATGATACTTATTTTGATTCCTTACACACCAGTCAATTGTTAACACGGCTCCCCCAGGTCCGGGGAATAGCCGGGACTTTGACTTTCGGTCCAGCCAAGCCCGGGTAAAATCCTTGCCCTGCGGGGACGAACTGCTGGTAAAATCCCTGCCAAATGCCCCCACACCCCAGGGACCCTAAGTAAGGACCATTCCCCGCTATTTTTGGCGCAAAGACAAAACCACCGCATTCTCCCGGCACTGCGGGGCCACCTGAAAGGTAAAAACACGGCTATTTCCCCCGCTATCCCCGGTATACCCCCGGACTGGGGGGGGGGGGGCGTGGTTACAATTTACTGGTGCATTACGCTAGGGTTTTAAACAGGACAGAGTGCTGGGGCCTGTTTCAACAACAGTCTTTGTCGTAAAGTGAAATTTTCTGTTATATTTATATTTGTTTATAAATCTGAACTTAAAGTAGTGTTTATGTTGCAAACACACAAGTTAAAACAAAATCAGTTGATATGTTGTCACTTTTGACGTTTCTACAGATTTGAGATTCTTTAAGTTACGACTGGAATCTTTTTAATACTTAAACAGGCCTCTGCGGAGAAGAGGATCAGGATGCTAAGGGGAAGAGAGCATATTGTGTTTGTAGCGCTGATGAGAGCTTAAACAGAATATGTTTGGGATTGTGTTTAATTTGAGAAATATTAGGTTTCAACTGCCAAATTTTGAAGAAATAAAAATAGAATCGCATTATAAGTTTTAATCAAAACCAAAGAAATATTTCAGTCGCATTTCATTCAATGAAGGCAAAATGGTGCTCATGCTGGTCGTAATGAGGGCAGATGGGTGCTGTCAAAAAGGACAGGGTGCAGAACTCTTGAGCTAAAACGCTACTTATGCAATAATTAGCATTTTTGATTTTAAGGATTTTATCACATACTTTGTATGGTGGAAGTCATTATAAATCTGTTTTGTATTTTGTGAAAGATTTTGCTAATTTTAGACTGCACTATCTGTTAAGGGTCGTCTGGTAAAGACAAAACAAGAGCGTGACCATGAAAAGCTGAACTCTTACAAATTTACTGTTATGACATCTTTTTTGTTTTGGAATGGGCCAATTTTCCAAGTGATATAAGACTGCTGACAAACAATCAGATCGCAGTTTTTTAATATTTCCATTTAAAAACTGATGTTTTATGGCTAAAAACATAACTAGCGCTTAAAGTAAAATTAATAAAACATCAGTTTTTGAACATAAGTATAAAAACCTACAAATAAGTATAAAAACCTGCAATCTGCTTTTTTTGTCAGCAGTCTAATATCACTGGTTTCCATGCATTTCACAAAAATTGGCTCGTTCCAAGACAAAAAGTAAAAAGGTTGTCAAACTTTGAATCTGTTAAAGTGCAGATAAAAGGGTCATGCTCTTGTTTTCTCTTCAGTATAACCTTGTTGACTTGTATTTGTCCGAGTAATTTGTTAAGGAACGTGTTGCCCATTTTCCATCCAATGAAAACGCTCCATTCCAGTAAATTAATTCTGTTGTCTTATTGTTTCTTGCTATGGTAAACCGATCAATGCTTGTCTGGCTTGCAGACAGTCGTATCAGAAAGTGCAAAATATGTTGTGATTTCTGCCGTTGTCTCCACATTTGGAAATTGTGAAAGATGATGTAATACTCGTTGGAACGAAATTCAAGAGCATCACTCAGTTGTTATGAAAATAGTGTAATAGTTACAAGGAGTTTATGGATTTTGATATAAATGAATAATGGATTTGGTGGTTGAAAGTTAAGTCAAGCGAAAATTGTTTTTGAAGAAGTGATTCATTGGAAGAATATGATTCATCTTTAGTTAGAAAGTAGCCTTCTCCGAGGGGATTCAGACTTCATTTATAGTAAATAATAATATAAGTGCATAACTGTTATCAACTCAAGCCTTGATTGTTTTTTAATTAACCTAAAAGAGGAGGTAAAAGCAGACTTTTCGAAGGGTGAGGTTGGGTTCATTTTATCTGATTAACCACCCAAGTGAACTGCTGTTTATACTGACGGCTCCAAAACTGACCCTTCCAAGGCAGTTACCCGACATTTATTGGTAATATTTTTTAAGTAATGTCGCTCATAGAGTCTATGTAATCGTGACTTTTATCTTGTGACCTTGTGTCTATCATTGCGTGTCTATTAGGCCTAGAGCCTTGTGCTTATAAACATTGTCATAGTTAAACCTCACTAGCCAATTGTATGAAACTGGATAATTTATCCACAGGTTCTGTTTTGGTTACTTTGCACATACAAGCAATTTGATTGGTCAGCAGTAATTTTTTGATAAATATTGACCAATCATTGAATATTTTGGCTAGCTTTGACCAAACCAGTTATACAAATATTTTCACCTCAACTTCCATTCGTAAAATGAAAAGGCCTTTGGCAATTGTGAATATTTTCAATGAATGCAACATCTTCGGACACCACACACTTTAACCAGCCCAACTGTGTTCATACCCTGATAATGATATCAATCACGCAACTTCATTCCTTAATTGGCTGCTGGTTACTAGGCTTATCCCTGGAGGTTTTATTGTATCATTTTGGCTTTTAGCCAGTTTTTGAAAAAGACTAGGTGCTGCAGAAAAGGGACAAATGGTCAGGGTGAAAAGGGAACATTGTATCAGGCTGTAAAGAACTTAGATGTTATAGATTTGACCAAAAAAACATTTGTTTAATTGAATAGTTTTAGGGTGCAACAGCCAGATATTATATTAATCTGGTATGAATTTATAATCATACAAAAAGCTTTTGAACAAAACAAAAGAAGATTTTGATTTAATACCTAAAGCATTCAATTATATGAAGGCAGCAGGTTGCACATTCTCGCCTCCATGATAGCAGAAGGGTGCTTCCAAAAACATATACCTATAACTCTTTAAATAAAGCCTTAGCCTTAAAAATAATTGTTTCTGGTGACCAAATTGACCCTATTAATTTGCTACCAATTTTGTTGCCAAAAATAAATTCTTATTTTTTTACATTCATTATTCTATATTATAATGAAATTTCCCCTTTGAATAATTTAACACGCTTTATAAAAACAACTATGTACCAACCAATATCTTTTTGGGCATGTGACCAGAAATTACATCTAAATGGCTGTCACCAAGTCTTTTGGCGATTTATTTACTTTGGCAGATTTGAAACAGGGATACATAAGAAATGTTGAAATAATAAAAAAAGTCCCATATTTCTGATTGTTCAGTATTGTAGCTGGTATCCACAGATTCAAACCATTTTTTAGGCCCTATCATTAATGCTTTACTGTTCACTCATGCGCATGTTTTCTTTGTTTGTTTCAGTATTAAACACCAATGAAGTAACCCATACAGACAGAGCTTCTTAAAGACAGAATATTATCGCCATGACAAGTAACCATGACAACAGCTACACGCCCACAAAACCGGCTAATGGGACAATGGAAGATGGTGTCCAACTCCTGTCCTTCACCCCGAGTAACGGCAACCCCTCCCCTGCCAAAAGACGGAACGGTAACCTTGCTAATACTCCTTATGACCCTCTTTTAATTAAGTACGCGATTTGATTTGAATAGTACTGAACTATCAAAGAGACAGTTTACGATATTGATGGAATGCCTGGAAAATGTATCCCAGACATACAACTTAAGTGCTTTTTGAGAGTTTTTTCATACTTTTAGGTTTTGTTACTCTGATTATGGTATGAATTCATAGTCTCTTAAAGGGACTGTAAACCAGATTGGCACCAAAAAAAGTTTTTTCTGTAACGAATCTCAGGACAATTATTTAATTAAATGTTTTACTCTTTGATATCATAATTGTAAAAAAACATACAAAATGTAAAACAAAAATCAAAGACCGGATTTGAACCGGTGTTGCCAATATTGCAGCCCAGTGCTGTATCCACTGTGCTATGAAGGCTTACTCTTCACAGTTGGATTATTTAAGCTATATACCTAACATGGTCATATCATGTGATAACATCGACTAGTCAATCACGCATAAGGAATGAATTCTACTAGGTACACATACCTAGTAATATTTTTTAATGAAAAAATACGAAACAACTGTGAAAAATAAATTATTTGTAAAATATGTGGTACTTCAGTAAGAAAATTCCAATGCATTGAACATATTGATACCAAGTTTGTGTTTTCCACAATTTTCTTTTTTTTGGCTGTTTTATCATAGGGAGTACAGTCCCTTTAAAGCTGCAGATTTGAGTCATAAGTTATATAAAACTGAAGACTTTATCTTTGAAATGAGAAAAAGATTTTCACCAATGTCATATATTGTGTGGAGCTAATGCGATGAACATTTATAGGTAAAGCAGAGATAGTTTCTCATCCCCTATTTTGGCATTTATTGTTTGGAATGGCTGAGATAACTTGAAATGCCAGCATGACTTAGTGAGAAGTTCATGAAATATTGAAGAGCTAGCCCACAAAATGGTCATAAATTGATTCCCACCATTTTGAGACATGGACATGGGCCTTTCTGATTGAAAATAATTGGTAATTTTACTTAAATTGGGAATTCTGATTTACCTTAGACGTAAAAGTATGCTTTAGAAAATAGACAGGAAAGATAGAAGAATGTGATAAAGTTTATACTCTTTAATATATCAATTAATTCATACAAAAAACAGTTAGGGGAGCCTTTTTTTATGAAATATTATTTGGTGTGTTTTTTAACAGAAATTGTGAATTTGATATGCACTTTAGGGAAATAGACTTGAAGATATGATAATAATAAATTATTATTGTCTTGAGGAAGCGGCATTGTTGGCGTCTGTCAGTGCTCCCGAGCCTTGTACACTTCCGATTTAGGTTTCCCCGTTTACAGATTTTTGTAAACGTGTACACCGGACATAAAAAACAAAATTAATTCATTTACTAAACGTTATATAAATACTGTCTCTACACGCTGTATATAATCATGTGACCGTTTCGGTTAAACGGTCTACAATTTTGTTTACGTTGTTTGCGGCCGAAAAATGTCACAAGGCCGTTTTCACATGTAAGTGTGGTATCCTTACTTCTAATCACTTCATCCATTGCTGTTTTCATGTGTTAAATAGTATCTTCTAACTGAATACATTCTTTGTTTCAGGCCCAGCCAGTGAAGAAGAAAAAGAGAAGCTGGTAAACTCCACACCGGTGAAGCTGGACCCAGGAATGGACTCCCTTGATTACAGGGCGGCCGATATATCGATGGCCGAGACTCAAAAACCTCCTGAAACCCCTCCTGATAGGTTTGTAGTTGGATTTGGGTATTTTAAAGTTGGAAAGACTCCATTTGGATTCGATCCCTACCTGGGGAACTTCATCTTTACATCTCAAAAAGAACAATAGTACTTGTTTCTACTCAGGGAATGGACTTTTATTATTCATATCAGCTTCCCACTGTTTTCACAATCATGCTATAAGTAATTAGTATAAGCTAAACCAAGTATATGATAAAAACATATTCTTAGTTGCAATTTAAGGTTACAATTCTTTGATTGTTTTGTTTTTCCAGTTTATAGTGTGTATAATTAGCATGCGAAAGTCATGTGATAAGTTCAATTACATATACCGATACTACTTTTAAATCAACTGGTATTTATGTGTAAATTTCGAATTTAAAAATAAGCAAAAACTAGGCAAGATACATGTGTCATTACTGATGTGATATGTGATACATCAGTAAGTAAGATTCAATGTGTTCTACATAACAATACTTTTTTATGTAATAATTTTTGATAATTGTCTTTTTTCTTGTCATCTGGGGTCTAGTCCCTTTAAACTATGCTTTTCTTGGATTTAAAATTCAAATCATGTATCTGATGCAGAAAAAGGAGGCATCGTGCAATTAGCTTGTTTCTATTATGTGAAATGTGTATGTTTATATTTCAGATACCGAATGGTGTTTATTATATTCCTTATTCACGGGGTGGGCATTCTTATGCCGTGGAACATGTTTATTACAGCCAAATCTGTAAGTCACTTAGCCATAGTCATTTACCTTTAAAGTGTTAAATTTATTTCTGTGTCCAAAAAATTCAAATCTGCTAAAGCAAGCTATGTGATTGAACTGGGACTAATATCTTGTAAAATCTGAAATTTACTAGATCTAAATTTGTAAAACAGTTCAGCTGAAAAGTCTTATATAAACCAAATAATCATGGTAATATTGAGGTTTTCTGCAAATTCACTCCGAATAAACATAAACTTTCCCCATAAAGTGGTAAATGGTAAATATGTCTCGTATGTTGTCCATATTCTAAAGTTGTGGTTGTCTTTAATTTAATTCATACAATGCGACTTCTTATTAATTTAGCCACATTTGTATATATCACCTCTGATAAAATATTAAGCTACTAGGTGTATTTCCCATTGAGTGGTATCTTAGCTGTAGAAAACAAATATATCAGATGATAAAAGCTTGACCAGATGGTCTGTGACCTAATTTAATATATATGGAGGGGAAACACATTCAATTCTGATATCAGGAAAATCATGGCATTGAGATGTGATCTTTTGTAAATGTCAGTATAAACATATTTTATTTTGGATAAATACAAATCACACCATGTATTTCAGTGGTGTCAATAAGTTCAACCCTCCAAGCATTGCATTGGTTAAATACTTTCAGGGCTTGCGCTCAAATTCTAGATTTTCTGAAGCAGGCCTTTTCTAAGCATTTTTCTGATGTAAGAATTTGGGTTTGTTCAGAAAGTCTTTTCTCAATGACTTCTGTTTTGATACAAATAAATAAGAATTTGATATAAAGCTGAGATCAGCTTTGTTGGCATCAAAGAGGTACAGTGATTTTTTTTTGGAATTGTTTTTACTGCCTGCACCTTGCAAATTGGGAAAAAAGTTGACTTTGGGAAAAATACAAATCAGGCCAAAATAGCTAATATAATGGTAAATATACATGTTCTAACTTTTTTATGCATACATTATGCTGTGAAAGAGTAAGAATTGTCAAGATTTTGTTTATTTTTCAAGAAATTAATTGCTTTTTTATTCATTAATGTAATCTACATTAATCAAATTGAGAACAAAATATAAAAAATTGGGAAAAATGGACATTTTTTCGCAAGGGGAACAGCCTTTAGAAGGCAGTAAATTGCACCAAAATTTTTTACTGAAGTATATTTATGATTTGTCAGTTGGAACGTTGAAGATGGCACTGTTTGAGTACCTGACTTGATGCATGTTGGTATGTGTATCTGCATGTATGCTCAAGTTGTTACACGTACATACAAAGTAATTGTTCATGTTGTGTTTCGCAATGAGTCTCAGGAGTTGAGGGTTAAATTACACCAATTTAGAAGAGACTAGTCGGTGTTACATGTGTTTTTTTTGTCTTTTCATTAACACATGACAGTGAATCAAAGCATGAACATTTATTTAGATGTCTATTACCTAAAAAACTTCCCCTTGCACCATAGAGACTGATCCAGTTAAAGGACAATTCATGACATTCATTGTTTTAATCTAAAGATCATCTGATAAATAAGTCATGTATCAAAGATCAAATGGTATCAAGTACATGGTGAGTTATGAATGTTATGTGAGTTCATTTGGGTCATGTGAATTCTTCGCTCGCGACTGGAGTACTGTTATCTAGTATATTGTTAAAGTTAAGATGAGATCATTTATAGGGAAATTTATAACAACTGGTAAAAAATACAATAAAAAAAATACATGTCATGCAATGTTTTCTTGGATAGTGCGGGGGGGGGGGGGTCGGTTTAATGAACTTTAAATATTGTTGCCGAATCCCGCTCCTGTTGTAAAATTCAGCTAAAATGTTCAAGGTACAAAATATAAATGAAATGTGAAGCCAAGCCAATTCTATATCTTTATTGTGGTCTGACCAAGGAAATCTTGATTATTGAGAAACAATCGCTGTTCAAAGTCCCTATCATGTTTGCCATCCCCACGTTTAGGCAAAACTTTGAGTGCATCTGTAATCTTCTTACTGCATTAAGATTAAATAAGAATTTGTAGGGCCATTGTCCTGGTTGATATAAGAATTTACTGTACATTCGTCAACTTAAGAACTTGTTTAAATTTCAGAATAATCAGTACCAATAATGCACTTCTGCATTCCAGTATTTCCAAGATTACAAGTTAAACACAGAGGAGAGCAAGGACTCGGTGTATCGCTCGGAGTTCATGTTTTACCTGGGAATTGTCTCGCAGGTCTCCAACGCTATCATTTCCTTTATCAACACATTCTTCCAGTTTGGCGGGTAGGTTTGCTTATGACAGGCAATGCATGTCAGGGCTTTTTCTATAGTACCCCCACACATAAAATCATTTTTTAATTGGCAGGAGACTAGCTTTTTCTTTTAACTGTAAAATTTTCCAATTCTGGCATTTTGATGACGCAAAATTTCCCAAAATGTCTAGGTTTTTTTTTCCAAATTGTGCAGAAAAAGCCCTGCATGTATTCCCATCCTTCCCTTTGTCAATTACCCCATGTTTTCCAGCACGGCTGAATTGACCAGAAATGCCTATTTGGTTTGCTAGAATATAGTTTCCGAACAGCTTATTGTAGTATTTAAGGAAAAAATGAGTTGCGTGATTGATGTCATTATCAGGGATATAATGCCTATACTTTAATCAGCCTTTCTGTGTTTATACCCTGATAATTACATCAATCACACAATTCATTCTGCAATTATTTCTTGAACATAAATTACGAAAAATTTGATGATTCATAATGATTGTTGTATTTTAACCCATTTGGCTGTTTTAAACACAGACTATGAATGCATTCAAAATAAGTTGGGACCAAATCTGTAGTTGCTATGGAAACATGAGTAAACTAATGGTCATAAATCGTCAAAAAAGTGATGAGCTAATGACAATCCCTCAAAAGAAAGGAGTTTAAAAGAAAATTATGTACTTGAAAACATAGTGAAATTTAATCTTTTTTTATATAAATAATTATTATGCCCCCTTCCAAGGATAGAGGTATATTGCTTAGTACATGTCAGTAGGTCAGTGAATCAAAGCTTTTCTGAGTGATAACTCAACAATACCTCGACCTATGGCCCTCAATCTTGACTTGGAGGTTAGCCCTAACCAGTAATTACCCCCTATGGATTTTGATGTCATCGGCTCAAAGGTCAAGGTCACCAAGAAGTTGTTTTTTTCTTTTCCTTGGCTAGTTGATCACTAAAGTAAATACAAAGCAATGTGCAAACATTTAATAAAAGTTATTTACATCAGTACAATTTGCAAGTCTGCCCTGAAATCCCACATAAAGTCTGAAAAAACATAGGACAACTAAATGTTTCACATGCTACAATGTCTTAAATTTGAGTTATTTTTAAGCTTTGGAAGTGCACCTGCACTAAGATAAGTATGGCCATTTACATGTACTATGTTTCATTATAAAATAATGAGTTCAACTAAACATAAAAAAGAACTGGGAATACTTTTTATTCTAAGAATAAATAATCTTTATATGCATAACAATCTTCATTGCTTCAAAATCTTGACATCATTGATTTGCATGCATAAGTCTTTGATATTGTGGTGTGTATCATTGTCATCGTCTTTGTGGTGAAATGTGAGTGTGAACTAAATCATTGCTATATCAGGGTTCAATTTGTTCAAATTTCTTACTGTACTTCTCTTACATGTACATAAGGCAATTTGGGGTGAGGAGGCAGAGAGGGTGAGGGGCTGGGGGAGTTTTGAAGGGTGAACTAAATGTCCCTTATTATCAAGTGCTATAAATCTGGAGACTTTGTAATTAAAAACAGATGGGAAATGAGAATATTCACTGCGCATTTGGACTCTGACACTTATACACCGACTTGTCACATAAACTGAAATTCAGGACGAAGCACTACAAGACGTTATACCAAATTACAGTTGAATGTAATTAGTTGATATAAAATTACATACCTATGTTCTCTGTATTTTATGTCGATTTCTGATTATCGTTAGAAACTTTCAAGAAAAATTGCCTTGTGATATTTGGCACATTGTCTGTTTGATTCAAATCTGTTCTGTTAATAGCTTTGAAAAACATGATGCTGTGTCATTTATAGCTTTATTTAATGCTTACAAAAACGTGTGAAAGTTTAACTTACTGTAGTAACTTAAGTACTGATATTTTGCGGAAAAAACAACAACACAAATTCAATTTTAGTTTAGTTTAACACACATAGTAATTAAGAAAAAGATATATATAAAAAATGCCGATGGTTTGTACAGATATCAGACAGGAGTATAAAGCGGTGGATATGTGTATGGGATGTTGATGATATATGCTGTATGTTTTCAGGCAAGCGTCCACCCGGCGTATCGCCATAGCCCTGTTCATGATGGTCATCATTTTCATCTTTACCGTGATTCTTGCCATGATTGATACTAGCGCCAGTGAGTAACCATGATTTTGTGTGTATCTAGGGAAAACATTTGTTAATATATAATTCTATTTGTAGTTGTTTTCAACATATCAAAATTATTTGATATAGACATAAAAAACATATAATAATGACATTTATGCTCTCGTATTTCTAAAAATAAAGCCCCTTACGAAGTGCGCTTCCGAGATAAAATAAAATAATAAAAAGAGCATGTTTGATATTTTCAGTACCATTGACCTTCTTCATCCTCACCATGGTCTCTGCTTCTCTTCTCAACTGTAAGTATTGTGCCTTTATGCACTCTCTTGTGACTTAAAAGTTTTACCTGAAGCGGTGAGCAGCATCCAGTATGTTGTCAGAACAACAACTTAAGAAGTATTTTTCCACTCATCGACAAATTTTGTCAGAATGTGTATGGACAAGGTCGTTCTGTACAAAAAAAAATGGTCTTAGTGGACTTATTGTGAGTAACATTTTGCTATCAAATCTGTTGGAGTGATTGTGACGGTATGGGTATGGCCCCGGTTTCTGACTCTGGTTGTAAAATAAACATGAACATGCGGTTCAGTCTATATCCATTTCCGCTTTTCTTGGACAAGTTTGATAGCCAGTCATATCCCTCGAGTCACTCGAGAGTTATAACCTTTTTATCATAAAAATTACCTAAAATGGGTCTTGTTTAATCAATAAATTTATAAGCCTTTGTCCAATTATCACCAAATTTGGTCCAGATGTGAATGGGCATAATGTATTGTTAATTATAAATATTTGACATCGCTGGCTGAAAGTTAAGAGTTACTGCACCAAAAGCTATTAAAGTTGTATACATATACTTAACTCCTTTAACATACCTTTGTGTTAAATGGCAACTTATGGACGATCATAATTATATATATCTAAGATTTGTATTTTTATTAACAAAAAATATTGAAAGAACACAAAGTTAACAAAGTAAAAAGTTCAAACACTTTTGTAGGTTAACAATAACTGTTTGAAAGGTTTGGAATATATATTCTGTAGTTAATTGACCAATTTGCATGCATAATAACACTCATTGCAAGTGTTTCACTTACACCATCTATTAGGGAAAGGAAGTTCCACTTGTGTACCGAAGATTAAACAGCGTGAGAATAAAAGTTTGTTTCTTATGAGAAAAAATAAAAACAGTTGAACGTAACGACTATGGATTCAATATAGTGACCAAATCGGTTGTAGGAGTACAAACAAAGTGGTCAGTTGTCTGAGATGGTGATAACATCTTACTTTGATTCACTGTCATTTATTAACAAAACCACTTGTGAAACACTTAGTAGGCATTTCTGAATTGGTATAATTTGCTCTCCATATTTCCCCAAACCAACCCTACCTACGAAATTCCCTCTGACCCCACCGTTTTTAGTCAGTTGGTAAAGAAAAAAAAATGAGAATTTTTGAGTGTGTTTTAATATGCAGTTTAAGCCCCCCTGACATTTTGAAATATGTAATTCTCGGCTCTGAGGGAGGGGCAGTTGTCAAAAGGTTGTTGTCCTAAGTTACGTCCCCTCTAATATCAATTCCTTGATCTGCCTCTATAGTGTACAGTGATCAAATAATGACTGGAGCAGCTATTTGACAAAACATATTTGCTAATAACTGAAATAACAGTTGGTCTTTTTATGTGCAGGTTGTGCAGGCGTGTATCAGAACAGTACTTTCGGCCAGGCTGCCATTCTCCCCATGAAGTACATCAACGCCATTGTCCTAGGAACGGTATGTGGCCTGGTTTTATATAAGTTTAGTTCCTTCAATCAAGTCTGTTTTTTAGATGGCACCAATACAATTGCAGATAATGAGAGCACAATGCCAACTTACTTACACTGAAAGTAAAATTTTCTCACCAATTTCAGAAAATCTGATGTAGAATTAATCCTGCTTTGTCATGTTAAACAGTTAGTTTTACACAAGATTTTCTACTTTCAGAATCTCAGTGGGATTTTTACATCTGTGATCAATGTACTTTCCATAGCAAGTAAGTGGTCTTGTACAAGTCTTCAAGATGTTCTTTAGTTCAGAAACTATTTAGATCTTTTACATGAATACTTGGACACTTGCATCTTAAACAGTGGAAAGTACTCTGAAATGGTTATATAACACGCTAGGGTCTCAGACAATACCTTGAAATGAATATATGTATCACACTGTAAACAAACAAAAGGGGTCTTTGCCACCTAACTTTGCTTTGAGTAAGAATCCATCATGCTCAACATCTGCGGCTATTTTTCAGGATTGACAACTATCAGCTGTTAGAACACCTGACTTACCATATAATGTTGGTAGATAGTCAAAATAATATTTTTTTTCAAAATGGCCCCAAAGATGGCTGCCAAATGTACCCCATTTAGGTGCCAGACTATTATTTCTTGTTGTTCACCCTACCTTAAGATTGTAAGGCTTATCATTTAAAGGTATTCTACAATAAGGTATGGTGAATAATGATGGAAATTTGGTACATGTTGAAACGAATGAAAACAATTTTTGCTTTATTCCAGGCTCGCCCAACCCTCGCACTGCTGCTGTGTACTACTTCATTGTAGCCATTGTAACTCTACTTGTAGCCTTTGACTGCTACTTTCTTCTTCCACTGACAGTAGGTTTGCTTTTGAAATACAGACGGCCTGATCCCCAAAAAAACACAGTATTGTGTGATACTTAGTAAATATCGTGTGTGAGAGTAAGTGATACTTAGTAAATATCGTGTGTGAGAGTAAGTGATACTTAGCAAGTATCGTGTGTGAGAGTAAGTGATACTTAGCAAGTATCGTGTGTGAGAGTAAGTGATACTTAGTAAGTATCGTGTGTGAGAGTAAGTGATACTTAGTAAGTATCGTGTGTGAGAGTAAGTGATACTTAGTAAGTATCGTGTGTGAGAGTAAGTGATACTTAGCAAGTATCGTGTGTGAGAGTAAGTGATACTTAGCAAGTATCGTGTGTGAGAGTAAGTGATACTTTGTAAGTATCGTGTGTGAGAGTAAGTGATACTTAGTAAGTATCGTGTGTGAGAGTAAGTGATACTTAGCAAGTATCGTGTGTGAGAGTAAGTGATACTTAGCAAGTATCGTGACTTAGTAACTATTGTGTGTGAGAGTAAGTGATACTTAGTAACTATTGTGTGTGAGAGTAAGTGATACTTAGTAAGTATTGTGTGTGAGAGTAAGTGATGCTTAGTAAGTATCGTGTGTGAGAGTAAGTGATGCTTAGTAAGTATCGTGTGTGAGAGTAAGTGATGCTTAGCAAGTATCGTGTGTGAGAGTAAGTGATGCTTAGCAAGTATCGTGTGTGAGAGTAAGTGATGCTTAGCAAGTATCGTGTGTGAGAGTAAGTGATGCTTAGCAAGTATCGTGTGTGAGAGTAAGTGATGCTTAGCAAGTATCGTGTGTGAGAGTAAGTGATGCTTAGCAAGTATCGTGTGTGAGAGTAAGTGATGCTTAGCAAGTATCGTGTGTGAGAGTAAGTGATGCTTAGCAAGTATCGTGTGTGAGAGTAAGTGATGCTTAGCAAGTATCGTGTGTGAGAGTAAGTGATGCTTAGCAAGTATCGTGTGTGAGAGTAAGTGATGCTTAGCAATTATCGTGTGTGAGAGTAAGTGATACTTAGTAAGTATCGTGTGTGAGAGTAAGTGATACTTAGCAAGTATCGTGTGTGAGAGTAAGTGATACTTAGCAAGTATCGTGTGTGAGAGTAAGTGATACTTAGCAAGTATCGTGTGTGAGAGTAAGTGATACTTAGCAAGTATCGTGTGTGAGAGTAAGTGATACTTAGCAAGTATCGTGTGTGAGAGTAAGTGATACTTAGCAAGTATCGTGTGTGAGAGTAAGTGATACTTAGCAAGTATCGTGTGTGAGAGTAAGTGATACTTAGCAAGTATCGTGTGTGAGAGTAAGTGATACTTAGCAAGTATCGTGTGTGAGAGTAAGTGATACTTAGCAAGTATCGTGTGTGAGAGTAAGTGATACTTAGTAAGTATCGTGTGTGAGAGTAAGTGATACTTAGTAAGTATCGTGTGTGAGAGTAAGTGATACTTAGCAAGTATCGTGTGTGAGAGTAAGTGATACTTAGTAAGTAAAGAGTAAAAGTATTTAATTTGTTGAACCATGCTAGGCTGTAAAGTAATAAAATGAGTTAGTTTTTGAGGAATTACTTAGTATTTTTGAGAAACTGGGGCCTGCAAGTAGCGTTAGAACTACAAACACATTTTGAATGGTCTGTAAATAAAATGTTATTTATGATAATCTGTTTATTATCCAAGTGTTAACGGCACTTTGAGGCCAGTTACTATAAACGCTTCCATCCACCTTCAGAAAGTGGGGCCAGTTTCAGTAAAAGATCTTACTGGTGACTACAATAATCTTAAGTCTGTTTAAACTTCAGAATTTTCAAGCAGTGGTTTAGTTTATAACTCATTAACTTTGTGTTCATTTTTAATGAGGGCTGAAGAAAAATTCACGCATAAGTAGCAAAATATCAAAACTAAAACACAAAGCGAAATTCAATTTACGACCACGATAAACTCATATGTTCATTAAAACATGCCCCTGGCTGACGCCTATATTTTTGATGCATGAGAACCAAATTATTATACCCCCACAAACGAAGTTTGAGGGGGTATATAGGAGTGAGCTTGTCGGTCTGTCTGTCGGTCAGTCTGTCGGTCGGTCGGTTGGTTTTCATGGTTTCCGGACAATAACTCATGAAAGGCTAGACAGTTTTGAAAAAATTTTGGTACACAGGTGTAACATCAGAAGATACAGGTCAAGTTCGATTTTTGGGCTGGTGGGGTCAAGGTCACTGTTACTAAAAATAGAAAAATGGTTTCCGGACGATAACTCATGAAAGGCTTGACAGATTTGAAAATATTTTGGTACACAGGTGTAACATCAGAAGATACAGGTCAAGTTCGATATTGAGGCTGGTGGGGCCAAGGTCACTGTTACTAAAAAAAGAAAAACGGTTTCCGGACGATAACTCATGAAAGGCTAGACGGATTTGAACAATTTTTGGTACACAGGTGTAACATCAAAAGATACAGATCAAGTTAGTGAGCTTGTCGGTCGGTCGGTCTGTCGGTCGGTTTTCATGGTTTCCGGACGATAACTCATGAAAAGCCAGACAGATTTAAAAAAAAATTGGTACACAGGTGTAACATCAGAAGATACAGGTCAAGTTCGATATTGGGGCCAAAGTCAAGGTCACTGTTACTAAAAATAGAAAAACGGTTTCTGGACGATAACTCGTGAAAGGCTTGACAGATTTGAAAAAAATTTGGTACACAGGTGTAACATCAGAAGATACAGGTCAAGTTCGATATTGGGGCTGGTGGGGGCCAAGGTCAAGGTCACTGTTACTAAAAAAAGAAAAAACGTTTCCGGACAATAACTCATGAAAGGCTAAACGGATTTGAACAATTTTTGGTACACAGGTGTAACATCAGAAGATACAGATCAAGTTCGATATTGGGGCTGGTGGGGTCAAGGTCACTGTTGCTAAAAATAGAAAAATGGTTTCCGGACGATAACTCATGAAAGGCTCGACAGATTTGAACATTTTTTGGCAGTAACCTTGGAGTTATGGCCTCTTTTCAAAGGAATGGTTTGCCATTCCTGTGTCCAGGCGGCATTTGGGGGTATTCGTCACTCCTGTGACAGCTCTAGTTTATCACATATGTTGTATTTATCCAATTTACAGAAGTTTTACCAGCATCATGTCCGGTCGGTGAAGGATTCCCACCCGCCACAGAAGGCGGACATGAAGATGGCTGACTACTATAATGGCTTCATCCTGTCCACTAAGACGTACTGGACAGTGATTAAGAAGGTGAGTAGGACAGCTTGTACTGATTTGTTATGCTTTGATAGCGGGCTATTGAATAAGATGGTGTGGTGCATTTTAATTAAGTTATCTCCCCTTCAACATTTTTTCATAGAAAATGGGCGTATGGGGAGCATCCATTGCTTCCGGCGATGTTGTTGTTTACCTTCCTTGTGTGAAGAAAAAGGAATAAGCTTTGCTGATGTTTTGCTCAGTTAATGGAAGAGACCACCATCAATAATTACCAACTCTGTTTAATAAAAGTATACATTCAAGCCAAGTCCTCGTGCTTATACTTGAATTTTAGGCTGCTGGATGAAAAGTTCTTAAATTCGCAAACAACTACTTAAAACTACTTTAATTTTTATTTTGCCTTGAAAACTGCCTGTTCTGCTATAATTTAAGGGTTTTTGAAAATATGTTTTACTTTTATAGTTTCTTATTTTAAATAAATCAAACAAAGTTCCTTGGAAGCTCTTGAAGATTTTTTTGCCGGTCTTACTGTATGAACCTTTGAAAAATAAATCTCTTCATTGGTTCTCAGTTATGGATATTTATATCCGGATGGTTTGGCTTCATACAGCCATAAGCTGATAATAATTAAATATTAACTGACCTTGAGTCTGTTTACTGTGTAGAAATCAGGAAACATATTCAATGACTTCTTGAGTCTGCGTTTCAGAAAAAACATAATTTTTAAATGTTTTCAAAATATCCATAACAGAAATATTTTGACTGAGATGTGTGCCGGATTCTAGAGCTGACCATTTGTAACATATATGGTAATTGTAACCATATTTGCTACAGTAATAGCATTGTACGGTAACTTTTCTTCTAGTTGAGTATTTATGATGAAATTTATTAGATGTTCTTACTGTTTGTAGCCGACTTTTATTTTTGTAAACCAAATGGAATAAAGACCTTTGTTAATTAATAAAATTGCTTTTCTCAGTCTGAGTGTGAGTCTGAACTCAGACTTAAGACTGTTCATCATCACGGCCCCAGGCCCAGTACTGATATCTTTTTGGAGGTCAAGAGCATGCGACTCTGAAAGTGTTTGAACTGTTGAGATTCAGTGTGAGAGCCATACATCCTTGTTGAATCATACCAGTTTGTTTTCTTGTTTACATTCTTTTTTTATGCCGCCTGCATTGCATGGCAGACCTTTACCAAACTTGTTAATTAGTATAACATCAAATGTGACACACAGTTTTAGGCCTTCACTGTACACTTGTTTTTATTTTTTCATTATCCTAAGTTTTGCTTCAATTCGCTGAATTTTAGTTACTTAGTTTAACTGCCTTACTCATACTTCAGTTAAACTTTTTTAGCACTTTGTATATATATCATAAACCCCGATTAATTCCTTCTGCAGGTGGAAAAGGGTTGGCTACCATAAAAAGTAAAAACTGAATCTCTCTTTATAGAAGGTTGGCTTACGAGGTATTATCAGCTGCTTTTATTAATGAGTTATGTGACAGTCTTAAAATAATGACTTTGTAAAACGCTTGCAATCATTAACAATTGCTGAAGTAATCTGAATTTAGAACAATAGATGTGTTTCTTTAAATGGATTTTGTTCTAATTAAAGAGTTTGTTTATAATTTATAACGTGTAATTCATTTAAATCACTCTTTTTGGGCATCACAGACACGAGCAAAAACATTTGACATTCTTGATATAATTAAGGATTGTAAGAGGATTTTCAAATAATATGCATTATTAGAAGAGGATGAGCATTCAATAAATCTCTCTTTGGAGTGGAACAAACGCTCCAAAAATAACAATCAAAATTCTGTTTCTAAATTTGCCCCCCATTTTGTTTCTTCGATTTCGAGCAATGTCATGAATCATTTCCAATTTTCTGGGGGAAATCTGGCCTAAAGCTGTACTCTCACAGATTTACCGTTTTTTTCAACTTCTTTATTTTTTGTCTTGGAATTAGCAAATCTTTGCGTAAATATCTGTAAACCAGTGATAATAGACTGCTGACAAAAGATCACATCGCAGATTTTCCTATTTCCATTCAAAATTTAATGTTTAGCAGAAATATGAAAATTTGCGATCTGATCTTTTGTCATCAGTCTTTTATCCTTGGTTTCCAGCTATTTAAGCAAACATTTGCCAATTCCAAGACAAAAAATAAAAAAAGTTGTCAAAATGTTCAATCTGTGAGAGTGCAGCTTTAAGCTTTTTGATGATATAATGTCTTGACAATGTTTGAATTTGTTTCAGCTATCTAGAAAGTTGTAAAAATTGGTAGGATAAGGACTGAAGAATCGTTAGATATAGCCCTGGTGTCATTAGCATCTTTGTGCAAAAACATAATCATTTTGGACATAAAATGGAAACCATTCTAGATTATAATAGAAACCTATTATAACGAGCACATGTTTAGAAATTTAAATCACTCTGATTTAAGAATTTTTAGCTGTGTGTCTTCATTTAAGGAAAACTAACAAGCATGTGATATTTGCTAGTTGAATTTGTGGTGATTTAATAACCAACAAGTCTGTAAATATTTTATTGTATGATTCCATTGACAATTAAATATATAAAAAACAAAACAATTATGTGAATTTAAAAAAATATCTATTATTCTCCTGTTGTTACACCATGATACAGTTTTCAGTTTTGATTGTATCTTAATCAAATTTAAACATTAGTCAGATATCTATGAGATATAAACGGGCCAGATTGGCCTATGCATGACTGTATTATGGCCGTTGAAATGCTGCAACCCCACAAAAGTATTAAGTAAGGGAGACAATTTTGTACTGATCATTGTGTATTATTGAAGTGGTCCTTTCCCTTTCAGGGAGACATCTTTCTTTCTCTTTGCCCTTGGTAAAGGTATGATAGCTACCCTTAGAATGTAAGTTCAGTATATTACCAAAAAAAGTGCTAGAAAAGCATAGGCATTCATGGGCCTCTTGTTAGATCATAAAATTAAATATTTTACAATAACTTATTATGATTACATCTGTGTTACTTCTATGTTCAGATCTGGCTGCAGCTGTTTGGTGTATTCATGACGTTCACCGTCTCCTTGATTCTGTTTCCCGCCATCCAGAGTAACGTGAGAATGACGAGAGAAACCTTCACCCATGACAACGGGACAAATGAAGAGCGGACAGTCACATTCTCAGAGGATTTTGGTGGGTGGACTGGACTCAAATTTACCAAAAAAAAATTGGCGGGAAAATTTAAGCCCCTTCTGCAATGTTTAAACCGTCGTGTACATACACCTGGTTTTTTCTCTATAGCTGTAAAAATAACTGTTCAGGATTAACACAGACTTGAAATGTACTTGAATTTTAGGTTGCTGGAAGAAAAGTCATTAAATTTGCTAACAACTCCTAATATCTACTTGAATTTTTATTTTGCCTCGAAAAGTGCTTTGTATTTTAGGAAATAGTCTTCAAATTTCCCTGTTCTGCTTAAAATGAAGTGTCTGAGCAAAAAGGTTCATATTTACAAAAAAAGTTTTATCTAAGTGGATTTGATAATAACTAGTATTCTCATAGTTACCTATTACTGATAGTTTTTGAAAATATGTGTTATTTTCACAGTTTCTAAATTTAAATCCAGACACAACTGTTAGGCCCAATTTTCTCAAAAATCTTAACAAGCTTGAGTATGTTATTTCAATTTGCCTGATTACTTGCATCTATTTATGTACATTTCCCCAACTTATTTGCATGAAGTTTATTACAATATAACTTAAAAAACAAAAATAGTGCAAATATGTGGAGGCAATGCACACAATGGGTTTTATAAAAAAAATATTTGATTAAGATTGTCATAGATATAACTTTCTTTCAAAGTCTCAGAACAATTCAAAATGAGAATATTACTCACTTTATACCTAACAAAACATAGTTTGCTCAGCTTAATCCTGTAATAAGGGACTTAAAATTCGTTGTTCAAGAAATTGGGACATGTGGTATTATTAAAGATTTTATTTATAGATTTAAATGATATATATTCATTATATTATTCATATATTCATTATTTTGGTGAACTTAACTTACAGAAAGATGGTATTTAAAATGAACACATAGTTGAGGGGGAAAAAATGAATTTGTAACAATTCTGTGACATTTATGAAGATTTATGATCACCAAAGTTACAACCAAGGTTTTTCAATGTTTTTCAGTTTCTGAAAAGGCTAGATTACAGACAGGCAGTTAACAAAATATATTTGTTATTACAGAGACTAAGGGCTACTGGACATCCATTTTCTGTTTTTTGAGCTTCAACCTGTTTGCTTTCCTGGGTAACCTGGCTTCCGAGTGGATTAAATGGGCAAGTAAACAGCGATAGACACTAAGATGTCATCTTATCATTTTGCATACCGTTCGAGCAAATTTCCAAATTGATATTCCTAAATAATTAGAACATCTATTTCCGAGCTGATAGCTTAAATGGTCAGTTTTAGCAGTGTTTATTTGTTTTTGCAAGTAAAACTGTCAATATAGTTGGTGACTTTGATTCTTATTGAACTGAAATTCCCGAAGTTATGATATTTTGTTGTAAGCGTGTTGAAAAGAAGGTCCGTAACTTTTATAGGTTTGCTGTCTGTTGGACTTTCTACACACAAGTGTTAGGTGTCTGAGTCAAAATTCACATTTTAAGATAAAATTCAATGGCAAGGAAAGGAGAAATGAAGCTATTTAAATTAAAATCTATTACCGAGTTTGAAGTTTGAATGTGAAAAATCCAGATACTGACAAGAATACAGTACAGTGGAAACTCACTAAACCGGACAAGGTCCAGACTGGTCAAAATTTCCAGTTTAGTGAGGATTCCGGTTTAGTGAGAATTTGATGTACGGAGTAAGTTTACTCAAAATATTAACTGAGTTAACCTTTAAAGGCTTTTGTCCTCTAGGGACAGTTCAATTCTCCGACGTTTAGACGGAGGTTGAGACATGATTAAAGCACTTGCAAAAGTGATAAGCATAATTAAACATTTCTGCGTTTTTATAATCATCTTTTTTCCAAGTCTTGAAATAAAACAACTCGCGTAATTTAATGCTTGTTTAGTATGTTTGATAGTTTAATTAACGCGCCACTCTAATTTGATTCAATCATAGAAGTCTTTAGATAAAACAACCCTCCAAAATGATCACTAAATAACCGTTTCTAGTTCTTTATTTTCTGCAACAAACAAATTAATGTTTCAATCAATTTTCTTTTCACAAGTTTGATTATCATTTGATTATCGCGCGACAGTCAATCGACAGCGCAATTATCATTATCGATTATCGAGTTAACACAACATCACAGGTGTAATATTTAACGACGCACAGGCTGTCAAAACAAAGTGACACGCGATTCGCGAATTCCTACTACACAAAATTATTTTGACATGTTTGAACAAATAAACGTCCGGTTTTGTGAGTTACAATTACGTTGACAACTAACAAATTTGTATTCGATTTTTTTGTTCGGTATCCGGAATTTCGGGGTTCCGGTTTTGTAGGGATTTTTTTACA
This sequence comes from Mya arenaria, assembly GCF_026914265.1. Lineage (NCBI taxonomy): Eukaryota > Metazoa > Mollusca > Bivalvia > Myida > Myidae > Mya > Mya arenaria. The sequence continues at coordinate 11,892,337 of NC_069133.1, forward strand.
TTGAAAATAGAAGGGGAAAACCGGGACTCTGAAAAAAGTCCACATTGAAGGGGCTCCTTCTGTTGATAATAATGGTTCTATTATGGTCAAAGCAAAACATTCATTATGAAATTCATATTGGGTAATTTATTAATTCTGTATGTTACAGCCAGGACCGAAGCGTGTTTGGATTCCTATAGTTGGACGGGCTGTTGTGCTTATCCCAATCTACCTGCTATGTAACTACAAGCCCACAGGCTTTGAGCGATATTTCCCTGTCTACATCCACAGCGACATTGTTTTCATTATTGCGGGCATTGTCATGGCGTTTACGAGCGGCTATTACAGCTCCCTCAGTATGATGTATGGACCAAAGTAAGTCATCAATGTGGGTTTATTTTGAGGAGGGTGGGATATATTTATCAGAACGTCAGTCTTACCTGCCACCCAGCTAGCTCTACTAGCCAAATGACCAGAATGGCTTATACCATGGCCTGGTGTCCATCATCTGTATCCTGTAAACAACTGTTTGTGAATGGGATAAAGTTTCCAGTTTTTATGATATCTTTATCAAACTTATACAGAAGTAAGATTTCCTTGAGAGCACACTTTTATTTAAACCAACCAGATTTGTCCATGCATGACTGGATGATGACCCCTGAAATACTGCATGCCTTGCAAGTGTATACTCTAAGGGAGACAACTTGTACAGAGAGTTGGTTTAAACATATTTTATTGAGCAAAATTAATCAACATTTCAATACAGATACATAATCAAATTTCAGGATTGGAACAGTAGAAATAAACTAATAGAGTTCCTGTCCTTGCTATGATAAATTACAATTGGCAGAAGATATAAGGAATGAAGTAATAATTATAGTCATGAGCAGTGTGTGTATACAGTCATAAAGGCCTCATTGGAATGTAATATTTTGCTTCGAATAATGACTTTAAACAAAGATAACTTCACAATTTCTTCACCATTTTAAATGAACCATAGCTCAGTCTATGTCGCTGACAGAGGCCCGCATTCTGTCGTTTACCGGTCAGTTTAATTGAGAGTCTACTTTCTTATAACACTTCGACAAACCTTTTCTCATTATGGCAGTCTTTGTTTAAAGTCTTCATTTGAAGCAAAATGTTGCCTACCGATGTAGCATATATGATGTAATTTATCACATGGTATACACACACTGGTAATATACCGGCTCATATTAGATCATGTTTTAAAAAACAGATGATTGAATGAGAGACATTAAATGCAATTACCTATATTAAATAAAACTATCTTTATAATACATTAGTCAACTGTATTATTGTAGAAAAAAAGAGAAATATGTGAAAAGTTGGAAGAAGAAAAAGGAGGTAAAGTAAAAGATGTTTGAGTGTTGGTGGATTGAGTCGATCACTGGATTTCAATGTTTGAGTGTTGGTGGATTGAGTCAATCACTGGCTTTCAATGTTTGAGTGTTGGTGGATTGAGTCGATCACTGGCTTTCAATGTTTGAGTGTTGGTGGATTGAGTCGATCACTGGATTTCAATGTTTGAGTGTTGGTGGATTGAGTCGATCACTGGCTTTCAATGTTTGAGTGTTGGTGGATTGAGTCGATCACTGGCTTTCAATGTTTGAGTGTTGGTGGATTGAGTCGATCACTGGCTTTCAATGTTTGAGTGTTGGTGGATTGAGTCGATCACTGGATTTCAATGTTTGAGTGTTGGTGGATTGAGTCGATCACTGGATTTCAATGTTTGAGTGTTGGTGGACTGAGTCGATCACTGGCTTTCAATGTTTGAGTGTTGGTGGACTGAGTCGATCACTGGCTTTCAATGTTTGAGTGTGGTGGACTGAGTCGATCACTGGATTTCAATGTTTGAGTGTTGGTGGACTGAGTCGATCACTGGATTTCAATGTTTGAGTGTTGGTGGATTGAGTCGATCACTGGATTTCAATGTTTGAGTGTTGGTGGATTGAGTCGATCACTGGCTTTCAATGTTTGAGTGTTGGTGAATTTAGTCGATCACTGGATTTCAATGTTTGAGTGTTGGTGGATTGAGTCGATCAATGGCTTTCAAATCTTTTTCATGAATGGATAAAACGATGAAATGCATCAAACATAGTACTAATTTGCTCTTCAGTCAGTGTGTCATCACCATATAGTAAAGAATGGAGTGTAAACTCACAATATTTTTAACATAGAGATGCTGATTCAGGGAACTACAACCGTTGCAGGGAGTTTTGTTTAATTGTAATGATTCTCTTCCTTTGCTCTTTTAACATATGCTTTACTGATGGTTTCCCTTTGAATGTGGGTTCAGTATTTTGCCTATAACTAGTATGAACGTGCTTTGGATAAAAAAAATACGAAATAGGTATGCCAGGAGAGAAAATGCTATGGTGTGTCTCTCAGTCTGGTTGGTCATTTAGACTAATTTTGATAACATTTACCTGATTTTCAATTTTTTATTTGTTTGATCTTGATGCCAATTTAATTTTTCGGTGAAGGTGTTAAATGGTATGACAATTAATGGTGTAAGAAACCACATAAAGCTTATCATAAGCTTTGGCAAGCTTTTTTAAAAACAACAATTAACCCTGTGAAAATAAGCAGGCTATTTTTAACTGATAATGTTTTGTCCTTTAAATACATCAGTGTATGTCTGAATACTGTGAATATCTTCAAGCCTGCCATACTGACATTGACGCTGTTATTACAGGGAGGTGGAGCCAGCATTGATGGGCCGGGCGGGAATGATGATGGCCTTCTTCCTCGTGTTGGGTATTACAGCGGGCGTCAACCTCTCCCTCGTTATAGGCAGACTTGTCACCTACCCCGCCGTGTCGTGATATCTGGACTGATGGTTAGCTGCCGACTACTGGATCCTTGCTTGGCATATATTATTTTTTGTCCTTTAAAATGCTGGTTGCATTTTTGAATTGATTTAAATTGAGTTGTAATGAAGTTCAACCATTTTCTTATACAAGTATTATATATTTTGTTTTTGAATTGTATTAGATTTTGAATGAATGTATACTTCAGTGTATATTTTAATGATATCAATCAAACTGCATTGATGCATGATTGTTGAAATCTTACCAACATTCCTTAAGTAACATTGAAAATGGAAGTCATTAGCAAGCAAGCCCTGCGCTGGTAAGATGTCTTCCTGGCTTGCTCAAATTCTGCATTTTATGTAGCAGGGCTTGTTCAAAAATTTGATGCCAAACTATAGTATATGAATTCAGGCTTGTTCATCCAAAAGTCTTTCAATGACTGCATTAGAGAGTACTCTTATGAAACAAATTTCACATGTAAAAGACGATCCTTCTTTGCCTCAAGTTAAGCAGAACGACCATTGCCACAAAACCTGAAAATTCTACATCACCACGGTTCTTGTAGACTGGTCATTGTCTCAAGTTTAACACACTTAGTAAATTGTTTATTGCCACAAATTTTTGCTCAATTTTGGCCAGATAGTTCATAATCACAGATAAGACATTTTTCACTGTCACAAAATCTAGTCGAAACCAGCTGAAGATCTCTGTAGAGAATGAAAATGAACAATTAAAGAAGAAATTTACTCGAGAAAAACATAAAACAGTGAGGTTGGTTTTGGGTTAAAAGTTATTTTCTGAAGAGAAGTGGCAGAACAAGTTTGGATAAAAATGGTAATGTATATATTAATAGAAATAAAAAATGGATCAACTTTGCTGACTCAATAAAATGCCTTGGATCAATCCATCTTTACAAGTCATAATATATAAAACATGCCACATTTCAATTTGAACTGTCCCTGTGTACTGTACCATATTTAACTTATAAATGGCTCATCACAAAACCTGTGCTTGTAAGGTCAAAAACACAGATGCTCATATCGAACATGTACCTCAAACAAAACCATCACCCCTTTGTGTTTACACTTAGCCAGTGACTGAAACACTGAAACATATCCTTGCTCAATGGAACAATCAACTTTAAACTAATTCTTGCCATGCATTTTATGCAAGTCTGATTTAGGTGTTCATGAATAAAGGGATTCAAATCTTCAAAGTTTGCTGCTATGCTTAATCCAGTTTGTTTGTAGCCATGGGACTTTGTGTTTTAAAATAACCATTCAATACATACCAAGTAGAATTTCTAAGTAAACCACTTGATACATACCATGTAGAATGCTTTCCATGTATTAACACTTAACATGTTGGTAAATGTACTCTTACACTTTACTGTATAATTGTTATTATTAAGTATTTGTTTGATATAACTTGATTGCCATGCGGCACTTAACTGCTCTGATGACATTTATTTGTTGTTTAAATTTACCAAATGATGTGTACTTTGAACTACGCTATGTTCAGTGATTTGTGTTCTGTGGATATACTACAAGCCAGTTACATAAGGCATATGTTTGCACTGGTGACCAATAATATCTTACAAGGCTGTTTACTGTAAATGTGTTGACTCATACGTACCATTTGAGTCGAAATTCACCTTCCACTAGATATAGTAAGGTATAAGGTGAAGGTCAACTACGTAATTCAGAGGTACAAAAATTACTCCTTAGGTTAATATTCCATCAACCGATGGGGGCAAAACTACCCCTTTTTTGGGGGGTGGGGATTTGACAGGGTCAGGCCATAATGCCATTATTATAGGGTGTGGGCAGACTTTTATAAACTTAACAACACATTCAGAGGTGCAGGTCTAAATATAGAGATGCATGTTTATTTTAATAAATACAATGAAAACTACAGGGAGAACCGTAATTATACATACCACACACCTGTCGAAATAGCTTTACCAATTATTAATGGGATAACTGCCTTGAAGCGGTTGTACCATAAAATTGAGTTGTATGGCTAAATATAGTATAGAACCTCTATTTCATAAATAGATATATGATGCATTTAGATCTGCACTTCTATTGTTGGCTCGAAGCAAATTATTTCCCAAATACAATTGTCATAGTTTTCTGTATGGAACTAAAGGCAGTCATCTTTACCTTTAGGTTTAAGGGGAAAACTAGTGATGTTGGCGAGAAAATAATGCTGCGCTATTGTAAAAAATTTGTCTCAACATTTTTATATAGCATGACATATTGATTATGGATTTATCGATGTTTATAACATATGCTGTTTAATGTGGATTTTTAGCTCGACTATTCGAAGAATAAGGAGAGCTATACTACTCACCCTGGCGTCGGCGGTGGCGCCGGCGGCATTGGCGTCACACCTTGGTTAAGGTTTTGCATGTAAGCACCTTTACGTCATTATCTCAGTAAATACATCAGTTATTGCATTGAAACTTTAGATATGTATTGCCAACTATCTAACATACTAAATTAATGAAGTTAGATAACAATTATTTAAATATAATGCAAATACTAGGCCTTTATTATTCGACTTAGAAATAAGCACACATAGGTTAATATCTCAGCAACTACTTGAGGTATTGCATTGATACTTGATACAATGGTACTCAACCATCCAACCTACTAAATTAACCAAGTTAGATAACTCTAGTTTGCATTTATTGCAAATAATTGCCCTCTATTATTTGACTTAGAAATTCTGGTTAAGGTTTTGCATGTAAGCACATGTAGGTTAATATCTCAGTAATTACTGGATGGATTGCATTGAGACTTTATACAATGGTACTCAACCATCCAATCTACTTAAATAACCAAGTAAGATAACTCCAGTTTGCATTAAATTAAAATAATGGCCCCTTTTTTATTCGACATAGAAATTCTGGTTAAGGTTTTGCATGTGACAACTTTTAAGTCAATACCTCAGCAAATACATCATGTATTGCATTGAAACTGTTCATTTGATCTGGGGATGTAGTTATAAAGCATCTCAGTAAGTTGGTATGACTTCTAAAAAAAAAACCTTAAATTTTTACAACTTATTTTCAATCCCCTCTACTTTTCATGAACTGTTGTCATATGAATTTACAAATCATGCCATTTTCCTGCATATTTTTGTTGTACAAACATTTTTGGATTTCTTCAAGTTCAGCTTAGAAAAGGGGCATTACTTTCAAAACCTTTTTCAGAACCAATATTGAAATTACTTTGAAGTTACAATTGATACTTCTGCCCTGTTAAATTAGGTCAATTATCCTATCACATAACCTATACGATAATTTATTTCCTGCTTCTGTCTTTTAAATATTTTTTTAAGTAATATTTAATTGTTTATGCATTTTTGTTCTCACAAATGAGGTTTAGTGTTCACTGAAATGTTTTTGCTTGTATTTATTCGCCAGGCAGCTTATTGCATTAACTCATAAGATAACTTTCGTGCGTGCTTGTGTGGGTGTGTGTTTGTTACATGCCATATTTCTGGAATGCTTCCTAGGGGATTTTGTCTATAACTCGGGATTTTCATTAATTGTCATTAATTGCACCAACATGGGCATTTTTGATGTGTTTTACTTTAAACTAAAAAGTACTTTATTGTCAAGTTCAGTATATGTTGTGAATCAACGAACAGTGTATTGTATAAAGCAATCTAGTCTTCATATTTTCCATTACCACTCACAACTATCTTGTTGTTTATATTTCCATTTTGGGTGGTATTCCCCTTCTTCAGAGAAGCAAAATCCTTTCTATATGGCATATACATGTATGCTATGTATGTGTGTGTGCATGATTGTAAATTTACAAAATATTGTTATTTTTAAATATATCAAAAATGTTACTTGAACAATGCAAAGAAATTGTATTCATGTTGAAAGATTATTATGTAAAAACCATGAAATTATTAGAATTGTACAGGTGAATATAAAAAGTGAACATTTTGAACATACATTTTGGGTTTGAAATGTTAGTGGCAGAAAAATCATTTCTGGTACAAATCGGGAACTGGATACCATCATATTCATTCATCACTGTGTGGTGTTTGGGATCATGCATTTTAACTGATAACAAAAAATGGTGTGTTTATGTATAGTTGTTCATACAGAATATCTGTTGCTTTATTCTGTTCATATATTTGTTTAATGGTTGTTTTGACATATAACCAACCATCAACATTATCACATTCATGACATGTACATGTTTCACTAGTTTTTAGTCGTTGATGTGTCAAACATTTGTCTCATGTAAATGCCTTTTGTATTGGCTATTTTATGAACATGTAAAGAATATTTCGCTAATTGATGTTTATGATAAAACATTTCTACATTTTTGACCCTGTGTATATATAAATATTTGTATGGATCCTTTGCGAGTGTTTGAGCCTGCCCCTAAGTTGTCAGTTCCACGTTGATAAGTAAAAAAAAGTTCCACGTTATTATGTAAAAAAAAACAACGCACAATTGCTGAAAGCGGCAGACGGCTTTCTCTGTTGTGTGAAGTTGATTGACAGGCAAAAGGTGTTGTACTCGATACGAAATTCATTTGGTGTATTTGGGCAGAGCAGAAGCTATAATCATTTTAATACTCCACCACCTTAAAATGCTAAGTACATTTGCAAACCGTTGTACATATATATGCTGTGTATTGTTGTTTGTCAGAGGAGATTGTCAGTTATGTAATGCCTAGAAATTGTACAGACATTTGAACTGCGGTGTGAGAGATTGTTTTTGTAAATACAGGTAATAAGTGCTCATGGAATTATTAATTAATTAAAAATGTTCAATGTTTTATTTTTTTAATCTTTTATTACAAATTATTAGTAATCAACTCGTTTTAGCTCAGTTCTATGTCATTATATTGTATACAATAATTGTTCAGCTGGTGTTCGTTAATATTATTTTTATTTAACTTAAGAAATTCTTCTTGGACGACTTTGTGTTCATTTAAAGATTTTTTTTACTTCAGTAGGTGCTTTTATGTTTAGATTTTTTTTTACCTTTTAAGCTTTGTGTTCGTTCTAAATAAGTTTAACTTCTATATACTCTGAGAAAGTTTTTATTTAACAGCCAGTTTCATTTACAAAATAATGAAAAATATCCAACCTGTGTTCAGGCTTGTATTAGAGTTACTTCCCTTTGCTCATTGACCGAGTTGTCTCATTCATTCAGTTTTTAATTGAAGGTGTTCCATTATATTCGTTAGTTTTACAGAATTGTATTAGAATTAAATGTAGTTCAGTAAGCCTTTTATTGTGTTATTATTAACTGCCTATTTAAATTTATAGTCTTCAAATTGATTTTTAAAAATATGACTTTAATTGTTATATCCATCAAGTGCTCTTTTTCTGTTATTTTTGAAATCCGTTTTTACACTCTGTGACAAAGTTTTATACAAAGCTTTTTAACTGTTAATTTTTTATGATGTTTACCATTAAGCAGAATTTTAGGAAACAAAATATGCTCAGTGCATTTAAGAAGGCAAAATTTCCAAAATGTTCAGTTAAATACTTCAACTCCCTCGCTTATGTTTCATGAGCTCAAAAATTAATTTCATGTGTTATGTTAAAAATATGTTGTTCAACTTAAAGCTCTTTTATTACTTAGTATTTAGAAACCTGACATTATGTGAGATTATTTCAGTGCTGGCATAACAACTAAATGAAATAATGAATAAACAAAAACAGATAAATAAACACAGATGATACTTGACTGGTATGACCTTCCTAGTTTGTGGTTTTTCCTGCAACACGAGACCACACTCTCTGGTTATCATGTTCCAACGAGAGTGATTAATATTATGTAGTAATTGTTTTTTGTCAATCATTGTAAAATAAGCAAGTTGAAATTAAAGATTATGATTTTTATGGGTTGAAACATTACCTTTAACCAATAGAAAGGTTCTTTGGTTAAGAAACTCGTTATTGAAACTTCGTTAAAGAAACATGTTATTGAAACTTATGCTATTTATTTTGCATTTTAAATGTGCTAAGCATATAATCATATTTTTCACGTATTTTGTGTGTGTGTGTGTATTGTGCCTTGTTGTTTTAGTTTTCATATATATGTGAATATGAGTGTCAGTAAAATAAATATCATAAAATTAAAATTGTGTTGTCGTCTGCTTCATTTTAGATAATACATTTCGAAATGCTCGTCCCAAGGTGTAGTGTTTTAAATAACTCAAGGCCAGCCTGTGGTCTTCAGCCATTTCCCTTCCTGAAATTTGAAGTCATGTCAACATCCCATTTGTCATATAAAAGTCTTTATTAGATATGGTTATTTGAACTTTCGTGCCAATCCTCGTATGAATCTCGGATTACACCAATTAACTACGTGTACTGTATGAGAAGAACTAATTACTTACGGTGCTTTGCGGACGCAGGTCAAACACGATATCACAATACACCTGGGTGGATACGGGGAAATGAATACAATGAACGCTTATGGCAGAAGGAAATACAAGAACTAAGTAGTGTACATTTTCTTGGAAACCTCACCTGTTGTCAATGTTAGTGATGAAATGGCTGATTGGTGCACGGAATAACCCCTGTATACACTAGGAGACTTTGACAGGTGCAGCATTTCCATGAAATAAGATTTTATGAAAACAGTTATGTGTAAAATTTCTTAACCATAAATGGCACTAGCATCGTCATGATCGTATGCCCAGTGCGTCCTCGATAACTCGGTGATTTTAAGATCTTTTGCGCATGCGTTAATGCCATGGTGATTTTAAATAGAAAGAGAACATCGTATGCTTTGGTTAATTCCTGAATTAAGGTTGAGGGTAGGGGTAGTCCCCACCCCCGCTCGGATAATCCTTTTGAAACTTAACACAGAAGTACTGTACGTATTTCTAGCGCTACATGGATTTCGGGATTGTATGTTAAGGCAAAGGTTATTTTGACGGTACACATTACAGTCCATGTTCGCTTTTTTACTGATAGGGTAATTTATGAGGAGTATAACAATACCTTGTCTGTTCTGTAACCCGCACGGTCCTCATCTAAACTTAATAATCTTGCGTAGAAACCTACAATCTGATACCAATAACAAACCCAACTCCCAGCTACAATAGCACATTATTTGAGTATATATTGGATGCAAGATCATTGCTGTAGCGTAGGAAATAAACTTACACTTAGCGGCGGAAGGTTAGTTTTTGTGTTGTGTACACGTCACACCTGGGACCAATAACAAATCTTTCTTCCAGGAAACACTCTAGGATCAATGGTTACTTTTCTGCATGGCTGTTCCCTGTCATACGTATGGGTCAAAGGTTATTTCCCATTTGGTACAATGGTCCAACAACGAGAACGCCTAATGCAGCCATTTTAGTTCAAAGACAATGCCAAATTTCTGTAAAGTCGGTCAGGTAGCAGCCATCAAGGCCGATGCCACACTCAACGGTCAGGCAGCAGTCATCTTAGATCGAGGCCGATGACACACTTCGGCGTCAACGGTCAGGTAGCAGTCATCTTAGATCGAGGCCGATGACACACTTCGACGTCAACGGTCATGTAGCAGTCATCTTAGATCGAGGCCGATGACACACTTCGGCGTCAACGGTCATGTAGCAGTCATCTTAGATCGAGGCCGATGACACACTTCGGCGTCAACGGTCATGTAACAGTCATCTTAGATCGAGGCCGATGACACACTTCGGCGTCAACAGTCATGTAGCAGTCTTCTTAGATCGAGGCCGATGACACACTTCGGCGTCAACGGTCAGGTAGCAGTCATCTTAGATCGTGGCCGACGCCACACTTCGGCGTCAATGGTCAGGTAGCAGCCATCTCAGTCCAAGGCAAATGACACAATTCGGCGTCAACGGTCAGGTAGCAGTCATCTTAGATCGAGGCCGACGCCACACTCCGGCGTCAATGGTCAGGTAGCAGCCATCTCAGTCCAAGGCAAATGACACAATTCGGCGTCAACGGTCAGGTAGCAGTCATCTTAGATCGAGGCCGACGCCACACTTCGGCGTCAATGGTCAGGTAGCAGCCATCTTAGTCCAAGGCAAATGACACACTTCGGCGTCAACGGTCAGGTAGCAGCCATCTTAGTCCGAGGCCGATGACACACTTCGGCGTCAACGGTCAGGAAGCAGTCATCTTAGATCGAGGCCGACGCCACACTTCGGCGTCAATGGTCAGGTAGCAGCCATCTTAGTCCAAGGCAAATGACACACTTCGGCGTCAACGGTCAGGTAGCAGCCATCTTAGTCCGAGGCCGATGACACACTTCGGCGTCAACGGTCAGGAAGCAGTCATCTTAGATCGAGGCCGATGACACACTTCGGCGTCAATGGTCAGGTAGCAGCCATCTCAGTCCAAGGCAAATGACACAATTCGGCGTCAACGGTCAGGTAGCAGTCATCTTAGATCGAGGCCGACGCCACACTTCGGCGTCAATGGTCAGGTAGCAGCCATCTCAGTCCAAGGCAAATGACACAATTCGGCGTCAACGGTCAGGTAGCAGTCATCTTAGATCGAGGCCGATGACACACTTCGGCGTCAATGGTCAGGTAGCAGCCATCTCAGTCCAAGGCAAATGACACATTCGGCGTCAACGGTCAGGTAGCAGCCATCTTAGTCCGAGGCCGATGACACATTTTAGCGTCAACGGTCAGGTAGCAGTCATCTTAGATCGAGGCCGACGCCACACTTCGGCGTCAACGGTCAGGTAGCAGCCATCTCAGTCCAAGGCAAATGACACACTTCGGCGTCAACGGTCAGGCAGCAGCCATCTCAGTCCAAGGCAAATGACACACTTCGGCGTCAACGGTCAGGCAGCAGCCATCTCAGTCCAAGGCAAATGACACAATTCGGCGTCAACAGTCAGGTAGCAGTCATCTTAGATCGAGGCCGACGCCACACTTCGGCGTCAATGGTCAGGTAGCAGCCATCTCAGTCCAAGGCAAATGACACACTTCGGCGTCAACGGTCAGGTAGCAGCCATCTTAGTCCGAGGCCGATGACACATTTTAGCGTCAACGGTCAGGTAGCAGTCATCTTAATTCGAGACCGACGCCACACTTTGGCGTCAATGGTCAGGTAGCAGCCATCTTAGTCCGAGGCCAATGCCGCACTTCGGCGTCAACGGTCAGGCAGCAGCCATCTTAGTCCGAGGCCAATGCCACACTTCGGCATCAACGGTCAGGTAGCTGTCATCTTAGATCGAGGCCGACGCCACACTTCGGCGTCAATGGTCAGGTAGCAGCCATCTTAGTCCGAGGCCAATGCCACACTTCGGCGTCAACGGTCAGGCAGCAGCCATCTTAGTCCGAGGCCAATGCCACACTTCGGCGTCAATGGTCAGGTAGCAGTCATCTTAGATCGAGGCCGACGCCACACTTCGGCGTCAATGGTCAGGTAGCAGCCATCTTAGTCTGAGGCCAATGCCACACTTCGGCGTCAACGGTCAGGCAGCAGCCATCTTAGTCCGAGGCCAATGCCACACTTCGGCGTCAACGGTCAGGTAGCAGACATCTCAGTCTGAGGCCAACGCCACACTTCAGCGCCAACGGTCAGATAGCTGTCATCTCAGTCCGAGGCCAATGCCACACTTCGGCGTCAACGGTCAGGTAGCAGCCATCTTAGTCCGAGGCCTATCTAACACTTCGGCGTTAACCGGCAGGTAGCAGCCATCTAAATCGGAAGTTAACGCCACACTTCGGCGTCAAATATCAGGTAGCAGCCATCTAAATTCAAAGTCAACGCCACACTTCGGCGTAAACCGGCAGGTAGCAGCCATCTTAATCGGAAGTCAACGCCACACTTCGGCGTAAACCGTCAAGTGGCAGCCATCTAAATCGGAAGTCAGCGCCACACTTCGGCGTCAACGGTCAGGTAGCAGCCATCTAAATCCGAAGTCAACGCCACACTTCGGCGTTAACCGTCAGGTAGCAGCCATCTAAATCGGAAGTCAACGCCACACTTCGGCGACAACGGTCAGATGGCAGCCATCTAAATCGGAAGTCAGCGCCACACTTCGGCGTCAACGGTCAGGTAGCAACCATCTTAATCCGAAGTCAACGCCACAATACGGCGTCAACGGTCAGGTGGCAGCCATCTAAATCGGAAGTCAGCGCCACACTTCGGCGTCAACGGTCAGGTAGCAACCATCTAAATCCGAAGTCAACGCCACATTACGGCGTCAACGGTCAGGTAGCAGCCATCTAAATCCGAAATAAACGCCACACTTCGGCGTCAACGGTCAGGTAGCAGCCATCTCAGTCCGAGGTCAATGATACACATGTTTGCCCCCCCCCCCCCCCCCCCCACACACACACACACACAATACTTCATTGTAGGGTCAGTTATTTTAACCGTTTGTTCTTTTTAACTTTATTTTAAGCTCAATGTAACCATTTGTCTCTTTTTCTATAACTTCGGTTTAAGCGTTTAAAATAAAAACTGAGAACATATTAGCTCGAATCCTGGCTTATTCTTGTTTTACACAGATATTCCAGTGCCGTGTGATTTTATTACAAGTACATTTATATTCGTTGTTTATATTGGACATACATACCCCAATCCCCCCCCCCCAAATCAAAACAACAACAATAATAATATACTGCTAATGACCAATGTAGACATTATATACACACTTTGTATTTATGTAAAACCAATTGTCGGCCGTTGAGAGAAAATTAATGTAGATACATGGCTATTTAATTCAGTTTTGCTTCTCTTGCTAATAGTTGACGTCATAAAGTCCATTTAAATTTGCTCTTTTCAGTTTTTACATTCCCTTCCATGAACACAAGTACAATAAAGATGAGTATATATATATATATATATGTTTCTGAAAATATATGTTTTTGTTTATTTGGAGGTCTCAATATATATTAAACATGCAAGTTTGCACAGATAGGCGAATTTTCAGAAACACCTTGAAATAAACTATACCGTATACTTATACTGGTTTGAATCATATTTTTTTCTGACAAGGCACACTCCTTTTAATCGAACTTGGTCGAAAGGAGCGTTCCTTTTAATGTTTTTTTTATAAAAGAATTGTTGTTTCTGGTTTATTCATGTTTTACCTAGATACTCATTTCAATAAATGTTGAATATACCCCTATCCCCCTAAAGGTAAAACCATTGAAATACGAGTGTCTTAGGCACTGGTCTGCATTATCACAACAAGAATAATAAACTGCTATTGGCCAGCTGTGTGAGGCTAAACATACGACATTCGATGTTAGACTTCGTTCTAAGAATGTCGTGCTGGTACTAGGCATTCAAAACACTGGACACTGGACATTCAAAACATGAATGTCAAGCAAGCATTACATTCATTTCTTGAATTTCCAATGGCCAGCCGTATGAAGTTAGCTAAGCCTACGACATTCGACGATAGACTTTCTAAAGATGAATGTCCTGCTGGCACGGCATTAGACTCTTGACATTCAAACATACATTGTACATTCGAAACATGAACGTCGTGCAAGCATGCCATTTTTTGCATGTCCAATGCGACGACATTTAATTTTTAAATGTCCAATATGTTTTATAAAGACATCTACCAAATTTTACCGTATATATTGTTTGAAATCACATTTGTTTACTGACAAGGCACGCTTCTTTCGAACGAAAATGTTTCCGCCTTTACCGCTGAAATATGTATACCTAAGAAACTGGGGCAAAAATATTACGTGTAGGTTGTATATTTTGTCTTTTCAACATGCATGGAAGATGGGATTTTCAGTGTCGTCATTAATTTTGTTTTAAAAAATATTTCTGTGTCATAAAACAAAAGCTTTTATTCGATTTTCATGACACTTGGTCAGAATATTTGTCAGCATGTTTTTTTAAGACCAGAGTGTCTTTGGGTCATTTCTGGTCATTTACTAGGTTACGAGGTCAAATTTCAAGATATAGTTAATATAGTTTAAGCTTCTTATTTCTTCCACAAATTCACCAGTACTCATCCACTCTTGGGAAACCCATTCAGAATATATCTCAGCATTCTATATAGGACCAGTGTGAATATGGGTCATCATTATTTTGAAATAACACAAAATCTCACACATTCCATTCATGTTAAATCAAGGTCATGGTTGAACTCAACAGTTAAAGAACTATTAATAGAAAATATTTGGTACATACATGTATGTTTCAAACAACAATCGGTATCAGCTATGCATTGTACAGATTGCAACCATCTCACTTGAGGGTCAAGGTCATTTTTAGGTACCAAAATTTAGATGGGACCTAGGTAGCAGAAGTTTTTTGTTAACACATTCGTGAGCCTTCTTGCTGTATCGGTCGTTGGTCAGGTAACCATATCGGTCCTGGGTCAGGTAACTATATCGGTCGTTGGTCAGGTAATTGCATCGGTCCAAGGTCAGGTAACCATATCGGTCCTGGGCCAGGTAACCATATCGGTCCAATGTCAGCTAACCATATCGGTCCAATGTCAGGTAACCATATCGGTCCTAGGTCAGGTAATTGCATTGGTCCCGTGTCAAAAAAACATACCGGAACTAGGTTAGGTAATCATTATATGACATAGGTCAGGTTACTGTATCGGTCCTAGGTCAGGTAACCATATCGGTCCTAGGTAGGGTAACCATATCGGTCCTTGGTCAGGTAATTGCATCGGTCCTGTGTCAAAAAACATATCGGACCTTGGTCAGGTAATCATTGTATGACATTGGTCAGGTTACTGTATCGTTCCTAGGTCATGTAACCATACTGGTCCTGAGTCAGGTAACCATATCGGTCCTAGGTCAGGTAACCATATCGGTCCAATGTCAGCTAACCATATCGGTCCTGGGTCAGGTAACCATATCGGTCCAATGTCAGGTAACCATACTGGTTCTGGGTCAGGTAACCATACTGGTCCTGGGTCAGGTAACCATATCGGTCCTAGGTCAGGTAACCATATCTGTCCTAGGTCAGGTAACCATATCGGTCCTAGGTCAGCTAACCATATCGGTCCAATGTCAGATAACCATATCGGTCCTAGGTCAGGTAATTGCATCGGTCCTGTGTCAAAAAACATACCTGACCTAGGCCAGGTAATCATTATATGACATTGGTCAGGTTACTGTATCGGTCCTAGGTCATGTAACCATATCGGTCCTGGGTCAGGTAACCATATCGGTCCTGGGTCAGGTAACCATATCGGTCTAATGTCAGGTAACCATATCGGTCCTGGGTCAGGTAACCATATCGGTCCTGGGTCAGGTAACCATATTGGTCAAAGGTCAGGTAACCAGTTCGGTCCGGGGTCAGGTAACCATATCGGTCCTGGGTCAGGTAACCATATTGGTCAAAGGTCAGGTAACCAGTTCGGTCCGGGGTCAGGTAACCATATCGGTCCTGGGTCAGGTAACCATATCGGTCCTGGGTCAGGTAACCATATCGGTTCTGGGTCAGTTAACCATATCGGTCCTGGGTCAGGTAACCATATCGGTCCTGGGTCAGGTAATTGTATCGGTCCAAGTTCAGGTAACCATATCGGTCTTGGGTCAGGTTACCATATTGGTCCAAGGTCAGGTAACCATATCGGCCCTGGGCCAGGTAAATGCATCGGTCCAAGGTCAGGTAACCAAATCGGTTCTAGGTCAGGTAATTGCATCGGTCCAAGGTCAGGTATCCATATCGGTCCAAGGTTAGGTAACCATATCGGTCCTAGGCCAGGTAATTACATCGGTCTAAGGTCAGGTAACCATACTGGTCCTGAGTCAAGTAACCATATCGGTCCTGAGTCAAGTAATCATTTACATTTTAAGTCAAAATATGAATTGAATATAAACTAAGCACAATTCTTCCTCAGCAATTTCTTATTTTTTTTCTGGCATATTCTGTTTAACCCAGATAATCCTTGCCGTATTATGATACCCCACCTCCAACGAATAGCCAGACATTGAGGAACTGTTCCCCCTATTAACACTGGTCTGTTTAATCATAACAACAATACTATACCGCTAATGACCAACGCAAATATAATATGAACTGTTAATAAGAGCAACAATGCCGAAATTTCTTAACAACATCAGCACGCCGTTTATTGATTTCCATATTGTTATTAGGCACGGCCTTGTTTATCATAATATTAAAAGTATTATGACCTACTAAGTATAATAATAAAGACATACATTGAATTGATGGGAAAACCGATTTACTTTTAGGAGATAAAAGATACACACACATGAATTTGGAAGTTGATACACTTTGTTATTTTGCGTAGGGAAGTTTTTTTTAAGTAAAAACAATCATTGTTGTACTGTTTAGTTGTTGTCATCAGAGTAAGGAGGTTCAAGGGGCAGGTAAACAAAGAACATCAATGAAACGCCGATTCTTAAATAAACTGCAATGACCATGAAGAACGTCAACGTGGCCGTTGACTAGGTTTCTTACAACGAAGTCAGTAGCATGGTTGGGAAACACGACATTTACGTGTACTTGTAGATACACGTACGTGTAACAGCTGAGTTTAGAATACCTTTGGGAACGTGCACGTGTAGGCTCGCTGAATCTCGTATAAATCATTTTCCTCGTGCTATTGTAAATGTCGTTCTGAACTAGTATATATATACACGTTGTGCACGCAATTTAGTCTGGGTGACGTAGTGCTCACAAGGTGGCATGGATGACGTAGGGCACACAATATAGCCCGAATAACGTAGTGAACAAAAAAATGTAGCATGGGTGACGCTGTGCATAGAATGTAGCCTGGGTGACGTAGTGCACACAATGTAGCCTTGATGACGTTGTGCACACAATGTAGCCTGGATGACGTAGTGCACAAAATGGAGCCTGGATGACGTAGTGAACACAATGTAGCTTGGATGACGTAGTGCACACAATGTAGCCTGGATAACGTAGTGCACACGATGTAGCCTGGATGCCGAAGTGCGCACGATGTAAGCTGGATGACGTAATGCACACAAATTAGCCTGGATAACGTTGTGCTCACAAGGAAGCCTGGATGACGTTATGCACAAAATGTAGCCTGGATGACGAAGTGCGCACGATGTAGTCTGGATGACGTAGGGCACACTATGTAGCCTGGATGACGTAGGGCACACTATGTAGCCTTGATGACGTAGTGCACAAAATGTAGCCTGGTTGACGTAGTACACAACATGTAGCCTATATGCTTTGTGCCAGTGTATACAGTCAAACCTTGTTGGCTCGAACTCGCTTGGCTCGATTTCCTCGTTGGCTCGAACTCGATAAAAAAAGACCAATTGTTTCTTACTAATTGAAAGCGTTCCCGCTTGGCTCGATTTTCGCGAGGCTTGGGGTATTTTCCTTGGAGTATGTGTCAACGGGGTCGGACTGTGGTTCCAAATACGAGGAAAGTTGGTTATGTGACAGTTTTGTACAATTTGTCAAGCACAGCGTTCAATAACTGACGTGCATATAAATGAATAGCGTGGTAATTTATCCGCACGTTAATTATTTCATGGTTTAGCTTCGCCTATTTGATACAGGTCTGATATTGAACTTCATGCATAGACGAAAATAACCAAAAAGGTTCTCTGTTTCAGACGCAGTTCAACATGATACAACTAAAGACCCCGAACGACTCGGATATAACGAATCCTGCCATGTCCTTCGTCAAAAGCACATGTACTGAAGCACCCGTTCGTAATACAATAGGTCTCCAGTTCTATTAAGACTTTGAAAAATATGTTTGAATGAATTTTTTTAATCAGTTGGTGAAAAACGTCAATGTCGATTTTGTCATAATTGTGCCGCTTCTAGTAGCCGGAGGGAAACCTGTGTGCACAGAAATACGTCAAAGAAAGGCGATGTTACTACATTTAGTCACATATTTGGGCCGCTTTCAATAGCCGGAAGGAATTCTGTGTGCGTTGAAATACGTCAAAGAAACGAGATGTTATTACATTTTGCTTAATGTAAAAACATATCAAACGATCCCCATATCCGCTTTCAATTACATATACGTACAATAATGCTTCGATTTTAAACTGGATAAATATGCTTATTTGTAAAGGAAATTACCACTTTACTTGAATGGCGTAGACATAATTGCAACAAGAGATATCAAGGTCTAATTTCGGATGGCTAAAAAATCATTTATTCATCATATAATCTATATATAATAGAAATATGGTTATTCAAGAATTTGTTTAAAATCCCATTTACCATAACAAACGTCTTCAAAAGTTTTTTTTATAAATATGTGAAAATTGATTCACTTAAAGTTGTGTTCTTTGCAGGAAGTATTTAAAACACACGCCCATACACTTAGGCCTGTGTTCATGACAGGAAGTATTTAAAACACACGCACATACACTTAGGCCTGTGTTCATGACAGGAAGTATTTAAAACACACGCCCATACACTTAGGCCTGTGTTCATGACAGGAAGTATTTAAAACACACGCACATACACTTAGGCCTGTGTTCATGACAGGAAGTATTTAAAACACAAGCCCATTTGCTTAGAGTGTGTGAATTGCAGGAAGTATTTAAAACATATGCTCATTCGCTTAGGGCTGTGTTCATTGAAGGAAGTATTTAAAACACGTGCCCATTCGCCTACGGGTGGTGTTCATGGCAGGAAGTATTTAAAACACACGTCCATTCGCCTACGGGTGGTGTTCATGGCAGGAAGTTTTTAAAACACACGTCCATTCGCCTAGGGGTGGTGTTCATGGCAGGAAGTTTTTAAAACACACGCCCAATCGCCTAGGGGTGGTGTTCATGGCAGGAAGTTTTTAAAACACACGCCCATTCGCCTAGGGGTGGTGTTCATGGCAGGAAGTTTTTAAAACACACGCCCAATCGCCTAGGGGTGGTGTTCCTGGCAGGAAGTTTCTAAAACACACGCCCAATCGCCTAGGGGTGGTGTTCATGGCAGGAAGTTTTTTAAAACACACGCCCATTCGCCGAGGGTGGTGTTCCTGGCAAGAAGTTTTTAAAACACACGCCCATTCGCCTAGGGGTGGTGTTCATGGCAGGAAGTTTTTTAAAACACACGCCCATTCGCCGAGGGTGGTGTTCCTGGCAGGAAGTTTTTAAAACACACGCCCATTCGCCTAGGGGTGGTGTTCATGGCAGGAAGTTTTTAAAACACACGCCCAATCGCCTAGGGGTGGTGTTCATGGCAGGAAGTTTTTAAAACACACGCCCAATCGCCTAGGGGTGGTGTTCATGGCAGGAAGTTTTTAAAACACACGCCCAATCGCCTAGGGTGGTGTTCCTAGCAGGAAGTTTTTAAAACACATGCCCATTCGCCTAGTGGTGGAGTTCATGGCAGGACGTATTTAAAACATGTGTCAATTCGCTTTGGGATGTGCTAAATGCAGGAAGTATTTGAAACACATGTCAATTCGCTTAGAGCAGGAAGTTTCATTCGCTAAGGTCAATGTAAAATCGTTACATATAGATAAAGATTATAATGCATGACAAAGGCAGTTTAGTATTTAACATTTTATTTTAACAGTGTAATTTAAATGAACAACTGTGTGAGATAACGAAGAACGAAAATGGTAAAAAAAATGAAAACACAAAAATAAGTCTGTTTAAACTCAGTAAACAGTTTTTAACTGCTAACAAAATAATGTTCAATCATTCAGCGTGTATTTGTACATTTGTACAAGTTTTACCATATAAGGAAATTATACAACTTGAATAACATTCTGCGGTTTTTAATCTGAATAGGTGTAAGAAGAGTCAACAAGATGATTAGCTTTATACAATGAGCCATCGCGCCTAAAATAAGGCTGAAATCATGGAACTACTTTTCTTCTAAGTGTGTAGGATAAATCATTTTTACCACACCCTTTATTGAACAATTGTTAATATCGCTTAACAATGAAACGATCTCCTGATGTCATCATTTCGTTGGTTGCAGTTTTTCGTCTATTTTAAGGTTCACGTTGAACAATTAATTATGTTATTTGTTTACGCCTTGTGATCCCATATATAGTTCTAGTATCATCTGAATGATTTTGATGTGAAGATTAAAAAACCCGAAAAACAACCCACTTAAAATAAGTTTACAAAAGAGAATGTTTTTGGCTTGCAAATTAGTTAGATTCATGTACGATTCAACGAAAATAAAGACAAACTTACAAATTTCTCTCTCTCTCTCCCTATATATATATATATATATATATGTATAGTGTGTGTATATAATCATTTTGTTTACTTGTTTTTTATTAGCAAGCACTATTGTGTAAAAGATATCGAAATGATAAACCAGGGTCACAAGACATCAAGTTTATTATTTGAATATGAATATAATCTCCCATGGCAGGATCAAATAACAAGCCTTTATATTGTTCACCGAGATCTTCAAGTGTCACAGTGAATAGTTGACTTCAACGTTTACATAATAAGACTGGTGACTAACAATCATTATTCATGCAAGGAAATTAATGGCATAAAATCTTGATTAGGCACACGCTGAGACAATCTTTAAAATTATAAAGGAGTGGGTGGCTAGCTGTTCCTAGCAAATCCATACACGCATAATTATGTATTCTTATTCAGCAATTGAAATGCATTCATGGTGCAAAATGATTTGTAACATATGCATACAGTTTGTGCTAATAACATTGTTAACCAATCCTTGGTCTTTTGAAACGCGCAAATATATTATACCAGTATAGATACCATTAGCATACTTTTAAGTTAATAGTTGGAGAAGTTATGGCGATAAAATATATCAAAATAGCTTGACGACCAAATTCTTTGTCATGCATAGACTATTAAAATAATTATGAACACTTTTATAGAACGGCAACAAGTCAACTACTAGTATAATCTATACTTTTCTCTGGTATTCCAGAGTTTTCTTTTCGACTGAAAAGGGGGTCGAAATTCCACACCATTTAAAATCTCAAAATGTAAACTATTTACAAAATGATGATTTTCAACTCCTATTTTAGTCCACAAGTATAGATGTGTTTAAATTCAGCCTTATTCTCTAAAAAGTATTAAAATCCAGGATCTTAAAGAGGGCTTTGCTATCATTCTTTGCTTGAAATATGCTATGGTAAACTCACAATTTTAGTCATTTATCCTATTTTATACAATTTTTTAAGGACCCTGTCCCAATCCAAAAAAAAGTGGAAAAACCACTTTCGTCATACACAAAAAATGAAAACAAATTCTAACAGTTTTAACAAAATGTAAATGAAACTGTTGAACATCAGTTATTTTTGTCTTAGAACCCTGAAGTCAAACCAAAAAAAAATGTTAATATCAAAATATAATAATTTGATTATGCAAAGTGTATGTTTCAATCTTTGGTAAGTTCTGTGAATAATAAATAAATGACATAATTATCAGAGAAGACATTAAAAAGTAGTGCTTCGTTTAATACGTTGGAGCGTTATATGTGTTTTGTACATACAAATGATATATTATGTTGATCGAAAAGTGATCAATGTTTTCATGATACAAAATGCAAATGTATCCCATTAGAGAAAAACAAATAAGGTCAACAAAGATGTGTTTATCTATGTTTTAAGGTTGGCACTGTTAAACAGGTCCTTTAAACAAAATTCGTTAAATACAAAAATTGAAGTTTCCTGACTTCGTTTAAAAACGGACATTGGACTTTGATTATGCACCTTTAAGGAAAAAAACAAACAATATCCAAACATGTAATGACAAAATGTTAATGTTTTATACAATGCCGAAATAAATTCATCTATGCTACAATGGTAATTATCACAGTTCAAATTTTGAAGACGTGATCAAATCACGCCCGTCGTTTTCAGACAATGGTTTTCAACGAAAATCAATTTCGTTTCGGTTGTCGATAGGTAGCAAGTTTTGAACACTTCCAAACGCTCGAAAGAGCCTGAGTCTGCCGTGAAGCCGCTCAATAACGAGTAGCCCGTCACGTCTACTTGACTAAAAGTCACGTCAACGTCACGCGTAGACACTATCGACTGCGGGTTTCTTTCGGATTGCCTCGAAAAAGCTGCCACATCAGCGCTAAATGGCTGAGATTTCTGATCCTCACTAAAACCTGGTGCAAGATCAGATCGGGGATACAAGCTCCCTCGGTGAAACCGGCGCAACCGCTGGTGACGTCACACTCGACGACGCGAACGTGAAGTCGAACGCACCGCTGGACGCTGAATAGTCAGACACTGACGTCGATGAACTAGTGGCGTCAAAATCCACCGAGGCGAGTGACGTAGAAATAGAACAAACCGAGTCAGAAATGTCAGACATCTTTCTACAAATCAATTCTTTTTCAAACTCTTTGAGCTGCTGCATAAAGTTGAGGTTCGGCGAGATGACACCGCGGCGCGCGCGCACGAGGTCAAAGGCGTCCTCGAGCGTCATGTCGTTCTTGTACATGATGTAGGCGATGCAGACGGTAGCGGAGCGGCTGACTCCCGCCTGGCAGTGGACCAGCACTTTCCCGTCATTGTCCCGGGCGTTGTCTGCGATGAGAGACAAGATAATGTTAAAATGAGGTTTGAAGGATAAAATGTACAATGTCATGGTAAACTTTCATTATTTTTAAGATTTTCGTAAAAATATAATGCAGTTCTCTTTTGTTACGCCGAATTTCGTCTTCATCGGTATTCTACAAGCCTGTTACTTCAGTACGGACATTCTTTAAAAGCGTAAATATTCAAACTTAAAATTTAAACAGGGTATTCAACTCAAAGAGCGGAGTGATATGAACATGCTTGGCATTTAAAGGGTCCTTACCTTAGTGTGTATGGACCAATATAGTGGCTTATGTCAAGAATATGAAAACAAAGTTTAAAAATATAAATAGATGGTTTCACTGGTACTACTTACCAATGAAGTTAATGGCTTCGAGGAACCAGTCTGCGAGATTGGCCTGGTCGTTGTCATTAACGGGGATGTTCATATAGTCAAACTCGCCCTCGAACATGTTCTTGCACGTGGTGGACACGTTCAGGAGGCATGTGACACCCAGCTCCCGCAGCACGGCCGCCTGGCACGAGTGGGTGGAGTCGCCCAGGTAGAGTCCCGGTATGATCTCAACTGGACCTCCCTGCAGACAGACAGACGAACAATGTAATATTTAATTGTACATGTGCGTGTATGTTTTTTTAAAAATAATTTAGGTACGGGTGCCATCACAAACATACTCGACAATTAAACATTGCAGACATAACAGACAGACAGACGGACGGACGGACAAGACAAGCCTATGGACAAATCAAGACAAGATGCACATACATACATAAAACAATGCCGACAGACAGTGTCAGATGTATCATGTATATATATATAGGTGTACGTGTATGACTGCTTGTGTTCACAGATATATTTAATCCTTTTGTTCTGTTTTTCAAAGTACGCGCATAGTATACAATAATGATACAATAATGATTCAATAAAGATACACACGTGTATCGTTTATTCTGATTCAGAAGCTGAAAATATGAAATACTGTTCAACATGAAGCTTACTGCGTACAGTTAAGAAAGGAACTATAAAAGGCATTCTGAAAACTGACCTTTAATTTGATATGATTTACCTAACATTGAATGTCGCATACACGTTTTGAATGCATAGCTATTACCTTTTAAGTATCATTATCATTTGATCTTGAATCATGAATTAGACCCACTTTGTGTGGGCGGCCATGTATTCGCGGTGTGCAGTTTCTCCTGATAACGCGAGCACATCTCTATATATGGGGAAAGGAAAACCGCAAACTTAAATGGATGAGTTATAACATACATGTACATTACAACCACTGTTTTGACCCAACAAACGGACACTTGCTTTCAGTATTAATTTACTTGACGACGAAAATTACGAAATACAGACTTTATTTGCTTTTTGCTTTGTAGCGACATGTTATTTTTGGCGCTAATCGTAAATTATTTCTATTATTGGTTCTTTATAGAGGAGTTGTCTATATCACTTAATGTGTATTTAAATGAACACCATAATATAGACACATGTCCATTATATGGAACGATAAAGGACTCGCATTTATGAGATTTAATAATAAAATGTCCAAATACATTGTAGTTCGTATCGAGTGTTTTCGCCATATTCGGTCTCTTTCAAAGCAAAGGTCGTGTTTCCCCAGTATATTATAGCTCAATGAAGACCACTGAAGCTTTGACAATAGTAGGTATATAAAAGTAACGATCATTTATTATATAGCAATAATGTGACAAAAATATTATGTTGTCATTTACGCTCCCTTTGATAAAAATCATTGGCGACAAACGCGGCGCAAACCGCAGTCGCCATAATGCTATTGATACAAAG
This sequence comes from Mya arenaria, assembly GCF_026914265.1. NCBI lineage: Eukaryota > Metazoa > Mollusca > Bivalvia > Myida > Myidae > Mya > Mya arenaria. The sequence goes on from NC_069133.1 coordinate 11,917,400, forward strand.
TGGTTTGCGGTAATAGAGTCAATTGATCTGAGGTCACTCGTCAGTAAACCTCAGATATTACAATCCTTGCTTCAAGTAATTTATGTTCCGTGCTTTACCCACTGAGCCGATCAACTTCTATGAAAAACCGCATTATACAATAAACCTACAATCCTAAAACCAAAATTGGGTTTTTCACCTTATTGAGCAAACCTCATAGTTGCATCATGGTTATATGTAATTCAACACTCAGATATGTGTAAAAACTACACAGCTTGGCCGAATATGAAACCTCCCTTGTAAAAAAACACACACAAAAGCACAAGAAACCCTCAAATATTATCTAATTTCAATAATAGGCAGGGTGATGTATAAAACGTGCCTATAAATAGATCTGCCAAACAATATCTAACTCCCAATCCCGTTAAAAACAGTGTGTAAACCTAAAAATAGCCCGGACCGTTCCTAATGCAGACTAGGAACTATTTCTTCCTTGTGTGAAATATCACGAATATATAGTAGCTATCGGCACTCCTGAAAGCGTGGAATGGATATGTTTCTGTTCAGCACATGATGTTCATTACCTGACGGGCTAATTAATAGCGAAACACTCCCCCGTACATCTTTAATTAAGCCTAAGTACCGATAGTTATCTTTTACACGATGCTCATGTTTTTTCATCCTATTTTTACCACACCCTCATCTCTGGTGCTATAATTGAAAAATAAAGTCATCAGATAAAAAAGAGAATCGATCTGTTATCATTGTTTTATGTAACTGACTCTTAGTGAACGAAGTTCATTGAACTCTGATGTCAAGTTCGTTGATTGCCTATAGATTAATATCAAATCATCAATACATTTTCAATTATTTTGTCTGTAATTGCTTTTTCTAACATGAAAACTGTTCTTTTTGCACTTGTCTTAAATACTTTTAATTTATGTTATCTTTATTATGGACAAAATAAAGAATGTCCCTGTATGTTTTTAATAATGTACCAGCGTAATGAAGAAACTATATATAGAAATAAATACCAGCTCTTAAAACCCCCCTGAAATTAAATAACAGTTTTTAAAGATGACTTAATTAATTTTGAAAATTGTCACACGCTTTGAGGTAGTATCTCTCCGTATCACGAAAAATGTTACCATCGAAAGGCATGACGTTGTTTCAGAAAAAATCGTCTTAGGCACAGTTTCATTTTCCCGCTAGTACATGGAACACCACCCGGAAAGTTCTTCAACTTCAAAGTTCAATGATTATCTTGTGTATAACCGCGGTTTTCCATTACTTCAAAGAAACGTACGATATGTGTAATTTGTTTCATTTTGTAAATTCACAAGTGAATGTAATACTACATGATGGTGAGCATTACATAGTTTTTTGCGAAGTTTTTCACCTGCACGTGTTCAGGTGGGATGGCAGACAATTTTCGGCCGCATTCAAATTAAATTTGTCTTCATTCTAGTTCAAATTTCGTGACGCCAGATAGGTATGATTTTGCAGTATTTGAAGGCCGGGGATCGGGCGATAATTATTCGAAAATTGTTCTGTGATGTAATACTCTTTATATAGGAACCAATACACAAATAAAAACACACGATTGTTTATATTTAACTAAAGCATGACTTTCCTGTTCTACTAATAGTTAATCGATGAAAATACTACATGATTTTGTTGGACCTTTTCTGTGTTATCTTATTCACATGACTACTACTATTTGCAACTATGCATTGTCAAGCTCTTGTTCATAATTTCAACTGGAAACAAACTTAAAGACGTGTTTTACCTTGCCAGTTCTGTACTTCGGGGGTGGGGCCAGGGAGATGATTGCAGGGTTCCCATTCTGGCCCACACAGAGCGCCGGAAATTTCTCCTGGAAACTAGTAAACCCACCTGAAAACAGACAAACACATATTTTGTTATTAAATGACATACAAGCAAATATACAGCAACCAACCTTTTCAGGTAATATTGCAATAAAACATTAAATCGATGGATTATGTCTACTAAAGTATGCTCTTTCAAAGTCACGGTAGGCGATATGTGAAGCGAACTACTTTTTTGCCCTTGTCCAAAGGGACGCGCGGGTTTAAGATAAACAATTTCCGGTAATTTCAGTTCAAATAGGCCTGAATTTATTTAAATCACGGCGATACTTGAAATGATAGCTTTAACAAGGCAATTTAAACATTAAACATCTCTCCGCTCGCAATAAAGAAAGCCTGTCATTTTGATAACACGTCAAGACGGGATGTTGTTGTTTAGTACCGGAAGGAGGGGAAATAAGGCATTTCCGGCCGTCGGAAGCCTGTCATTATACATGCATCACATAAGTGTGACAAAACAGCTCGAATGATCAAATGTCCAAAGATCGATACCAATCCCAGCCCGTGATTAGGATGTATTGTTTTTCTAACATTACAAAGTCTGGGTACTGATTATAAAGTTAATTAATGTGGTCAACCTGGGATTGGAAATTGCGGTCATGTTTATAGTAATAATAATAACAAATACACGTGGTAAATGAATAATTCAACATTTTCTCACACCTTGGTCACGATGCTTGTCCATTAACATCATCATTTGCGGATAGAACGTTTAACTTATTTCTTTCTAAAGTCGAAGTAAACAAGTTTTATGATACAATCCACATTTTCTGTTTCTTTGAAATCAAAGCAGCCCACGGGGCACGCCGCGAGTCTGAGCAGGGTGGGGCAGGCGCATGTAACGAACCGTGTTTCCGAATGGCTCTTCAGTACACAGTACAGGTTAATAAACGACTTGGAAAATCATAAAAACATCCTAAATTAGCACCAAATCTCAAAGATTATCAGCATGTTATCCTAATTTCCGGGTGTTTTACCTGAGCAAGCAAAAGAACAGGTAGAGCAATAAATATCTCTTAAATCTCTTATTTTTTTCTCCCGCTATGCCGTAATTACGCGTCTGTCGGCAATATTTCTGAATTACGGAGTATTTTTTCCAGAGCAGGCACTCCCACCTAACTAGCCTGGTTATGTTACGAGATCTACTATAATCGCAAGCGGACTACTTTTATTGGAAAGATGTTTTCATTCAGAACACTGCTATATTCCGTTCAGTATGGGAAATCCAGAGCCCCATCGATCGATCGCCTTTACTGAGAAAATTGTCACAGATTTCATTCAACAACATAACTATGCCACTGATTTTCTTGAAAGGAAATACAATTTCATTCATGGGCTGATTTTGTACCTGAAATGTAGCATCCTTAAAGCGAGTGTTATGTTTTTGGTGTTGAAGTATTGTGTAATGCAATTTTACAATTCCATTCAATTTCTATTAACCGATTTTTCGAACGTTTTCACAAACGACATGAAGTAGAAAATTTGATTTAAAGTGACGTCATAGACTTCAAACTTAATAAGCGCAATGCAATTGCTCGTAAGCAGACGAAACTTTCCCTAACAGCTGACGTCAAAAGGAGAAGCTCATAATATCCGAAAGTAAGAGATTCTAAATATGGCATCAATGCTGTTTATGGTCTTCAAGGCTAACGCGTTTTTGTCATCTTTAATTTGTATGACTTCTAGCAAAAGTTCGTCAGTATTATTTACAAGTCGTCACCGACTGTGATGTCAACATATATTATTTAACAAGTTTAAGGTCATGTCGGTTGAAAACTTGCAAGTACTTTCTGATCAAATGAAGGTTAACATACACGATGTTGGTGAATACAAAAAGTTATCTGTAGCGTCAGAAAAATTGGGCAAGATTATCGTAAAAGACGGTATGACTAGGTTTGTGGTTTTCGCTATGATTTACTTAGACTTAGTAATATCCAATGTAAACAATTATCACCCGGTATGGCGCAATAGCCGATAGTTCTCAGTAGGGGGCCAAATCAGAGTCGCGCGAGTTTCATAATGGCCTATTTAATACAATTTTCGAATCAATAGCTTGGCGTGGGGGTAAAGAACTAAAGATCCCAGCGTCTTCAAATTATAACCGCTTTGAATGAAGTAAAATAAATAGAATTAGTGCCACGATAAGTCAATAAAAGCCATAGGTCGGAATCTAAGCCAAGGTATTAGCACAATAGGCGCCTTTTCCGGTTCACCATTTTGAACATCAAACACGTAGAGGGGCATGGGTTAATGTCCGAAAACGATGGCAAATTGATAATAAATACACGAATAACAAATATGATATCCAACTTAAGCACATATATTACGTAAATGGTACATGCTTTATATATTATATATGCTTTCAATTTTATCATTTGATATCGCAAGACCAACACTTTGTCATGATTTCAGAAATTTTCTGAACTTCTTCATTAGTCAAATGGGGTATATCTCCGAAAAAGCGAGATTTGTTTTACTTGAGCCACACCTGAAAGAAGCTGCAGGCGCTTTGCCGATCCCAACTATTGATCGCCGAGGCGACAGCACCATCTGCGTCCTCCCGGCGCTTACGGACATGGATAAGACACCAAGGGAAATGAAAAGCGGCCATGGTCGCTTCTCATGTGAAATATCGCATGAATACGACACGGAAAAAGTTACATAACTACCTATCATCATGATTAATTCAAAACAGCGGTCTGAGTGCAACAGGCTTTCTTTTTTTCTTGATCACTAATTGGCAAAAAACGCTTGAATAACGAAACACACTGGATTGCTTTGTACGAGGTCATACTTAGATTAACGTGAATTCATGGATGATGTATAAGTAAACGAGAAAAAAATCATGAACATTTAAGAAGGCGAATGAGTATATTTGTTTTAACTTGCGAAATTAAAAAGACAATCCACAGCTGCATATGATATAGCTTTAACAACTTTATAAAATATTGTTATAAATGTTTCCACAATGCATCTTTAATAAACGAGCGTTCTAGTATATTTCAAGGTCAGGAAAGGACTTCCATCTTAATTCAGTTATGGCCCAAAATTTATCTACTGTATTTCAAATCCATCTGATCTGCTTCAATAGTTTAATAGTAACGATTTCATCATATTTAATATTATAACCGAAGTACGAGCAACTCCATTGTTTAGCGTATCAACGCCTTAAAAGATCTCATGCAGTTCACCGATCTATAGAGACGGTATAATATTTGTATTTTGCCAAAAAGATAAATACCCCCACGCAGGTGTTACGATGAGCGTGTGTTAATACACAATCCCATTACTTTACCTTTTAAGGCCAAAAGGATTATAGGCAAGTAGATAGGAACATAATATTGGTATACTTGGCATACAGCCAGCGCTTCAATTCCCCCTGTATTTAAATTTTGAAATGTAATCCAATTTAAACTAAGGCACGTTTGCTGGCGAAGTATTGATCTATTCATATCAACAGTGTGTGTATTCATTCACGAGAATGTTGTAATTATCACTAATTAACGGTATAAAAGTCAATCATTTGCTTTCGTGAATGTAGCAAAACTGCGTAATGAATATATTTATGTTTGTTCGAGAGTAAAAAATAATTCCCATTCAAATAAAAAAAAACATGAAAAAGAAAACCCCCTGATCATATCACTTGTTTTGTGAACGGAACCTGATACTTCATTCTATTCATGTTAATACAATTGGTAGTCTAAAAACTAAAACGCCAGAGGCGACGTGAACAAAACTCGGTCATTCACCAGGTAAACAGTAAACGTAACGTCTAATTTCCTTTGCCGGCGGCGTTTTACTACAACGGAAACCGCTAAGTACCGTGCCTACTCTCAGCCCCCGCACGTGATTAAAACTTCACGTCAAGTTTACATTATGGTCTCTCAGCGAACAACTAATATATAACGTTACGCGTACACCTACATTACATATGTCCATGAGTGGGTTAGTCTAAGTAATTATCAATAACCGTGATAAACATATAGTTTTATACACACGGCAGGAAATGTCAAAATCATAGCATATCTGACATATGTCGAATAAAATTGAAGACATTTGTAATTTGATAAGCATCTATTCCTTTCAGTTACCTGTCATTTTAATGAAATTTACATCCAGGCGTGTCAAGTCCGCTCCATTTAGCTCAAGTTGGTTTTATTTATCAAATTAAAGTTGAATTGCAATCATTCTCGTGCAATGGCATATACATCTGCGCTTACAGTAACATGTGTATACTGTCTCGTACATTGTATGTAAAATGACTTACCAACAATAAAGTGGACCCGTTCTATCTGCACCTGTTGCTTCAGACTTTTCAGCACCGGATAGAGGTTCGAGTCCTTGGCCGACTCGGCCAGATCCGCGGTGTCGGCGTCATATAACACTACGCGCTCGTATTCGTTGTCAATCAACAGTCGTCGTCGGCGCTCGCACGTGACAATGTTTTCCAGATTCACGAATCCGTTTGAGCGTCGTTTCAATATAGGTGGACAGTACACATTGAGAGCGTCCAGTACGTGATTGTTGTTGTAAGCCATAAATGGCCGGCAGTCCAGCACAAGTGTCGTGCCGTCGTTGTTCTCGACATATTTTGCAGCGTCGGCGGCGGTAATGCCGCTCGCGATGTTCTCTTCCACGCCTGACATATCCATAGATATGCTAGTGCACTCTTTAATATCTTGTCTCATTTGTTCAGAACACGATCTCACAATTTCTAACCTATTCCCTCGAGTGAATGAACTACAACTGAAAAGCTATTGATAAATTCAATGACCTTATGAATGGAGTAGGAATACTATTTCCGCCACTTATGAATGAAGCCTCGCACTGTTAACAATTATCGATTATACCTCCGCGATAGTAAGTAGTTCTCTTAGCTAATCAGCGATAACAGCCCACGTATACAGATTTTCAAATGATTTTAAATAAAGACAACTCAGTCATAAGAATACAAAGCATGATGCACATGATATAAACATGAAATACTGTAACATTTATTTTATAAGCTTATGTCAAAACCACAGCTCCGCCTATTTTACCAAATTTGGCTAATGAATGAATGAATGCAGGCCCGTGAGAGAGTAAATATCAAAGGCTTGACCTAGTGACAATGTTTACATTTGGTCCAAAATTAGATAAAGGATGTCCCTGAATAAGATTGTATTTAGAAATGTGATAAAAATATCGAGCTGCCGCTTTTTGTTTACATAGATAGGGTAGGTAGAATTGTTCATATCATGAAGGGATGGACTTATTACAAAAACAGATTGACGGAATTGGCTAACATGCACATGTTTTCTATTCTACTTGTCCTATTTCATCATCATACCTATAGAAACATCATAACATCATGTTTACTAGCAAAAAACGACATAATGTAGCTCATCATCACATCATCATTATCATCATCATCATCATCATCATCATCATCATCATCATCATCATCATCATCATCACATTATCATCATCATCATCATCATCATCATCATCATCATCATCATCATCATCATCATCATCATCATCATCATCACCACCACCACCACCACCACCACCACCACCACCACCATCATCATCATCATCATCATCATCATCATCATCGTCGTCGCCAGCAGCAGCAGCAGTAGCAGCACTTCAACAACAACAAAAACAGCGGCAGTAGCAGTAACAACAACAACAACAGCTATACAATGCATTATATATAAAACAAAAGGTTGATTACAACAATTAGGTGTAACCATCATCTACACGTATCTAGATGACGGGATCAAGGCGAAGTATTTATTACAATAACTTTTGATTTATAAATATCAAATGTATTCGTTCATCCGTGATATGAATTGCTTGACATTTAAAATATGATATGAATTGCTTGACATTTAAAAAGGCGCAATTAAACGTTACTGTCTCCACAATCAAACTATTGAATGTGATCATTATCACTTGAGAACGTTAAACTTTAATATTTCGTTTTTTTTAATCAGGTTGTTGACATTTGTCGACATTGCTGGAGACATTGCGGACAAAACTGAAGGTATCCGATGATCATTGAACAGCTTTTCTGACACAACCACCTAACACTCACCCTTCTCTCCCTTCCCCCTCTCCCCCCTCCCTCTCTTTCTCTCTCTCTCCCCCTCCCTCTTTTTCTCTCTCTCCCCCTCCCTCTCTGTTTCTCCCTCTCTCCCCCTCCCTCTCTCTCTCTCTCTCTCTCTCTCTCTCTCTCTCTCTCTCTCTCTCTCTCTCTCTCTCTCTAAATAAATAAATAATTAATTTTAGATACTTAGTGGACGGTGATAATATAGAATTACAAATTTATTGAAATGCATCAGTTAACCCACGGAGCATAGTTTGTTTCACCTGGATTGATTCTACTGTCATGGGGATGTTTTCCTGCATGATAGAAAACAACAGCAACAACAACAACTAAAACAACAATGACAGTAAAAAAAACAAAAACAACAACAACAACAACAACAACACACCACCACCACCACCACCACCATAACAATCACCATTAACACCATCACCCAAACCAACAACAATAACTACACCACCACCACCACCACCACCACCACCACCACGACCACCTACACTATCAACAACAACAACAACAGCAACAACAACAACTAAAACACCACCAACAACAACGAAAACACCACCACCAACAACAAAAACAAACAACAGCATTACTCGGTAACTGTATGGTGTAAATTTGCCCGAGTGCAGGTAAGTCAAATACTTGTTTATTGTCTTAAGAGGATAAACGTGGGTAAGAAGCGGAGATTGTTACATTCAAGACAAAGCGCATTGTTGTTACAAGAAACAAGGACCACCTCATGGATCAGCTGCACCTTCCCATTCACTGACATTGAATGGTTTTGTCCAGATTTATTTTAGTTAGCCATGAATTATATTTAAACGTGATAAATTACTTGATTTGAAAATATCTTTAGGATTAAAGAAATCATAAAGTGTTCCACAACTATGCTCATCTAGCCGTGGATACTGTTGTCACTGTTATCATACGATATACAATACCAAACAAATTCAGTGCGGAATGAATTTAATGTTGAGAATTCCTTATTAAACTACAAGACATGATGACGTTTGTGTTGATGACTGCCGGACACTAGTTCACAATCCTATTTATTGTTTCATCGAGGCCGATGTAGATTCACTGGCTGTATCAGATATGTGCTACATAATTATAGTTTTAATGACTGTGTCAGATATGTGCTACATATAGTTTCAATGGCTGTGTCAGATATGTGCTGCATATAGTTTCAATGGCTGTGTCAGATATGTGCTGCATACAGTTTCAATGGCTGTGCCAGATATGTGCTACATATAGTTTCAATGGCTGTGTCAGATATGAGCTTCATAAAGTTTCAATGGGTTTATTAATTATGTGCCCAAATGAAGAGTCAATGACTGTGTCAGATATCTATCCCATAAAGGATATGTGTCCAATGTAGATTCAATGGCTGTGTCAGATATCTATCCCATAAAGGATATGTGCCCAATGTAGATTCAATGGCTGTGTCAGATATCTATCCCATAAAGGATATGTGCCCAATGTAAATTCAATGGCTGTGTCAGATATCTATCCCATAAAGGATATGTGTCCAATGTAGATTCAATGACTGTGTCAGATATCTATCCCATAAAGTATATGTGCCCAATGTAGATTCAATGACTGTGTCAGATATCTATCCCATAAAGGATATGTGCCCAATGTAGATTCAATGACTGTGTCAGATATCTATCCCATAAAGGATATGTGCCCAATGTAGATTCAATGGCTGTGTCGGATATGTGCCCCATGCAGCTTCAATGGCTGTGTCATATATGTGCCCCAAGTAGCTTTAATGGCTGTGTCATATATGTGCCCCAAGTAGCTTTAATGGCTGTGTCATATATGTGCCCCAAGTAGCTTTAATGGCTGTGTCATATATGTGCGCCAAGTAGCTTCAATGGCTGTGTCATATATGTGCCCCAAGTAGCTTTAATGGCTGTGTCAGATATGTGCCCCATGTAGCTTTAATGGCTGTGTCATATATGTGCCCCATGCAGCTTCAATGGCTGTGTCATATATGTGCCCAAAGTAGCTTTAATGGCTGTGTCAGACATGTGCCCCATGCAGCTTCAATGACTGTGTCATATATGTGCCCCAAGTAGCTTCAATGGCTGTGTCATATATGTGCCCCAAGTAGCTTTAATGGCTGTGTCAGATATGTGCCCCATGTAGCTTTAATGGCTGTGTCAGATATGTGCCTCAGGTAGTTTCAATGGCTGTGTCAGATATGTGCCTCAGGTAGTTTCAATGGCTGTGTCAGATATGTGCCTCATGTAGCTTCAATGGCTGTGTCAGATATGTGCATCATGTAGTTTAAATGGCTGTGTCAGATATGTGCCTCATGTAGCTTCAATGGTGGTGTCAGATATGTGCCTCATGTAGCTTCAATGGTCGAATATGTGCCCCATGTAGCTTCAATGGTCAGATATGTGCCTCATGTAGCTTCAATGGTCAGATATGTGCCTCATGTAGCTTCAATGGTCAGATATGTGCCTCATGTAGCTTCAATGGTCAGATATGTGTCTTATGTAGCTTCAATGGTCAGATATGTGTCTAATGTAGCTTCAATGGCTGTGTCAGATATGTGCCTCAGGTAGTTTCAATGGCTGTGTCAGATATGTGTCTAATGTAGCTTCAATGGTCAGATATGTGTCTAATGAAGCTTCAATGGCTGTGTCAGATATGTGCCCCATGTAGCTTCAATGGTCAGATATGTGCCCCATGTAGATTCAATGGTCTGATATGTGTCTAATGTAGCTTCAATGGCTGTGTCAGATATGTGCCTCATGTAGCTTCAATGGTCAGATATGTGTCTAATGTAGCTTCAATGGTCGAATATGTGCCCCATGTAGCTTCAATGGTCAGATATGTGCCTCATGTAGCTTCAATGGTCAGATATGTGCCTCATGTAGCTTCAATGGTCAGATATGTGCCTCATGTAGCTTCAATGGTCAGATATGTGTCTTATGTAGCTTCAATGGTCAGATATGTGTCTAATGTAGCTTCAATGGCTGTGTCAGATATGTGCCTCAGGTAGTTTCAATGGCTGTGTCAGATATGTGTCTAATGTAGCTTCAATGGTCAGATATGTGTCTAATGTAGCTTCATTGGCTGTGTCAGATATGTGCCCCATGTAGCTTCAATGGTCAGATATGTGCCCCATGTAGATTCAATGGTCTGATATGTGTCTAATGTAGCTTCAATGGCGGTGTCAGATATGTGCCTCATGTAGCTTCAATGGTCAGATATGTGTCTAATGTAGCTTCAGTTGTCAGATATGTGTCTAATGTAGCTTCAGTTGTCAGATATGTGTCTATTGTAGCTTCAGTTGTCAGATATGTGTCTAATGTAGCTTCAATGGTCAGATATGTGTCTAATGTAGCTTCAATGGTCAGATATGTGTTTAATGTAGCTTCATTGGCTGTGTCATATATGAGCCCCATGTAGCTTCAAGGGCCAGATATCTGTATAATGTAGCTTCAATAGCTGTGTCAGATATGTGACCCATATAACTTTAATTTTCGTGTCAGATGTGTGCATCATGTAGCTTTAATGGCTGTTTCAGTAATGTTCCCCATTTAGCTTTAATGGCTGTGTCAGTAATGTGCCCCATATAGCTTTAATGGTCAGATATGTGTCTAATGTAGCTTCATTGGCTGTGTCATATATGAGCCCCATGTAGCTTCAATGGTCAGATATGTGTATAATGTAGCTTCAATGGCTGTGTCAGATATGTGCCCCATATAGCTTTAATTTTCGTGTCAGATGTGTGCATCATGTAGCTTTAATGGCTGTTTCAGTTATGTTCCCCATTTAGCTTTAATGGCTGTGTCAGTAATGTGCCCCATATAGCTTTAATGGTCGTGTCAGATGTGTGCTTCATGTAGCTGTAATGGCTGTGTCAGTAATGTGCCCCATGTAGCTTTAATGGCTGCGATAAATTTGGGCCCCCGTGTTGATTCAATGGCTGTATAACATATGTGCCTCCATGTTGTTTTTGTGGCTGTGTCAGATATGTGCCCAATATGGCTTCAATGGCTGTATTCAATTTGAGCCACATCTAGTCAATAGTTGTGTCAGATCTGTGCACACTAAAAATTCAAAGACTGTGTCAGAAAGGAAAATTTCTTCTGTACTTGGTTCGTTGTAATGTATTTCAGCTGGATTGTGATGAAAATTCCAGGTTGTAACAGAAACCAGTTATGTGTCCGTTTCGGAAGCCAAGAGGGTGTTTAATTGTTGGAGATCGAACCAACGACCTCCGTGTTGAGAGGCGGGCTGTGTATTATTTTTAGAAATAATGCTTCAAGTTGCATTAATTTGAACAGTTTCATACTACTAGTATGCTCAAAACATTCACGGAGGCGTTTGGCAACGATGAGAAAATATGCTGTTTACATAGTTCACGTTGTTCTTAGCCTTGTATCACATATCAGCAATGACAACAGCAACAATAACAACACAACACATCAACTGAGCCGAATTTCAATTTTTATCAAATATGCGCGTGGGATTTTCCGTGAAAGTTTAAACCGTCATATTTACATCATTCTCGCATACATCTTGTGTTTTTTGAAAACGTTTTTTTTTTATTTCTTTGTTTTAAATGTGAGAGAAGAAATCAAAATCAACTATAATGAAACATGAACATTAAACGAAAATACAGTTTATAATCGGATCAATACAAGGGCATACACATTATTTTCAAAAATAGTATTTTTAATAGTAAACGAACTAAAACGCATCCTGCATTAAAAATGGGTCGGAGCAAGCCCCGAAAACCTTATACCAACTTGGGCCCAGTCTAGCTACGCCCCTGACAAATTAAAGTTAAATTTAGACTCTACCGAGGGAAGAGTTGTTGCGAAACAAGTTTATATCATCACTCAAACAAAAAAAGAAGGTAATGCGAAACACTAGAACAAACAAAGTAACATGACTAATATTAACAAAATTTGAGCTATAAATGATCATACAAAATCACTGATTTAAAAAAGTGATCATGAAAAGGCAATATTGATTTTGTCAAACATTTACCTCAATGCAATCGATATGTATATCGTAAACAAATACTTTGTTTTAACTTTCGCAACTTTTAAAAGCCGAAAACCAATTGACAGTTGCGTATGATTCATTCTGCTTTAATTAAAACCTTTCAAGTGAAAACGCATTTAAAGTTGCATAGTACCATATAATATGGCGGATATGACGTCACCAAGACGTTATCTTGAGACTGGAAGCGGCTTACGGTGCGAATCTGCGTGGAGTCCAATGCCAGAACACCTTATCAACTTCCGGGACAAGGCAGACGAGCCACCATCTCCGGATGTAGGAGTGAGCAGAGGCGGAAATGAACACATATGTAGCACGTGCGATATGACGTTCAAGACGCGCGCGCAGATGATTTACCACCAGGCGGCCTTCTGCATCGGCAAGTCGCTCGACGAAGATAGTATTCCTTCACCGGAACTGGATTCTCCGGAACCAAGTCTTGGACTTCCGGCCGAGGCGACGACGTTGGTTGAAAAATCGAATAAGTCACGGTCGTCGCAGCCGAAGAAGTCGACGGCTCGAGCTGCAGATGATGCCATTGTTGACGGGGGAGACATAGCCGGCGATGGAACTGCCAGGGAGAAAACTGACGCAGACGCCACAAAGGTATATTACATTATTATGAACTTCTTTCTTTTTTCTATGACATGCACTTACTTAATTTCAGTTTAGGATAACTCAGGATTAGGACATAGCCCCCATTTTTATTAAGAATACCAGTACTTAGTTGCAATTAGTTGTTATTCAGACATAAGGCAAATTCGCATTTAAGATTGATTTTACACACAACATAACTGGTTTCTAGGCAGGAACAGGGCCTAAGTTTTGGCCTTTACCTGTATTCACAAAATGTATAATAAATTAATTACTGTGTCTTCTCATGAATGTTTTAAGCCAACACAATTGCCGGTATGGCGGAAGGCGTCGAACGGAACGGTGCCCCCACACAGCTTTCGGACGGACAGTCTCGCATCCTCCGCTTTATATGTCTGTAAGTGCACGTTGAAAAAATCTGATATTGTTTTTTTGTGCTTCAATCTATACAGGAACTCCCATATCCCGTGGGCAGAGCTTAACTGTTCAATAACTAAGGTGCGTTGTCAAAGCGCTCGTGTGTTAGTTCAATAACTAGGGTTGTGGGTGCCGTAACATAATGCGAAAATAGTGAATTGGACAGCAGATAATGAATAAGTCTTGTCTGGGTTATTAGGTTGAGCGAGAAATGTACTGTGTGGAAAGTTAAAGAAAGAACAGTACGTGTAATGCACCAGTCAATTGTTACCACGGTCCCCAACCCCCAGGTCCGGGGAATAGCGGGGACTTTGACTTTTGGTCCAGCCAGGACCCATTTCCTCGGCTATCTCCGGTATACACCCGGATCTGGGGCTGTGGTTACAATTCACTGTTTCATAACTGTAAACGAGATATAATAATATATCTACAACGAGATGAATGTTTCTACCTACATGACAACTTTTTTACCCCATAGGTCTTGCCCACATACGATCAGAGCGAGTTCCGGGTACAGTTATCCCGGTTGACGGAGGCGCTACTTTTGTTGTCGACGGAGAAGAGTTTAAGGGCTGCGAATATGACGTCATCACCGACCCTGGAGAGCAGTTAACATGGGAATGCTGTGACGTTATCGGTGGAATCCCTCGGCGTGCGATAAAGGGAGGCTACGACAAAAACGGACTACAATTATTTATTTCTCGAGTTACTGCCCCTGACGGTACGTGGTGGTGTGGTAAATATGCGCCGCAGGAACAGCAATGCAGCTACGCCTGGGACGGCGGGGTGTACACATCAAACGACATTGAATTTCTTTGTCTTAAACCTGAAGAGATTAACTCAGAGATATTAGAAACGTAACATTCGAATGCCTTTGAAGTTTTGTTTTACTGGACACATGATCGCACATCGGACAAAGGGGCAGTATAAACGTAACCACAAACACTTCGCCTTTATGAGTGTCCCCCCTTTATGCCATCTTCTCGCTGGTTAGTTATCACGCGACTTCAAAAAACTTCTGAATGTACCTTCATTTTTTCTTTTCTTTCAAAGTACCATTTCTCGGAAATCATTTATAATTGTAGGTTTCATTCGTCATTGTTTCTTTATAAGTGCTTCACGTCTAGACGTTAATTCCGACGTCATATTTGTGGATATATAATGAAATAAAATGGATGCCATCCTCATAATTATACCAATTAATAGTGTGTTTTACGTACCACAGACCTATAAAATCAATATCGAATAACGAATACAATCGAACCTGCTATTTCGATTTATGACCGAGTATGTTATCAAAATTAAAAGTAATGATTTGAATAACGTTGCATGAACGAATTACAAACTGAGAGTGAAATGCTGTACATAAAAGTGTTTAAACATTCAAACAATGTAATCGTCAACGTAAGATTTAATTCAATTAGTGTTTACGCTCACACCCCTGGCAATCGCTGAACGGATTCGATAGTTTAGAAGGTTTTCGACATAAAAGACCGCCAATGTTCTTTGCCGTTTAGTCATTTATTGGCTTTATTTAAAGTGCATTGTCCAGCGGTTTAATTCCCTTAAGTGATAAAGAAGACCAAAATTAAATAATATTTTTTTTCTTAGATATAACTTCAGTGACACTCTTATAAGTTTAGTTTATTCTTCTTCGTTTATTCAAATGTTTTACTGAACATTTCTATTGTATAGTGAATGCAATCATATGTAATTAATATTCCAGCAATTCATACGTTTATCTCTAGTTTTTGATATTAATTTTTTTATTTGATTTAAGTAGTTTTTCCATTTAAATCACCAGAGGAAAACTGTTTCCTCTTGATTTTATGAACAACATCTTCTTTTAAAGCGGAAATTACGTCATGTGCATAAACACGTGCCAGATCCTTTATTTTTTTCACGAGTGGCGAAGCGAGGGAAATTAAATACGATATTAAACTGAAATCTTTAATATTTCGTTTATATACATAAATGCCTTTTCCCGGAGTTGTATTAGTGTTGTGATTTTTTCTAAATACCCTTTTTTGAAAAGAGTGTTTGCTACACCGCTTACCAAGGGATGCTTATCACGCAAAGTCTTAAATGCTGACGACATACCTGTCATTCCTTTTTCAGGCTAGTCGGGATTTTTTCTAATATTTTTTTAAAGTGTTCTATTTACTCGTGTTTTAGTGCAAACATTTACTAGGAACATTCATCCATGATTTTTTATTAATGCATCTTTGTTCCAAATAAAAACAGTTAATCGATGGAAGTATTTTTCAATTGAACAGGGCATAAATTCATGACCAAAATAGCACTGGTCGCCATTTTCTAAATTATTTTCTTTTGTAAAGGCCAAAGGTGTAAGCAAAACAAATGTGAATCAATATCGGATTTACCACAGGTGCTCGTCACATTGCCTGGATACAGTAATAAATAATTTTTTATTTTTTTTTATCTTTTTTTTTTTTTTTTTTTTTTTTTGCAAGATAGTGAATATTTGTAATTTAAATTATTTTTTTTCCACAATTGTTCATGAAAAAAATTCGTATATAAATATAAATAAATATTCCAAGTTTTCGAGTTTGTTTCATAATACAACGGTCGTGAGTCACCACTAGCTTTCAAAGATTCGATTCGATTGAGGACGGGTCGTTTTCCAGACAAAGAGTGAAGACAACGCTAGGTTTTCGACAGATTTTTAAGCGGGTGGGGTAAAAATATCACTTAATTGTTGTGTGAATTTGCCAGGAAGTTGATACTACAAAGTCACATAGTTAAAAAAGAAATTTGATCGATGATATAACATCGAATCTATGTTTCAAGAGAACGTTTGAAAAACAGGATATCTATTCTTCTATCCGGTAAGTTATGTTCACTTGCAAAAATACATTTATTTAAACACATGCAACTTTTTTATATCAAATTATTATTTGGCAAGACTTGATTTCAAAAGTTGTTCTTAAGCGTGATATTTCCACTCCTTAGTTTGCATTAAAATATAAAATTGATAATTTCACTGTTGTTATTTCACCGATAAAACTTTATATTTCATCAAAAAACATAAATGAAACAATTTTATTCAACTTGTCCAGGAAATATGTTTGTAGGCTCGCCCAAGATTCGCTTACCAGCACATTTCTTAAACCCTTTGAATTAAATATAGCTTTCACCAAGCCCAACAAGTAGGTGTCCTCCGGGCACTCCGGTTTCCCCCACAATACATCACCACACTCGCGCGTCAAATCGTGCCAACAAGAGTGATAAATATATAAATGTTGTAATAACTTGTTTCACAATCGTTGTAAAATAAATAAGTTTAAACTAAATATATTATATGTATACTGCAGCATGTAAAAAATAATAGTATGCCCTCTGCACAGTTTCCAAGGAAATTGTCTATCCAGACCTTGTGGGAGATTGCCGAGTAGTTACGATTGATACAGCGGGCAGGGGCGGATCCAGAAATTGCCTATCCTGACCTTGTCGGAGATTTTAACAATTTGAACTCGGAAATGGTGCATGATAAGCGTATTTTATTCATATTTTTTTCTCCTCCAATATGGATATAACAATTAAACATTGACAATTTTAGAGGGGGCACAGTCCGGGTGTGCACCCCTCTAAATCTACAACTGGTGGGTTTATCTGTATGACTTAGTGTACTCTAACCTATATGATACAGTCACTAAACAAGGAAGTGTCATGGCGTCCTAAAAAGTATACACAAGTAGGTAATGTATTTCATATATCACTTTTTTTGTATTATATATTCATTTATGTTTTTTTACGCACATTTACGTAAACGACATTTTAATTCTCAGTTAATACGACCGTTTATTCAATACAGATGAGGATTTGTTTTAAATTACGACTTCACTAGTTTAATTAACACATTTAACTACGTGCATATATAAACGAAACATTCATTTATACAGTGGATCACCTAAATAGAAAGTGTTAATTTATAAATAGAATAGACTCTGTTTATTATGTTTTTAAACCCACAGGTAAATACATTATACATATATCTTCATGTGTTGGCTGTCCGCATGGTACTATTTAACTGTTTCGTCTGTATGATCCCTCGATTGTTTGTCAACTACGTTGTTAACGCCCTCATTGTTAACTTTCAAACCTGCTCTCGAAGCTTCATTGAGATCTGCAGTACTCTGAAACTGAAAATTTCAGATAACTGTTTCAGCTCACAGGTGATGGGTAGTTACGTTAACAAGACCCACCGTATTGCCACCGTATTGCCACGCATAATCCCCCCCAAAAAAAACAACAACAAAAAAACAAAACAACAACAACAACAACAAACAAACAAAAACAACAAACAAACAAACAAACAAACAAACAAACAAACAAACAAACAAACAAACAAACAAACAAACAAACAAACAAGACAAAACAACAACAACAACAACAAACAAACAAAAACTTAACAAAGGTGCAGATAACAAAAGTGTAAAATTAACTCAGTGCTGAACAATGGAGATCCACTAATGTTAAATGATTTGAAACGTACATTCTTGTGCAGGTCAAAACGTTTTATGCAATCCCCAGGAGAAGTCAAAATAGAAATTAAATCGTTATGTACTATTTTGCTTAAAACTTGTTTCATCAATGAAAAAATTGCTTTGAGTTTATCTAGTATCTAACTGTTGATAAAAGGGCAAACAGTTGGATTAAGTGGCTTATCCGTGGTCAAGTGGTAACCAGTGTCAATTCAGGATAGCAGGTTCGATTCCCCGCCGCATAACTAAAATATCCTTATTATATCGTCTTCCCATGCTCACACATCAGAGGTTTGATAATGATAAATCTAACCTCTGATTCAATCATGCAAAAATATAAATATATAATTTTCTTGACATCATCGTCGACCAATCAAAACGCATAGCAACATCACTCTGGTGTACGAGAATGCGTCTTCCTGGAGGGACGTTAAATGGGGGTCCCGTGTGTTATACACTGGTGCACGCTAAAGAACAAGGGTAGCTCAAACCAGAATTACATTCTGTCTGTGCACTATGCTCCAAAAACCTAATATGACTAACAATCTGCACCAGTCAATTGTAACCACGCCCCCAGGTCCGCGGATTAGCGGGGACTTTGACTTTCGGTCCAGCCAAGCCCGGGCAAAATCTCCGTCCTGCGGGGACGAACTTCTGGTAAAACCCCGCCAAATGCAGCCGCACCCCAGGGACCCTAGGTAAGACCCATTCCCCGGTATTTTTGCGCCGAGACAAAAACCACCGCATTCACCCAGCACTGGGGGGCCACCTGGAAGGTAAAAACACGGCACATTTCCCCGGCTATGCCCCGAATACCCTCGGACCTGGGGGGGGGGGGGGGGGTAACTGGTGAATTATATCGGCTCACGAATCGCCCAATGGGCATTGCCCGAGTGCGAATATAAATAAACTCAAAACCACCACCATCGCATGATTTGACGCATGGTTGCATTCTGTATCATGAATTAAAAACGCTAGGCCTTGCTGCAAACTAGCTAGAAATGATACTAATCCTTAATTACTAATGCCATTGATTTATGACGTCATATCCGACATTGAAAATCAGGAAAATGTCGAGTGAAATCTGAGTGCAGTTTCGTTGGTTTAATTTTAATTGCGCTCAAACATGGAAATTATCAAAGGAGACATAATATACAAAGGAATATTACGATACGACGCTTTCTAACGACCAGTCTTGTTCGGTGTATAAACATTTGTCTCGACCACTACGCAGTTTCGACGGATACGCCCTCGACGTCAAACTACAGTTCAAACTATCTTCTATATATCCACTAGCGGATTAAAAATCGTCCAAGTTTACTCTTTATTTCAAGAGAAGAAGACCAAAATGACTAGAAATTTATAAAATTGTGTAGGGGGAGGACCCCCAAACACCCTGCCGACCCTTTAAACCAAATAAATTTCGTTTCTGAGGGAGGGGTGCAAGTCAAAAGGGAACGCCCCTAAGATACGCACCCTCTTACGTCGAGTCATGGATCCGCCCCTGATATCATTTGGTAACATGAAAACAGATTTTGAGCATGAATCATACAATAAATTAGTTCTCAAATTCAGCATTATTATCTTAACTTTTCAGAAACATAAGCACATACTATTCCAAATGCAACGGAGATGACGGAAGAATTATCCGAAACGCTATCACAGGTGACGTTAGAAGCGGAAGCCGTGGTCCACGACGTTTCCATAGAGTTGGAAGCACAAGGCGACGCTGCCGTGGCCAAATTCCGAGATGACGTCACATCAGAAGCCGAATGCGTACTAAATGACGTCACAGCTGAGTTGGCTGAACAGGGAGACGCCGTAATAAAGCGAACAGACGGTAAACTAGCAGAGAGCGGACAGGCGGCCGTGTTGGCGTTTGAGCGGCAGGCATCGCGTTACGAGACGGCCGCCCTGGACAGTATCGCCTCCGCCGCCTCAAAGGAGCGCGACTACTTGCGATTTGTCAGTCGGGAACCCTCCATCATTAGTCATACAGGTATGATAAACGGGCGATCACAAAATGTTTGGAATTATTTAAATATCTATGTTCTTTAATGCAAACCTTTCTTATCAGATAATACACACATCGTCAGTTTTTTGCGTCATAGAGAGCTAATTGCAGTCCTTTTGACGCGTCGTATTTGTTTGTCAAAATACTGCAAAATTAATACGACAGATTGACCATGGACTAGAATACTTACATTCCGTTTCAGAATTCCAGCGGCAGCTAATCCAACATTACGAGAAGCGACACTGCTCTCTGGGGTTGTCTCCCCTGCTTTCTGATTCCGACGAGGACCTAGAGACGTTCTACGTGCCACCAAAGATAGAAGTTGTAAGAGAACGAACACGACTGAGAATGAATAAAAATCAAAGCACTGTGAGTGCGCAGCGGCAAGTGCAGTGTTTCCGCGATATTTTCTACCTTGGAAATGAACGGTTATGTGATATTTACCTGCAGGGTGAGTCAGGTATTGGGAAATCTGTCTTTTGTACGAAAATCATTCAGGAATGGTGTAAAGCTAATAAAACTTCAAACAGTGATGACCCTACCACAATAAGGAATTCGACAAACCAGCAGTTTTGTGATGTTCGAGTCTTTAGTGAGTTCAAATATTTGTTCTTTATTTCTCTTCGAGATTCGAGCGAGGTAGAATGTGATATTGACGCAATGATTGTTAATCAGGTGATCAAATTTTTGCCGAAGGACTACAATATTGAGTTTTTGCAGAGAGTTCTAGCCGAGGAGATTTGTCTTGTGTTGTTAGATGGACTGGACGAATGGTCGCACCCGGAGCAGTCCTTGCATAAATGTTCATGTGGTCGTCAAATATCTTTACCATTCAGGCGAACACGAGAGAACTGCACAATATTGAGCACAACGCGACCATGGGTAATTCAAACCAAAAAGATTAAAAACTCAGAAATTGACGTGCTACTTCAATTATGTGGTGTTTCGCACACCGACATGTTTGTTGAGAAGGCGCTTTCGTTTTTCAATGAAACCCATGATGAACAAAAAAGTGCTGACGATTTTCATGCCGTGATTAAGTCTTATGCCCTGGAGCATTTGGTAATGTTCCCCACGATGTGCATTCAGTTACTGTGCTGCTGGTACGCCGATCTCCTCGTAGACCGATCTCAGACACAGATATACAGCTCAATGGTGGACATGATGTTTGGGCGGGCTAAAGAAAAGAAACATGATCACAGTTTTGACTCGTCGGGTGCATTGTTCGAACCGTCTATGTATGTAGACTTTGATATGCCAGAGCTGTTCTCAAATGCGATGAATATTCTTGACAACAGGGGTTTATTCCTGTCTTTCGGGAACCTCGCGTACAACACACTTGTGGACTGGCAGGGTGGCTCTTCCGGTGTGTTTGACGGGCGCTCCGTCTGGGACTATCTCACGGGCATCGAGTGGTCGGCAGCTCTCGAGATCGGTATCCTGACCCAGCGGCCTTCCCAGAGTTTCCTCACAGAGCGGCGGACCACCTACTCATTCCTGCATCGGTCCATACAGGAATTCATGGCGGCCGCCTACATCGCCATTTGCTGCGAGAGCCACGAGGAATGCTTGCAGTGTCTAGACAGCGTGTGCGCAGAGATGGATGCGCTGGCAGACACACGGCAGCGCATGAAAGACTTTATCGCTGACATGGTGATTACAAAATGATCCTGAGTTTCGTTTTAGGTCGCCTAACTCGCCTTTGATTCGTTGTCTTTGGCAAAGGCAGGGATGTTGTCCGCGTCTAAAGAGGTTCATTGGTTATCAATATACACATGACCACACTGATAAACCGCATTATAACGCAAATGGGTAAAAAGTCCCAAAACTGAAATATGTGTCGAGTTATGCCAAATGAACGACTCAAAAAACTGGAGGAGCGTTAGCACTCACTTTCGACGATCTTGTTTGCCTCGTGCATACTCGTGCTCACTGCCTTCGCATTATGGAAGTATTAGATCAACCCAGGCATTTCATTTTGCAACACATTGAGAATAATACAGCATATTTTTAACCAGGTTTTCAACGAAAACCGGGTTATTAGAATGAGGTTGTCGTTGGGCGGGCGGGCGGGCGGGCGTCAAACATTGGTTTCTGTTTAATAACTTTAGTTAGCATTGATAGATATTGATGAAACTTGGTGTGTAGGTAGCTTATGGGAAGAGCTAGCTTGGGATTGCTTTTGAGGGGGTGGGGGTGGGGCTAAGGTCAAGGTCACTGTTACTAAAAATATAAAAATGGTTTCTGCCCAATAACTTTAGTTAGCATTGATAGATATTGACGAAACTTGGTGTGTAAGTTGCTTATGTGAAGAGCTAGCTTGGGATTGCTTTTGAGTGGAGAGGGGCTAAGGTCAATGTCACTATTACTTAAAATAGAAACATGGTCAAGGTCACTGTTACTTAAAATAGAAAAATGGTTTCTGCCCAATAACTTTAGTTAGCATTGACCGATATTGATGAAACTTGGTGTGTAGGTAGCTTATTTAAAGACCTAGCTTGGGATTGCCTTTGAGGGGGGTGGGGTTAAGGTCAAGGTCGTCTGTTGCTAAAAATAGAAAAATGGTTTCTGCCCAATAACATAAGTTAGGATTGATAGATATTGACGAAAGTTGGTGTGTAGGTAGCTTATGTGAAGAGCTAGCTTGGGATTGCTATTGAGGGGGGAGGGGCTAAGGTCAAGGTCACTGTTACTTAAAATAGAAAAATGGTTTGTGCCCAATAATTTTAGTTAGTTAGCATTGACCGATATTGATGAAACTTGGTGTGTAAGTTGCTTATGTGAAGAGCTAGCTTGGGATTGCTTTTGAGTGGAAAGGGGCTAAGGTCAAGGTCACTATTACTTAAAATAGAAAAATGATCAAGGTCATTGTTACTTAAAATAGAAAAAAACGTTTCTGCCCAATAACTTTAGTTAGCATTGACCGATTTTGATGAAACTTGGTGTGTAGGTAGCTTATGTGAAGAGTTAGCTTGGGATTGCTTTCGAGGGGGTGGGGCTAAGGTCAAGGTCGCCTGTTACTAAAAATAGAAAAATGGTTTCTGCCCAATAACATAAGTTAGGATTGATAGATATTGACGAAAGTTGGTGTGTAGGTAGCTTATGTGAAGAGCTAGCTTGGGATTGCTATTGAGGGGGGAGGGGCTAAGGTCAAGGTCACTGTTACTTAAAATAGAAAAATGGTTTCTGCCCAATAATTTTTTTAGTTAGTTAGCATTGACCGATATTGATGAAACTTGGTGTGTAAGTTGCTTATGTGAAGAGCTAGCTTGGGATTGCTTTTGAGTGGAGAGGGGCTAAGGTCAAGGTCACTATTACTTAAAATAGAAAAATGGTCAAGGTCATTGTTACTTAAAATATAAAAAAAACGTTTCTGCCCAATAACTTTAGTTAGCATTGACCGATATTGATGAAACTTGGTGTGTAGGTAGCTTATGTACAGAGCTAGCTTGGGATTGCTTTTGATGGGATGGGGCTATGGTCAAGGTCGCCTGTTACTAAAAATAGAAAAATGGTGTCCGCCCAATAACTTTAATTAATTGGCTATAATTTCTGATTGCCCATAACAAAAACCTGGTTTCGTCGCATTGCGGCGCTTCTAGTTTTTATTAAAGTTAAAATTGTAACATTACATCAACTATGTAAATGGATACAGTGTTTAACAAAAGTTTTGATTATAATTTATGTAAGCTCGATTCATATATATTTGATCTGCGAAAAATTTGCATGTCAAAAAAGAATAAAACATGAACAATATTGTTTTTGTTTTGTAAAAGTTCAAAAGTTTGTATTGAACTCATGTTTGAAAACGCCTGTTTCGCTTTTGATAATAGAGTTAACTATTGACGCCTCAGCTGAGTCATAAATATGCTAGCAATGCATTACAAATATTGCAATACGGCTGTATATCACTCTTGACATCACATCATCACACCATAACTAGAATCATTGCGCGATTTAAAAATGACGTCAATAAAAAATAGTGCGTCATTAAAATGTAATTTATCATGTAATTTTTACAGCTCAACTTCCATCCCTTACATGAACTGCCTTTCGGCAAAAGTTGTTATCATCCGATGAACGCAACATCTTCGAATGTTCGGATCGCGAATCATCGCATAAGAATATACATGCAAATTATTTATCTTGTTTTTGTTTATTTGTTTCATGTTTCGTAAAAATAAATCAACATTTAAGAAAGTGTAAATTAATGATATGTTTAATAACGTGCCTTTTGAGTGATATAAAACGGTAATGTATATGATAATAATAAGGATATATATAAATACTGTGTTTTGGTGCGGGAGGCCAGTAATGTTTATAACCAGGATACTGGGGCCAGTAATGTTTATAAGCAGGATATTAGCGCTGCGTTTTGGTGCGGGAGGCCAGTGATGTTTATAAGCAGGATACTGAGGCCAGTAATGTTTATGACCAGGATACTGGGGCCAGTAATGTTTATAAGCATGATATTAGCGCTGCGGTTTGGTGCGGGAGACCAGTAATGTTTATAACCAGGATATTAGCGCTGCGGTTTGGTGCAGGAGGCCAGTAATGTTTATAACCAGGATATTAGCGCTGCGTTTTGGTGCGGGAGGCCAGTTATGTTTATAACCAGGATATTAGAGCTGCGTTTTGGTGCGGGAGACCAGTAATGTTTACAACCAGGATATTAGCGCTGCGTTTTGGTGCGGGAGACCAGTAATGTTTATAAGCATGATATTAGCGCTGCGTTTTGGTGCGGGAGACCAGTAATGTTTATAACCAGTATATTAGCGCTGCGTTTTGGTGTGGGAGACCAGTAATGTTTATAACCAGGATATTAGCGCTGCGTTTTGGTGCGGGAGACCAGTAATGTTTATAACTAGGATATTAGCGCTGCGTTTTGGTGCGGGAGGCCAGTAATGTTTATAACCAGGATATTAGAGCTGCGTTTTGGTGCGGGAGACCAGTAATGTTTATAAGCATGATATTAGCGCTGCGTTTTGGTGCGGGAGACCAGTAATGTTTATAAGCATGATATTAGCGCTGCGTTTTGGTGCGGGAGACCAGAAATGTTTATAAGCATGATATTAGCGCTGCGTTTTGGTGCGGGAGACCAGTAATGTTTATAATCAGGATATTAGCGCTGCGTTTTGGTGCGGAAGGCCAGTAATGTTTATAATCAGGATATTAGCGCTACGTTTTGGTGCGGGAGGCAATTTATGATTATAATCAGGATATTAGCGCTGCGGTTTGGTGCGGAAGGCCAGTAATGTTTATAATCAGGATATTAAAACTACGTTTTGGTGCGGGAGGCCATTTATGTTTATAATCAGGATATTAGCGCTGCGTTTTTGTGCGGGAGGCCATTTATGTTCATAATCAGGATATTAGCGCTACGTTTTGATGTGGACGTTGATATTCGTCTCTTGTGGAATTTAAAGAGATTTTGATTTCACTTGGTCAGCGTTTCGTGAAATCCTAATCTGCAAAAATCCACTCCTATTATACTTTCATAGCAGTTATCTAGTGAACAGCTAAAGTAGATTTCACGGTACACCGATCAGTTAGTAGGCGTTCTGATTTCCAAGAAAAATTGGTGTCAACAAATGACGTCATTGATGTTCAAACAGTGTAACAGACAGAAATTGTATCGATTTTTCAAACCCTTTAAAGGATAATTATTTCATGAATAAAGATCTATATACTATTTGAATAATTTAGTACTCTTTTACACACATGCATGTCACAGCAGAAAATCGGCAAAATCACATTTTTCATACAGGCCCTGATATTATTTTGCCCATTTCGTTACATGGTCTTGTTCAATCTCCAATGGATCTGGATGGAATCATCTGGCCCTGATTTCTCTAAACTTCTTCAGCCTAACAGACTGAAGTGGCTTGTCTGTATAACAAAACTTCTTATTTTAACCTAATATTGATACATGGAAATGAGTTTTTCTTGATTATCAGACAGATAACTTCAATAAACAATAAAAACCTTCCAAAATAGTAAATATTTCACAAGTTTTAGAAGAACAAAAACAGTGAGCTTAGCTTGATCGTGTTATAACAGACATAAGTATAGTTTCGAGAAATTGGCCCTAGGTCGTTTGTACGTCACAAACACTGACGAGATTTCTTCATAAAATGCCGTAAATGGTAAGCCGTTCTGGAACACTCTAAATTTTAAAATATCTCGAATTCTCCATTATTGAATATTGACGCAAACTCTATTCACAAATATATCGATGCATTCCTTTGGAACAAGTCCATTTATTCCAGTGTGGCAATGACAAAGTCATTACAGTTATCGTTCCCGACCCCCGTAA
Source organism: Mya arenaria (assembly GCF_026914265.1). Taxonomy (NCBI): domain Eukaryota; kingdom Metazoa; phylum Mollusca; class Bivalvia; order Myida; family Myidae; genus Mya; species Mya arenaria. The sequence continues at coordinate 11,944,242 of NC_069133.1, forward strand.
CCACTATCCTCTCCCCTTCCGGTTCGAGACAGATCGTCCGAGGCGAGCTGATCACTTTATCGAACAGTATCCGGATAAGCTCCCCGGATTTCGACACCTGGTGGACATTGTGCGACTCTTTACCGCAGATGTAGATGTTCCCCTGGTAGTCGGAGGTGATCCCGACGGGTGACATCAGGTTCTTGTGGGAGTAACGGAAAAGGAGGCAGCCAGACAACGTGAGAGCGACCACGCAGCCTTTCCGGGAGTCGGATATGTAGAGAACCTGTTCGTGATGGTCCGTTGTGATGTGTTCCGGGTAGCTAAAAAGAGCGTTATCATTACTGTCTTTTTTGTAAAACGAAAGTAGCTTTCCGTTTAGATTGTATACATTGACGTACGGTTGTTTGCTCCATGGGTCACAGGTCATGGCGAGGCGGCCACCTTCAATGGGCGTCACGGCCCAGCACTCACACTTCGTGTGGAAGGAGTCCACGATCTCCATCCCCTTATCTAGACTGTGCTCAACCATGAGCACCGTCTGCTCCCCAGGGACCGTGACCACCACGCGGTTTTCCGGAAGTAGCTTCACGTCCCAGGGGTTGTTGGGCAGATCAAGCCGGTGCGTGAGGACGCCCTTGTTGTTGAAGAGTTTAAGACACGCGTTGTTCCAGTCGGCTAGAATGATTCGCCCCCCAGGAATGAAACACGACCCCGTGAAGCAACAACTGTTTTCATCAGCGGCGCTTGTGGCTTCGCATGTAGACATGTTGGCTACGTTTTTCTTAGAGTAGTCCGCGATTTTTGAAAAGGAGAGGAAGCCCGGAAGTTGAGAGGGCCGGGGGCGGGCGATTACGTCACCGATGCTGGACAGGTTGTTGAAGAGCTGCTCCACCCAGGGATCCTGCCGGAACTCGTAATCGATACGCATCGCCATGTTGAAGTCTCGCCGGAGGATCTCCTCGTAAACCGGACATTTCATCTGCAATTTCCGCTTGAGAACTTTGAACTCGTCTGATATTGGATCGCTCGCCTGAAACAAGCGCATTTTAAGTTCCTTAGAGTTAACACATATATATGCAACATTGTCTTGATAAAGACGAACTATTTGTTGCGGTAAAGTACCGATACATACGAGACACATTTTGGCAAAAGTTACTATTGAATACCTGGAAGTAGGATTTTTGTTATTGGTCCTAATTAATACGAACAAAATTATTATTATTTTTATTATTATTAATTATCTTTATTTATATATTATTATTATTATTATTTAAATCATTATTTAAAATATTATTATTATTATTATTATTATTATTATTATTATTATTATTATTAGTATTATTATTATTATTATTTTAATTATTATTATAATTATTATTTATTTATTTACATGTATTTATTTATTTTATTTTTTTGGTGTGTGAGGTGGGGGTTGAGGGGAGGGGTAAGTACTGAAATACACGAACTCCTTTTATTGCATACGTTACTGTTTTATACGAACTATTTCTTTGGGGGTTACGTACTGTTGTATACGAACTACTTTCTGAATGAGTACTGTTTGATGATTTTTGCCATTCAAGAACACTACCAGACTTCTGATTTACCCCAAAATTGATGACGAAACAAGTAAAATTTGTCTCCCATGTTTCCGTCTAGTTCTTTACCCGCTTAAAACTCATATACAGTCAAATCCGTTGGATCGAACTCGCTTGGCTCGAATTTCACATTGGCTCAAACTGCGCTGTAAAGGACCGATTTCTTTATACTGAATGTAAGCATTCCCGCTTGACTCGAATTTTCCGAGGCTCGAGGTATTTTGCCGGTCCCTGTGAGTTCGAGCCATCGGGATTCAACCGTATACACATGTTTTAAATGGAGACCATTGTTTTCTTGTATCGGAAAGCTTAAACAAATAACGTAATTGTTGATGCTGCTGATGGAATTTATGTATTAACATATAATAAAAACGGCAGATACAGACTATTGAAAAAAACAACAACAATTTCATGCGATTTGAAAATATTTTAGATAATGCCAACGGTACAGGCGGTCATTTAAATGCTCTTAATATTGGACCATATTTTATTAGATACATGTTGTTCAAGCGATTAAATATTGACATTGAAGACTGGCCATGGAAAATCAATTCTGAATTCATCCACTGTATTTGCTTACGGCGTAAACCCTCGTATTTCCTATTGTGTTTCCTGGCAGTGTACACGTGGGGGTAGTCTGCGATGAATGAGATAAAAGCATTTCAAGTCCATCCGTTTTTGAGATCATGGTCTATCACAAATAATTGTTCTATTCATCTGTCACTTACGTAACAATGGCAAAATAATAAGTTTATATATAAATATATAAAGGCTTGGTAATATATAAATATCAAGGGAAATCTAATTTTTTTTCAACGAAGGCCGTGGTTGCAGGTTAAGACAAATACATTATTTAGAGAAGGTTGACCCGCTGTTGACACGAAGAAAGGTCAACATAAAGAAGGGCATTTGTACAAACAGTTACTTAGAACAAGGTCGAAGCTATTGACAACGAAATTTTAATTCCATTCAATTTTCGAAATGGAACTAAACAGTTACCATTGGCAGGTCATTTCAAAACTTAAATACTTATAGTGATGTCCATTGCTTTAAATTTTAAATGAAGAATGTGCCGAATGTGTTGCTGTCCTTAAACATATGTTTGCTTTATTTCTGACGTAGTTTTTTCCTCCTTTAGAGTCGAGGTATTGTCGAATAGCGCTGATGTCGTTGTCTTTATGTGTAAAAACTCCACCAACTATAGCCCCTATAACCATTATTTAATTAATTCAGAGTATTCATTTGAAAATGAATACACATGATATCAACGACAATACTCCTAACTTATGTGCAAAAAAGCCCATAACTCTGCCTTTAATAATTATCAAGTTGTGTTTCCTTGTCAACGAAAATGGTATCGGTACCCTTGCTTTATAAAATATCCGAGATTGAAAATGCTGGCGATTTTTTTTCCAGTATGACTTTTTGATGATGACCCGCAACCAATTGGTTTAAGTTTTGGTTTCGTGGCATCAGACGTCCACTGCGCTATCCGAACAACCAATGCGCTATCCGGACAAACACTGCGATATCAGAACAACTACTGCACTATCCGGACAACCACTGCGGTATCAGAACAACCACTGCGGTATCAGAACAACCACTGCGGTATCAGAACAACCACTGCACTATCCGGACAACCACTGCGGTATCAGAACAACCACTGCGCTATCCGAACAACCACTGCGGTATCAGAACAACCACTGCGCTATCCGAACAACCACTGCGGTATCAGAACAACCACTGCACTATCCGGACAACCACTGCGATATCAGAACAACTACTGCACTATCCGGACAACCACTGCGGTATCAGAACAACCACTGCGCTATCCGAACAACCACTGCGGTATCAGAACAACCACTGCGCTATCCGAACAACCACTGCGATATCAGAACAACCACTGCGCTATCCGAACAACCAATGCGCTATCCGGACAAACACTGCGATATCAGAACAACCACTGCACTATCCGGACAACCACTGCGGTATCAGAACAACCACTGCGCTATCCGAACAACCAATGCGCTATCCGGACAAACACTGCGATATCAGAACAACCACTGCACTATCCGGACAAACACTGCGATATCAGAACAACCACTGCACTATCCGAACAAACACTGCGATATCAGAACAACCACTGCACTATCAGAACAAACACTGCGCTATCCGGACAAACACTGTGATATCAGAACAACCACTGCGCTATCCGGACAAACACTGCGATATCAGAACAACCACTGCACTATCCGGACAACCACTGCGGTATCAGAACAACCACTGCGCTATCCGAACAACCAATGCGCTATCAGAACAAACACTGCGATATCAGAACAACCACTGCGATATCAGAACAACCACTGCACTATCCGGACAACCACTACGATATCAGAACAACCAATGCGCTATCAGAACAACCACTGCACTATCCGGACAACCACTACGATATCAGAACAAACACTGCGATATCAGAACAATCACTGCACTATCCGGACAACCACTACGATATCAGAACAACCAATGCGCTATCAGAACAACCACTGCACTATCCGGACAACCACTACGATATCAGAACAAACACTGCGATATCAGAACAACCACTGCACTATCCGGATAACCACAGCGGTATCAGAACAACCACTGAACCATCCGGACAACCACTGCACTATCCGGACAACCACTGCGATATCAGAACAACCACTGCACTTTCCGGACAACCACTGCACTATCCGGACAACCACTGCGATATCAGAACAACCACTGCACTATCCGGACAACCACTGCACTATCCGGACAACCACTGCACTATCCGGACAAACACTGCGATATCAGAACAACCAATGCACTATCCGGACAAACACTGCACTATCCGAACAACCACTGCACTATCCGGACAAACACTGAACTATCCGGACAAACACTGCACTATCCGAACAACCACTGCACTATCCGGACAAACACTGAACTATCCGAACAAACACTGCGATATCAGAACAACCACTGCACTATCCGAACAACCACTGCACTATCCGGACAACCACTGCACTATCCGGACAACCACTGCACTATCCGAACAACCACTGCCCTATCCGGACAACCACTGCACTATCCTGACAACCACTGCACTATCCGGACAAACACTGCGATATCAGAACAACCAATGCACTATCCTGACAAACACTGCGATATCAGAACAACCAATGCACTATCAGAACAACCACTGCACTATCCGGACAACCACTGCACTATCCGAACAACCACTGAACTATCCGAACAACCACTGCGATATCAGAACAACCACTGCACTATCCGGACAACCACTGCGATATCAGAACAACCACTGAACTATCCGGACAAACACTGATCTATCCGAACAACAACTGCACTATCCGAACAATTACTGCGACATCAGAACAACCACTGCGATATCAGAACAACCACAGCACTATCCGAACAACCACTGAACTATCCGAACAAACACTGAACTATCCGAACAACCACTGCACTATCCGAACAAACACTGCGCTATCCGGACAACCACTGTGATATCAGAACAACCACTGAACTATCCGAACAACCACTGAACTATCCGAAAACCACTGAACTATCCAAACCACTGCACTATCCGAACAAACACTGCGCTATCCGGACAACCACTGCGATATCAGAACAACCACTGCGCTATCCGAACAACCACTGAACTATCCGAACAAACACTGAACTATCCGAACAACCACTGCACTATCCGGACAACCACTGCGGTATCAGAACAGCCACTGAACCATCCGGACAACCACTGCGCTATCCGAACAGCCACTGAACTATCCGAACGACAACTGCACTATCAGAACAAACACTGCGATATCCGAACAAACACTGCGATATCCGGACAACCACTGCGCTATCTGGACAACCACTGAACTATCCGTACAAACATTGCGATATCAGAACAATCACTGCACTATCCGGACACATACTGCGATATCCGGACAACCACTGCGCTATCCGGACAACCACTGCACTATTCAGACAACCACTGCGATATCCGGACAACCACTGCACTATCCGGACAATCACTGCGATATCTGGACAACCACTGCGATAACCGGACAACCACTGCGCTATCTGGACAACCACTGCGATATCCGGACAACCACTGCGCTATCTTGACAACCACTGCACTATCCAGACAACCACTACGCTATCTGGACAACCACTGCACTATCCAGACAACCACTGCGCTGTCCGGACAACCACTGCGATATCAGAACAACCACTGCGATATCAGAACGACCACTGCACTATCCGAACAAACACTGCACTATCCGGACAACCACTGCACTATCCGGACAACCACTGCGCCATCCGAACAACCACTGCGCTATCCGAACAAACACTGCGATATCCAAACAACCACTGCGCTATCCGAACAACCACTGCGCTATCCGGACAACCACTGCGCCATCCGGACAACCACTGCGCCATCCGGACAACCACTGCACTATCCGGACAACCACTGCGCCATCCGAACAACCACTGCACTATCCGAACAAACACTGCGATATCCAAACAACCACTGCGCTATCCGGACAACCACTGCACTATCCGGACAACCACTGCACTATCCGGACAACCACTGCGCCATCCGAACAACCACTGCGCTATCCGGACAACCACTGCGCCATCCGGACAACCACTGCGCCATCCGGACAACCACTGCACTATCCGGACAACCACTGCGCCATCCGAACAACCACTGCGCTATCCAAACAACCACTGCGATATCCAAACAACCACTGCGCCATCCGGACAACCACTGCGCCATCCGGACAACCACTGCACTATCCGGACAACCACTGCGCCATCCGAACAACCACTGCGCCATCCGGACAACCACTGCACTATCCGGACAACCACTGCACTATCCGGACAACCACTGCGCCATCCGAACAACCACTGGGATATCCAAACAACCACTGCGCCATCCGGACAACCACTGCACTATCCGGACAACCACTGCACTATCCGGACAACCACTGCACTATCCGGACAACCACTGCGCCATCCGAACAACCACTGCGCCATCCGGACAACCACTGCACTATCCGGACAACCACTGCACTATCCGGACAACCACTGCGCCATCCGAACAACCACTGCGATATCCAAACAACCACTGCGCCATCCGGACAACCACTGCACTATCCGGACAACCACTGCACTATCCGGACAACCACTGCACTATCCGGACAACCACTGCACTATCCGGACAACCACTGCGATATCCAAACAACCACTGCGCCATCCGGACAACCACTGCACTATCCGGACAACCACTGCACTATCCGGACAACCACTGCGCCATCCGAACAACCACTGCACTATCCGGACAAACACTGCACCATCCGAACAACCACTGCGCCATCCGGACAACCACTGCGATATCCGAACAAACACTGCGATATCCAAACAACCACTGCGCTATCCGAACAACCACTGCGCTATCCGGACAACCACTGCGCCATCCGGACAACCACTGCGCCATCCGGACAACCACTGCGCCATCCGGACAACCAATGCGCCATCCGGACAACCACTGCGCTATCCGAACAACCACTGCGCTATCCGAACAACCACTGCACTATCCGAACAAACACTGCGATATCCGGACAACCACTGCGATATCAGAACAACCACTGAACTATCCGAACAAACACTGCGATATCCAAACAAACACTGCACTATCCGGACAACCACTGCGCTATCCGGACAACCACTGCACTATCCGGACAAACACTGCACTATCCGAACAACCACTGCACTATCCGGACAACCACTGCACTATCCGGACAACCACTGCGCTATCCAAACAAACACTGAACTATCCGAACAACCACTGAACTATCCGAAAACCACTGAACTATCCAAACCACTGCACTATCCGAACAAACACTGCGCTATCCGGACAACCACTGCGATATCAGAACAACCACTGCGCTATCCGAACAACCACTGAACTATCCGAACAAACACTGAACTATCCGAACAACCACTGCACTATCCGGACAACCACTGCGGTATCAGAACAGCCACTGAACCATCCGGACAACCACTGCGCTATCCGAACAGCCACTGAACTATCCGAACGACAACTGCACTATCAGAACAAACACTGCGATATCCGAACAAACACTGCGATATCCGGACAACCACTGCGATATCAGAACGACCACTGCGATATCCGGACAACCACTGCGCTATCTGGACAACCACTGAACTATCCGTACAAACATTGCGATATCAGAACAATCACTGCACTATCCGGACACATACTGCGATATCCGGACAACCACTGCGCTATCCGGACAATCATTGCGCTCACCGGACGACTTACCTCGAGTATTTTAAGACTGTCGCTGGTTTCCTCTTGGATCTTCTGACATCGTTTTATCTGACCGTCTATCTGCTTTATGTGTTTGTTGTGTAGCTCGTCTAACTGACGCATGAACTGCTTCTGCTTCGATAGTAGGAACGCAATCACGTCCTCCATGACGTCAAGAAACTGATTGCTGACTTCCTCTTTGTCGTTCGATAACTGGTGCTTTAGATCGTCTCGTTCGTCTATCATTCGACCTGCAAATATTGGAAGAAATTGCAATGGTTATTATTGGTGGTAATCTAAAAAAAAATATTTATCTGAATAGGCTTTAGTCGTTGTTGTTAAAAAAAAACAATGTATGATAAACGTATCAATTACCGACAAAGAACTATTTGTAAGTAAAACAAGGTGTATATTTAAAAACAAACACGTCGAATTGCCGGAGGCGACCCTTCCTGTTGGTGCTGCGAAATGTGTAGTGAGCATATTCCAGAGAACACGTCGTGAGAAACGGGCCTCCGTGTTAGCGAATTCATTATCGAGGGTGCACTGCGTGGTCTTACACTTACCAGTAAATATGTCAAACTCTCGGTGACGGTCCTCCGTGTTAGGGAATTCATTATCGAGGCTGCACTGCGTGGTCTTATACTTACCAGTGAACATGTCGAACTGTCGGAGACGGGATACTTACCAGTGAATATGTCGAACTGTCGGAGACGGGCCTCCGTGTAAACGCATTTATTTTCTAAGGTAAGCTGTGGTTTAACACTTACCAGTGAATATTTAGAAATGTCGGAGACGGGCCTCCGTGTTCACGCAGTCATTATCAACAGTGAACTGTGTGGTGTAACACTTACCAGTGAATATGTCGAACTGTCGGAGACGGGCCTCCGTGTTAGCGAATGTATTAACAAAGATAAACTGTGGTCTAACACTTACCTGCAAACATGTCGAACTGTCGCAGACGGGCCTCCGTGTTAGTGCGCTCCTTCTCCATGGCCTGGGCCTCTGCCCACTCGTGTGCCGGAAGTACGTGCTGACAGCCAACATGTTCCGCCTCGACCACACTCTTTAGCAAACATTACGAGGGAAAATTAAGATAGTTGTATTTGCAAGAGTGTTTATAGTAAATAATTAAAGTTTAAGCAGTGAATGACGAGAAGATAAAAAGTTTTAAAACGGTTGGTCATAATAGCAGTTATCAGTTATTCATAAGCAACAAATTATGATTTGTTTTGAAGTAAAAACACATCGTTAAGATAAGACCTCAAAGACACGTTTAAAATGAATATAAATACATTACGTAAATTTATTTCACTGATCATAGAGCGCGTCTCCAGAAATTTAAATAATGGAGGCCCAATTCATAACATTTGTCTACCATTTATAAACATCCAGTTTTTTTTTTACCTTGCCCGTGACAAGCAGCCCGTGATCCACGCAGTAGAAGTCAACCTCCTCTTCATACGGGCCTTCCGGTGTCAGGGAAGTATGTGTTATCTCCGAAAGTTGCGACATTCGGCTGTCGTTGGGCAGCGGGATTTCAACGTCCGACGAGAGGTTGGAGACCATGGACGCTGCTGTCGATTGCCGGGGTTCGTCCTCATTCTGTTGCTGCATACTCACTTTTCCGCTCGACGCTGCGCCAATATTTACTTGAGTGGATGGTTTATTTGGAAATGAAATCACGAATACTGGTTGTGAAGAGGTCGATTTTGCTTTTCTTTTATTTCTATTCCCATGGGCGTCTTTATCGTGACTGCCAGAGAGTTCACCTATTTTCGTCTCTGTTTCGTCATAAGCGAATTTCCCGGTCCGTGTCCCCGGGGATCCCGGCGGGTTCATGTCCGCTAACTCCAGTTCGATGATGTTCCGAGACCGACTCCCCACGGGGCTGATTCCATTGTCCTGGGGCTCGAGTGACACAGTGCTCGAAAGGTTCGTGTGCAACCGTTTTCCTGCCATCTCGATTCAGATATGTCCCCACTTCTTTAAACAACTAATTATGGTGTTTTACACCAATTATGTAGCCAACTAATCAAATTTGAATTGAAGTCAGTTCTAGATTATTTTTTATGTACATAGTCTCGTGAATAAACATTTGTCGTCTGCTTATTTTTGAAAATCGAAATGCACCGATTAAGACCGATATTTATCATTTTTGCAGAAAAGTTTTTAAGAGAACTTGATCAGCTAATTGTCACACAACTACGTTTATATTCGTTAACTATAGTTCGCATTATGCTGCCTTTTAATTAAATCCAGGAGATATAATTGCACTTCGCGTCTCTCAATCTATTGAGAGGGAATTCCATAGCTACTATCCTAAACAAACCTATCAATGCAATCGTGTCATTGTCATGTTTCTGGAAAATCATAAATGTTTAATTATAATTCGTCCCGTCTGAGTTTTAAGTTATCATAGGAAAGTTCTCGGCCGACGGAGCCTGACAAACTTCAATAGAAGCTTTATTACAGTATTGATTATAGGGTGGATTTTCTATTGGTGATCTAAAACAATCGATCTGGCTCAAGTGCATTTTGAATTGCGTTCTATCACATGTAATAAATATTTAGATATCTAGTACTTTTTTATGTGCGTGGAGTTAGCACCGTAGCACCGTATCACCGTATCACCGCGGTGAAACGGTGCTAGCACCGTATCTCCATATATTGTCATATCAGTATACTTGTAGTATAAAGAGTCTCTTATTCTTGGATATGACACCTATTACACTGTGGGGGCAAGACCTAGCCATAGGTAAAAGTTGCATGTGAATAACCTACGATTTTAGGCCGGCAATGCCGTATTTGAATATAGGCACATAATAGCTATTTGCCACATAGTCAGTAACTCATATACAGGGGAATCCTTAATATCAGCGATGTGACCATAGCAATCTATGCCACCGTGTAGCCAAAACATAGGTGATAGAACATGTTAATTTCCTAGGATTTCAACTGAATATGCGGAATAAGGAGATGGAATAGGTTCCCAATGACTATTTATCGCATAAAATGGTATAACTATCAATGGTGCGAAAAACCTCAAAATGAGCATGGAGAACATAACGACCTGTGTCATCATGTAGCCGAGGACTAGGCCTAGGTAATAATATATGTGAATAACTTAGGAATTAAGGCAGGCTTTGCGGTAGAGGAACATGGAATAGACCCCCAATATATATTTGCCGCATAGTCATTAATTTGTAATGGCACGTAAACATTAAAATGAGCAAGTTGACCACAGTGACATGTGTCACCATGTAGCCGAGACCAAGTCCTTGGTGATAGTACATATGAATAACATAGGATTTTAGGCACGCTATGCGAGATACGTACATGAAAAAGGCTCTCAATGCCTATTTGCCTCATATTAATTACATGTTATGTTATGTTATGATATGACATTGTTCTGTCAAAATGCCGTGGTACCCAGCTCCCCTTCATCGATTAACAAAAGCGGCTGAAGGGCGGGAACCACCGGAACACTCAACGCTTTTCCGATGGTCCCCGTCCTTCGGCCGCTTTCGCTAATCGATTAAGGCGAACCGGGTACTCACCATTTTGACAGAACAATGTCTGGCTAGCGCTTGTGATAATTCGCATTTTGAAGCATTTTCGTCGTATACTGTTTCTCTCGACAAGAATACCGGTTTTAACGTGTATATAACGGGCCACTGCATCTATGAGCCAGGTATTTTGTTTGTAGCTTACGAAGAAGTTATAATTTTTGACGAGAATTGGTCTTTGTTTACATTTTCGCCGGGCGAACATTCTTCACTTGTTTCATGTTACAGTATAGGGTATTTTTTAATTTTGTCTAATCTCGTTTTATGTTTATGGCAATGCATTATTTTGATGATATACATGTTCAAGTATGTATAAAATATAATTTTGGCTAGTTGAAATTAATTATTGTGACCTTAATGAGCCTTTGTCATCAAGCCACTGTGACCTATGTCAGCTCGTTGCTTGAACCTAGTCCTAGATGATAGTACATATTAATTACCTAGGATTTTAGGCAGGCTATGCGTTTTAGGACATGAAAAATGCTCCTAATGCCAATTTGCCTCACATTTATTACATGTTATTGTACAGAAACCTTAAAGAAATTAAGGGGACCAAAGCGACCTATGTCAAGATGTAGCTTAGACCTAGTCCTATGTGATAGTACATATGAATTACCTAGGATTTTAGGCAGGCTATGCGAGATAGGGACATGGAAAAGGGTCCCGATCCCTATTTGCCTAATATTCATTACATGTTATGGTGAAGAAACCTTAAAACGGACAAGGAGACCATACCGACCTATGTCAGCGTGTATCTTAGACCTAGTCCTAGGTGATAGTGCATTTAAATTACCTAGGATTTTAGGCAGGCTATGAGAGATGGGGACATGGAAAAGGGTCCCAATGCTCATTTGCCTCATATTCATTACATGTTATGGTGCAGAAAACTTAAAACGAGAAACAGGACCAAAGCGACCTATGTTATCGTTTAGCAGAAACCTAGTCTTAGGTGATAGAATATTTGAATAACCTAGGATTTTAGGCAGGCTTTGTGGAATGGTGACGTGGAAAAGGCTCCCAATGTCTATTTGACCCATATTCATTATATTCTATGGTACAGCAACCTAACAACGAGAAACGGGACCATAGCGACCTATTTCACCTTATAGACGAGACCCAGTCGTAGGTGATAGAACATATGAGTAACCTATGATTTTAGGCAGACTATGCGTGATAGGGACATGAAAAAGGCTCCATATTTCTATTTGCGGCATAGTCAATAACTGGTTATGACGCTGAAAATTTTTAAACGATCAAGGGGACCATAACGACCTTTGCCATAATGTAGTCGAGACCTAGTCCTAGGTCATAGTGCATATGAATAACCTAGGATATTAGGCATGCTATGCTAGTTGGGGACTAGGAAAATGATCCCATTGCCTTTTGACCTATATTCATTACATGTTATGGTTCAGAAAAATTAAAACGAGAAACGGGACCAAAGCGACCTATGTCATCGTTTAGCCGAAACCTAGTCTTAGTTGATGTAACAGGATTTTAGGCAGGCTATGTGTGATGGGGACATGGAAAAGGCTCCCAATGTCTATTTGACACATATTCGTTACATGTTATGGTTCAGAAACCTTAAAACGAGAAACGGGACCATAGCAACCTATGTCACCTTATAGACGAGATCTAGTCCTATGTGATACTGCATATGAATAACCTCGTATTGTAGACATGCTATGCGAGATAGGGACATGGAAAATGCTCCCAACGCCTATTTGCCACATATTCATTACATGTAATGGTGCGTAAACATTACAAGGAGCAAGCGGACCATAACGACCCATGTCAGCGTGAAGCTAAGACCTAGTCCTAGGCAGGCTATGCAGGAAAGCGACATGGAAAGGCTACCAATGTCTATTTCCCTCATAATCTGGCATTGCTAGTGCGGGGAAACCTTAAAACGAGCAAGGGGACATAGTGACTTACGTTACTAAGTAGACTTGACCTTTCCCAGATGATGGTTTATGTGAAGATATAGGCAGGTTATGCGGGATAGGGAAATGAAAATGACTCCCAATTCCTATTTACCCAATATACAACTGAAACGGTGCGAAACCCTTAACACGAGCCTAGTCACTGTGTAGCCGAGAGTTTACCCCAGATAATTTCATATGTGAATTAGTTAGGATTTAAGGCAGATTTTGCGGGAAAGGGGCATTCAAAGGAATCCCAATTACTATTTAGCCAATATACAGCTTTTATGGTGCGATAACATTACAATGAATAGTAACCTATGACACTTTGTAGCCAATAACTGGCTTGAAGTGATGGTATATGGATCAACCTAGGATTTAAGGCAAGTTATGCTAAATAAGAACATGAAAAAGTCTTCCAATGCCTACCTGGCATTACAAACATGTTATGGTGCGGAAACCTTTAAACAAGAAAGAATACCATAGCGACCCATGTCACCGTTTAGCCGAGACCTGGCCATACTCGGTGTTGAAACATAAAAATAACCAAGGATTTAGGCATGCTATGCGGGAAAGGGACATACAATATGCCCATTATGCATATTAGTAATTTACCCGATATTCTTGCAACGTTATTGTGTGTTATTTTTTGGAAACATTAAAACGTGCATTGCGACAATATGGACATATGTCACTGTTCAGCCGAGACCTTGCACCAAATGATGGCATATATTTGAATAACCTAGGATTTTAGGCAAGTAATGCGGGATAGGACATGATAAGACTCCCAATACCTAATATCCAATATACAACTGTTATGGTGCGATAACCTTAAAACAAGCAAGCGAACCATAGGGACCATTGCCACTGTATAGCCGAGACTGGTTTAAGTTTATGGGATATGTGAATCACTTAGGATTTTAGGGTGATAATGCGGGATAGGGACATGAAATAAGCACCCAACACCTACCTGACCAACATACTTACCCTTTAGGCAGGCTATGTGGAATGGTGACGTGGAAAAGGTTAAAAGGCTACTTATTGGCAGAATAATTTTATCACTTATGAAAAAAATCTTGACACTTTATTTAATTCACATTATAATAAATAGTTCATTGTTAACATGAATTGTGTTAATGTACGTACATGACATTCTTGCAACAACTTGTAATGGATACTACCAAGTATGTAAATGTTGAAAATATATTGATTGAATGTGGTTTTACTGAATATATCTACATTATTTACAGTATGAAATTATTGTAATTTATAATCATCATATTAAACTGAGTTGTGTTTGTCGAAGAAATGTATGATAGTGATAGTGTGATTGTATGTTTTGTATGTTGCTTAATATGTAACTTAGTACATGTGTTTTTGTAATACTTTTTGTGTGAAGGCCATGCTGGAAATAAGTAGTATGTCTGTAATGATTGTACACTTAGTATGTAACCTTCGTTAAATAAAGTTGTTATTATTATTATTATTATTATTATTATTATTATTATTATTATTATTATTGACGAAATTTATTGCATACGGATGATTTTAATCCTCATTGACGAAATGAGACTTAAAAAGTGCTGAAAATGCCACTATTTCACTGAATTAACAAGTCACGATTGAACAAAAACAAGTAAGATATAGTTGTAAAATCATTCTGCCCTCGTAGCGCTACTTTGTCAGAAAAAAGGGTGATAGAACTGTTTATTTGTTATAAGAAAAACATTTACACAAACCGGGACCTTGACCACCAAAACAAAAAAGTCGAGTGCAACCTGCATGTGAAGTGGCATTATTCTAAGTCAAGTGGCTCTTGAGATATCAGGAGCTCAATGAACATTGGTTGTTGTCCTCAATTTGACCTACTGACCCAAAACAATAGGGGTCATATTTAGACAAGTGAAACCTACATTTTAAGAGACTGTTGACCATAAACTTGACCTTCGAGCTACCTACTCAGACAAAATTAGGGAGCTTAATGTTATTTTGCATACAAAAAAGCCCCAAACAACATTGGCTTTGTTCTTTGACCTTTGACCTATTGACCTCCAAACCAACATGGGGTATTTTGATCAAGTAAAACATACATCACTGACGTAAAGTTGCATGATCTTTGGTGCTCGATGTTTTGCGCAGAAATGACTGACTGACCCAAAAGACAATTTTTCTTAGGTTATTGTGCGGACAAGGTTTTTCTTAGGTTATTGTGCGGACAAGGTTTTTAAAACACTGCTGATCGTAACCTTGACCTTTGACCCACTGAACATTAAAACTTCCAGCTTCTTTTGAAGGGCAACCCACCACTGAACTTCCGTGATCTTAGGTCAAACAGTTTTCTAGTTACCGTACACGCAATATTAAATGAGCTACTAAGCTATTGATAGACCGATCTATCGACATTTGCTAACACGTTTGCCATTCTTCTTCTTCTTCTTCTTTCTTCTTCATCTTCTTTCTTCTTCTTCTTCTTCTTCTTCTTCTTCTTCTTCTTCTTCTTCTTCTTCTTCTTCTTCTTCTTCTTCTTCTTCTTCTTCTTAAAGGGGATTGGGACATAACAATTCCAAATATAAATGTTACTGTTCTCATATGATACTAGTAAGATATTTGTTGTTGTTTTAAGTTTGCACCAAAGCGAGTTTCCGTAGGATACTCGGTAGATGACAGAATTGAAATGCAACTTAGCCATTTATTGTAAATAACCAATCGTAACTACTCGGCCATCTCCGGCAAGCTTCGAGATAGACGCTAATTCCTGCTGGGTCCTGGCCGAGGTGTTCCGATTGGTAAATAACATGACCGGCAGAGAGATAACCCACAGTAGCGCTGGTTCGAGTTGCCTCGCTTTAATCCACAATGTTATTCACCAGAATGTATCACATTTTATGGATGAATTCGACGCTCTTTGACTGGGAAATAAATCGTTGCTATGTATACTAAGTATCAGGCAAAGAGAGTCTGTGCAATACATCAACATCCTTTGCAAGTCCAAACACTATGAGGCTGCAACCACCATTATGTTACGCGGCATATAGGACACTTTAAGGGGGTACTCGGTACTCAAAACGGCGCAAGCTTTCGAGATAGTTAAATGGTATTTTTACGTAGTATTGGGGTAAAAACTGAAGAGCATTTTTCTGTACGCATGGGGGAGAGTGTTTTCTCCCACATCCCCGAATGTCACACATAGAATACCCCATTCCTTTCCTTGTATGTTTTCGGACTTATAAACGAAACAGTATAAAGAACAGTGTTCACTCGGCAATTATAAGCCTTTTTTCTGAATAGATTAACTGTTTCATATTCTGCGTCACGTTTATGAGATAAAATGTTTTGAACGTAGCAAATTTTGTCATGATGGATAGTTTAAACTTGGATACTATGGAACTACCAAATATTAACGCTGACCAAGAATGTCTTGACCCTGATCATGGTAAATTAGACGAAGCCACATAGAGAAATTATCTGTATCTGAAGAAGTACTTGCTAGAAATGGCTTAACGGATAACCGAAGAATAAATAAAACAATGAAAACTACAATCCCAGCTGATGAACATTAAAGGCACAAGGCAAGGGCCTAAACGATAGCAAACTAGAGACACAAACGTATAAACACCGTATACACAAATACAAACACCACAGACAAACATAAGCATAGATTGGTGATTCAAAGGATTGAGGAAAAATACCAAGAGTAACAGAAAATGTTGGAGCGTCCAGAGAGGGTTACCATTTTACACTTTAAGGTTAAGGTTACATGTGAAAGGTTTGTTGAGTGTGTGTTTATTTTTGGAGGAACATAAATAATAGGCGTGCTCTTTAACTTATGGAAACATGCTAACGAATAAAGGGATTAAGAACTGGTGCGACATTGCAGGATGATGTAAGGCAATTGAAAGAGTACTATTGGGTTCTAGAATTAATGCACCAGTCAATTGTAACCACGGCCCCCCAGGTTTGGGGATATACCGGGGATAGCTGGGGAAATGGGCCGTGTTTTTACCTTTCATGTGGCTCCGCAGTGCCGGGTGAATCCGGTGGTTTTGTCTTCGCGCAAAATATAGCGGGGATTGGGCCTTAAATAGGATCCCTGGGGTGCGGGGGCATTTGGTGGGGATTTTACCATCAGTTAGGGCCCGCATGGCGGGGATTTTACCCGGGGTTGGCTGGACCGAAAGTCAAAGTCCCCGCTTTTCCCCAGACTTGGGGGCCGTGGTTACAATTGACTGGTGCATAAAGGAGGCGTAACGAGAATACAACGTAAATCCCAGACAGTCCTAAGATATATCTGTGTAGGCAGTTACTGTGAATTTATAAAATAGAGATTTGAGTCTATTGACCAAAAATCCTACAATCAGGACTCAACCATTTGTCAGTTTAAAATGCACCAGTCAATTGTTAACGGCCCCCCAGGTCCGGCATATAGCGGGGACTTTAACTTTCGGTTCAGCCAATCCCGGGTGAAATCGCCGCCCTGCAGGGATAAACAGCAGATAAAATCCCCGCAAAATGCCACCACACACCGGAGACATACTAGGTTAAGCCAAAACCGCGCTAATTTCAGCCACCACATTCACTCGGCACTGCGGGGCCACCTGGAAGGTAAAAACACAGCCCATTTCCCCCATTATTCCTGGTATATCCCCGGACCCGGAGGGCGGGCGTGGCTACAACTGACTAATGCATAAGAATGACAACATAATGATTTGGCTTGTGCATGAAGTGTACAAGGATGTATTGAAATGTAGGTGCTCACACACCATGAATCATCGGGATGAAGTGCTAATATCTCAGTTTAACTTGTTGTTGTTTTTCTGGCCGTACAAAAACCTTGAATATACGATATAATAACAAACATGCATTTGACCAATTGTAGTCATATGATCAGGAAAATATTATAGTCAAGGAAGAGCTAAGTAACTGATTTTTATTACTCAACTGACTTATCATAGCAAGTCTGACTACCACCTTTTTACCAGTTGACACCCATGGTATTTCACTGCTATCCATTGCTAAAGGTCAAAACTTAAGAACGTACGTCGAAGGTCAAAATTCAAGGACAATATTGATATGCGTTTGAAAACTATACACAATGCTCAAATTTCTTTGCTGTAAAAATGTCATGGTCAATGTGATGGAAAAATTATAAAATGTGTAAGCAAAACTGTACACCAGATCAACATTTCACTGCTATAGCCTAAAATAAAAGAAAGTAGGTCAAAGGTCACGGTCAAGGTCATACGAGGTAAAACAGTTGCGAAACTGTACAGAGGTCACGGTCATTGTATGAACAGCTGTAGAAGTTCAAACAATAAAGTGGTCACACAAAGTGTATAGATTTTAAGTAGTTTTGTATCGTTATAAGGACACTAAATCTGTTACATTTGCTACGACAAGGTCACTTCTTCCAATTTTGAGGTCATCTAGTGAAATTTTGTTGAAATAAAAGCGTCACAATATTTATATTGCAGCTCATCTAAAGACGGACAGACAGATAGACAGACGGACAGACCGCAATACTGACTACATTATATCTTCGTTTAATTATAAAAACATTGCAAACAAATGGGAGATATGCAAAGACATTAAGCGACAACAAGTTTCGAAAAAAAACGTGATCATACTAGTAATAGTTTTGTTAAAGAAAAACAGATGTTCTTACGAAACAAATGACCGAGTAATTCATCACCCTGTAACTTTTTCTTTGAAGAAAAACTACGTAAGTGTTGATTCCGTAATATAGCCAATCATAGCGCTGTATGAAGTAATTAATTTAAAATTAATAGGTTTCAAAGTGATGGATGATATACATTCTAATTTGATCAATAGGGTTGACAATTAAGGTGCAGTTAGTAACACCTAGTAGAAAAGACTGACTGTCAACAGTGAACGACCTTTTATTTTGAAACATTTAATTTTTCTACTCGGGGACAGTGGACATTTCGGAGCTGAAGAAACAGGTAACTACTAATTTTTAAAACATGTATGAATTCATTGAATTAATTTTAACTGCTTTTTTTCGGAATGATTGAAACAATTAATGAACAAAAAGTGCGAGTTTCTTTGTGTGATGAAAAAGAGTCGCAGTTGTCGCTAGAAGTGTTCGAACACTAAACGCGTTGGAAATTTTAGTAATTATATGCATATCTATTACATCTACATTATTGACAATTTATATTTCGCAGTATATAACATTTTTGTTGTCAAGCGTATAAGTCTTGTATTCGTCTATTGGCAATATCCGAAGGAAACACCGCTGTATTGTCCGTGTGTTGTCCGCATTTTCGTCTATTTCAATTGAAAATGACTCTAAAAAGCAAGATCAAACGTGAAATTAATTTCGAGTTCTAAGTATCTGGACAAAAGGTGAAGGCCATTACTTCGCAAAGAGCTAGGGTATCACACCCGGATCTCTTGTATCTCACTCTGTTTCTTCAAGTCTTCCAGTGTCTTGATTTGACTGCGAGTTGCTGTCAGTTCTATTTCATGTCACTTATGGCATTTAAACACAATTTTAGGTCGTGATGGCGTCTCGGTATGGTCAAGCCATAAAACAGTCAATTGGCGCTTGATAAACTCAAACATACGAGCAAATTCCATTTCGCTTGCCCTACTGCGTTCATACGTTCATACAGTATAAAACGCAAGAAAAATTGCGATCAATACTTTTATCCTGTCACTTGCATACAAATCGGTCCAATTAAAAGGTTCCGTGTAAATTCTAGTACATTAGGACGGTTGACCACGTGATGTTTATCTACAGTCAAGTGGTCATGTGACCGCGAAAACGGTCTCATTTCTATTCTGAAATATAACAGGTAAAGCACAAATAATGCTTCAGTATCTTATCAATAGTCCTCAAACAAGCGACCTCAACAATCACTCGCCCACAAAGTCCCATCATTCTGCATGATAATGACACTGCCAGAAAATCTACATGTGCACTTAACCCACCCGCTAATGCTGAAAATATGCAGCATTCAACGACCATTTATGTGGTGAATGACAACGTCTCACTTACAAAAGAAATGAATTCTTTCTTCGCCGGTGCAATTCTGAATATCTAACATTTTATCTTTTAATTCAACATCAATAAAGTCCATTGAACATGTGGCGATTGTTTGTAAACACACGTGATCTTGAACCATGACCTGTGTAGTCTGTGACTTGCGGAATAATTGTTACATGATTAGATATTTGGTGACTGATCCACGTTTATGTATTTTAAAAAGCTTTTGTGTTTTGAATTGATGCTGACGTATGGAAATGCAATTACCTCGACTTTAAACGTACTGAATGAAATTGAACAGTTTTTAGAACTATTTTTGGCCAATGTGAAACATGGGTATCTAGTGTACCGATGTGAACAGTAAAAACAGTTGTCCCCCGTTTTTAATTTTGATAATTTTAAGAAAAAGTATCGTGTTTTATTAAACAGAGTAAGAGAATAAATATAATGATAATATCTGTTATGTGCTTCCGGTCCCGATTAATAATAATATATGCCATGTGTTTCCGTTCCGGATAGAAAAAAAATCGACCCGATGCCACCTGCGTTGCCAGGAAACGAGGCTTGCCGAAAAAAAGCGCGTGCGATGATGTTTACTGACGTCATGACGCGCAGTAATTTTTATTCACTGCATACGTCAAGAAGTTCCTTCAGTATCACGTCTTTTAAGGGTTATTTTGTTTTGTTTTTAATATATTTTGTAAAGTTAATGTTTATGGAACTAATCTATTAAAAGATCATAATTATGGTTACATAAAGTGTATAATAAAAAGTATTACGTCAGAGCGCTCATCTGGCATGGGGGAGGGGGGTGCCAGATGGAGTTTTCCAGCACCAGCACTGGTGTGCTAGAACGAAAAATCCGACCCAAGGGCACCTGCGTTGCCAGGTAACGTGGCTTGCCGAGTTACCCAGCGTGCCAGAGGTTCGGATTTTTCTATCCGGACCGGACACACATTTTTCATTTTTCTAGCTTACTTTAAATTACTTTTTTGTGAAAAAAAGGACATAGGAAAACGCATTTTTATACATTTCACCATAGGTTTTTTCGATGAGACACGTGCTGTGACGTAATACTTTTTATTTCTTTTACTTAATGTTGAAATCGAAGTTTAATGGATAAATATGTCATTTGCTTTATTTCTAACCAGATTTGAGTCAATTGCTTCGGCTGTTTTATATTCACATCATCAACTAGTTCATGTTTAACAGTTCGCAACAATGTCGTTAAATCACGTTATCAACTTTAACAACGTTCTAAATAATCGGGCAATTGCGATATAAATATGCTTAAAGCTATTAACGTCATTTTCTATCAAAAACAACCTCGGATGTATGCCGGTTCATCAGAAGAACATAAATTTTGAATTATATTACTAATTTAATGTAGTGTTTTAACTTGTATTAGTATATCTGAGTTTACATTGATTGTCAGTGAAGTGTATTATTGCAAACACAATTAAGATCCCCATAAGTAAAATCATTAAGTTTATCAGCTAAATTGAAATTACTACGCGATCTACAGCATAGTGTTCCGATTTATAACATTGTAAACCGTCGATATACACCCGAGGTTGTTTTCGATAGAAAATGGCCGAAGAGTTCCGAATGATTAACGCACAGTGGTGTAATGGGAATGAACTCCTTCTATTTCCTTGTCCGTCGTTTGACCTGCAATGTTAAGCGACATGTGACCTAAAAGTACATGTATGATTTTTTAGACTATCTGCGCATGCGCGCAGGTAGTCTTAAGGCCGCAAACTCCAAAGAACTACTTCTATTCATGTCGTTTAAACCAATTTTTTGTCTCAATGCGCTCTATGTTTAGCAGAATGACGTCGAAACCATGAAAATAGATTAGTTGTATTGCAGTCCGAGTATGAGTTCTTGCTTGTTCGGCTATTTCCGCGCTGTATTTCTGTATCCCGGCGTTTTATTTTTAGCAAAATATAACTATTTTTAGATCGCTATATTTATCCGATTAATGTGAGTCAAATAATAGAGGCTCTGGTAGGAAGGTTACATAATGATTTTCATTCTGAGTTTAGCCCAAGATGTTCCAGATATTATTACCGACCGAAAGTGTCCAATCGCCTGCAGGGTTTGTTATTTTAACCTGACGTGACCCTGAAGCACGCTTATTTGTAATGGTGCATTTCTTATATTACTTTTATGAGATAAGAAACAAAAATGATTTTCTGAGTGTCAAAATAGTTGTATCTCAGGTTTCGCGTTGCTAATGCTTCAAATACTATGATTTGCCTACTACACAATAACAAAATACTATTCATTCTATGATTTTTAGGCGTTTATATTATTAATAAGATGTTTTCATTTTTGCATAAAAGCTTTGTTCAAGTGTATTCTTGGCATAGCATTAGGCTTTCACTTTATGTTAGCACACATGCCCTGATACGACAGTGAGTTATGCAAAAATTTCTTCAAAGATACTTACATAAAACACAAATAACATATTATCAATAAAACTTGAAAAAGCACAATCATATTCTCATTTTAGAACAGACAATTTCCGATAATCTAAAAATAGTTTCAACTACATTTAACTGACCGATATTCTAAACATAGTTTCTACATATATTAACTGACCACATGTTTGTCCTCACCGCGGGAAAACGACCATCTGATAACCTCTGCATTTTGAAAGGAATTATTGCTAAAGTTGTTCGTAAAATAAAATAATTTTACTTAAACAATTAAAACGTGTATGTTCATAAAACTTGCCTAACGTCTGATTTCTAATTAAAGCATTGAAAAACCTTTAGAACCGATTGAAAGAGGCATGCAATATAACTTTAAATACATGGGGATGGGGGATACGACGACTGAAGTGATAGGCTATGCAGTTTGAATGGAATTATTGCTGAAGTTGGTTTTAAACAAATGATTT
This sequence comes from Mya arenaria, assembly GCF_026914265.1. Lineage (NCBI taxonomy): Eukaryota > Metazoa > Mollusca > Bivalvia > Myida > Myidae > Mya > Mya arenaria. The sequence continues at coordinate 11,967,612 of NC_069133.1, forward strand.
TCCTTAAACAAAACGTGCATGTTCATAAAAGGAAATGGTATATATGATGTTTTATACTTTCCTATCGTATGCTATCTAATCAAAGCAAGGAAAAACCTTTAGAAACGATTGAAAGGGGTATGCATTGTAACATTAAATACGTGGGGATGGGGGATTACGACGATTGAAGCGACGTTAACATAAACAAAATGACACAAGGCGCCATAAAATAGATATAGATATGTTTTTTTCTCGCCGAATCTGGACACAAGCGCTCTTGGCCCTAGGCACAGTCTTCACTTTTATCTATGTGCCCTTCACCCATCCCCATCGTTCAAATAAAATTTACATCTCTCACATGTTTGCCCGCAGATTGTCTTTCAGCGCATTCGCGCTTTGATTTTCTTATGACTTAATCCTACCAACGATAAACCATGGAATAAATATGAATTATAGCATTAAAGAATGTCAGAACTGTCAGATGGTCTAATAAAAACAGCTGCGTAATAATGCTTCATAATAAATAATTAAGATCTCAGAACATGTATAACAGTACTAAAACGTCTCTCGGTCATTTCCAAAGGTACATCATAGAGCCTCGGTAATGTCCGGAGAGCAGTTTCAATAAAGATATTAGTCGATTTCAGTCGTAAATGGATATTATCTTAGTGTCATAGTTTCAATTCTTTGCTACATAATTTTGTGATTTGAACTTTACCCAGTAGAAGAAATGAATACATAGTTTTGGAAATAAAAAAGGCGACGTTTTTACAGGTTTAAGCTATCGTAACTACTCGGCCATCTCCGGCAAGCTTTGTTTGATACCGGCCGAGGTGTTCCGATTGAGATTTAAGATTATTGAAGTTACGACTAAAATCCGGGCCCCGGGACCTTTTTTTTCTGAGACAAGTATTAATGTCACACATAATAACCTTTGACTAAATGTAATCCCTATTTAAACTTTTGCAAACACACATAACGTCCTTTGGCGGACCCGTGGTTTTGTGGTACCACACTTGACTGTCAATCCAGGGGTCACAGGTTCGTTTCCTCGTTGCACCACTAAAAATACTAATCTTGTTCCGAGAGGGCTTTAAATGGGGGTCCCTTATGACAGAGCTAAACACTTGTACACGTTTAAGAACCAGGGTAGCTCTAACCAGGGTTTCATTCTGTCTGTGCACTATGCTCAACAAACGTAAAATGACTAACAATCTTATCGGAGCATTCGCCGAAAAGGCAAGGCCCGAGTGCGAGTATAAATAAGCTTATAAATCAACACTATAACGTCATTCGACATAATTTAAGGCAATGTATTTGTATATTGTTCATTGTTCAAGGTTCGTGGAGTGTGATGGAAGACCCGCATATACCGATTAGTCAGGTGAAATGCCACAGTAAAAAACGTTTATTACGGCTGTAAATAGAAAATACATTCAAGAGGCGTGTAAAAAATCGTAAAAATTATCTTTGTTAAAAAATGAACTCGTACGTAAAATTGTGTCGCGAAAAAAATAGTGCTCAAAGCAACTGAACAAACAATGACAGTGAAAATAAGTTTCAATAATTGGTTCAAAACGTATCTAAGGCATTTAGTATACATTTTGAAAGTCAGACTATTAAAAAGTCATTTATCTTGAGCATAATGAAAGTTAGAACGAGTAATGTCTTAAGATTAAAGGTAGAACGAGTTATGTCTTAAGATTAAAGTTAGAAAGAGTAATGCTATGAGGTAGAAAGTTGTAACGAGTAATGTCTTGGGATTACGAGTAATGTCTTAAGATTAAAGGTAGAACGAGTTATGTCTTGGGATTAAAGTTAGAAAGAGTAATGCTTTGAGAGAGAACGTTGGAAAGAGTAATGTCTTGGGATTACGAGTAATGTCTTAAGATTAAAGGTTTAACAAGTTATGTCTTGGGATTAAAGTAAGAAAGAGTAATGCTATGAGATAGAAAATAAGAACGAGTAATGTCTTGGGATTAAAGTAAGAAAGAGTAATGCTATGAGATAGAAAATAAGAACGAGTTATGTCTTGGGATTAAAGTAAGAAAGAGTAATGTTATAAAATAAAAAATAAGAACGAGTTATGTCTTGGGATTAAAGTAAGAAAGAGTAATGCTATGAGATAGAAAATAAGAACGAGTAATGTCTTGGGATTAAAGTAAGAAAGAGTCATGCTATGAGATAGAAAATAAGAACGAGTTATGTCTTGTGATTAAAGTAAGAAAGAGTAATGTTATAAAATAAAAAATAAGAACGAGTTATGTCTTGGAATTAAAGTAAGAAAGAGTAATGCTATGAGATAGAAAATAAGAACGAGTTATGTCTTGGGATTAAAGGTAGAACGAGTAATGTCTTAAGATTAAAGGTAGAACGAGTAATGTCTTAAGATTAAAGTAAGAAAGAGTAATGTCTTAAGATTAAAGTTATTAAAGTTAGAACTAGTAATATCTTAAGATTAAAGTTAATACGAGTAATGTCTTAAGATTGAAGGAAGAACGAAAAATGTTTTAAGATTAAAGTTAGAACAAGTAATGTCTTGAGATAAAAAAGTTAGAACGAGTAATGTCTTGAGATTTAAGAAAGAACGAGTGATTCCTGAAAATTAAAGCTAGAACAAGTAATGTATTGAGATAGAAATTAAGAACGAGTAATGTCTTGGGATTGAAGTAAGAACGAGTAATGTCCCAACATTAAGTTAAAACGAGTTATGCATTAGGATTAAATGTAGAACAAATGTTATCTTAATATTAAATTAAGAACAAGTCATGTTTTAAGATAGGAACTTAGATCGGGTAAAGTCTTGGGATTAAAATTAGAACGAGTAAGGTTTTACGACTAAAGTTATAACGATTTATGTCTTAAGATTACTTTGTGGTAGAAAGTTAGATAAAAAGAGTAATTTGTTAAGAGTTAAGTACGAAAAAATAATGTTTTGCGATAGTGTCTTGGGATTGAAGTAAGAACTAGTTATGTCTTGGGAAAGAAAGTTAGAATGGGTTTTGTCTTGAGATAGAAAGTTAGAACGAGTAACGCTTGGGAAAGAAAGTAAGAACTAGACGTCATGTTTTGAGATTGAAAGTCAAAACTAGTAAAGTATTCGGATAGAAGCTAGAACGAGCAATGTCTTGGGATTAAAATTTAGAACGAGTAATGTCTTGGGATAAAGCGCAAAAACGAGTAACGTATTGGGATAAGAGTTAGAACGAGTAATGTCTTGGGAACGAGTTATGTCTTGGCAACGAATTAAGTCTTGGGATAGAAAGTTAGAACGAGTTATGTCTTGGGATAAAAGTTAGAACGAGTAATATTTTGTGTTAGAATGTTAGAACGAGTATTGTCTTGGCAAGGAGCTATGTCTTGGGGAGGAAAGTTCGAACAAGTATTGTCTTGGGATAGAAAGTTTGAGCGAGTAATGTATTGTGATAAAGAGTAAGAACGGTATATGCCTCGAGTTTTGCATTGGGCTAGAAAGTTAGAACAAGTAAGGTTTTGTGAAGGACGTAAAAACGATTAATGTCTTGGGATAGAACTTTAGAACGAGAAATGTCTTGGTAAAGGACAAACGAACGAGAAACGTTTTTGGATAAAAGTTAGAACGAGTAATGTCTTTGGGAAGAAATTTAGAACGAGTAATGACTTGGGATAGAAAGTTAGAACAAGTGATTTCATGCAAAGGAGTAAGGTCTTGGTAACGAGCTATGTCTTAAGATATAACTTTAAAACGAGTAATGTCTTGGGAAAGAGAGTTAGAACGAGTCATGTGTCTTTGGATAGAGAGTTAGAACGAGTTATGTGTCTTTGGATAGAGAGTTAGAACGAGTTATGTGTCTTTGGATAGAGAGTTAGAACGAGTTATGTCTTGAGAGGGAAAATTAAAACGAGTTATGTCTTGAGATAGGAAGTGAGAACGACTTATGCCTTTTGATAGAAAGTAAGAACGAATAATGTCTTGGAAAAGGATGTTAGAACGAGTAGCATCTTCGGATTTAAGTTAGAACGAGTTATGTGTTGGTAGAGAAAATTGGAACGAGTTATGTCTTTTGATAGAAAGTAAGAACGAGTAATGTATTGGAAAAGGATGTTAGAACGAGTAACATCTTCGGATTTAAGTTGGAACAAGTAATATCTTGGGAGGGAAAATTAGAACGAGTAATGTCTTGGGAGGGAAAATTGGAACAAGTAATGTCTTTTGATAGAAAGTAAGAACGAGTAATGTCTTGGGAATGAATATTAGTAAGAGCAATGTCTTGTGATAAAAGTTAGAACAGTATCTAGACATTATTCAACATCGGTGAGCAGAGAGGTCATGTCAAGTGGAAGACCTTCAAAGAACAAGCTATTGACACGTATTGCTCTATTTGTAGGACAGAATGAATATCAAAAAGACGGCGGTGTTGTTGACAGCGTTGCTGTTGATCGACCTAATGTGTTTAGCGGAGGGGCAGGGCTATGGCAGGGGTGGTGGAAGAAGGCGTGACCGGGGATGGAGAGGAGGAGGAAGAGGCGGTGGCCGCGGTCGTGGCGGCGATCGTGGCGGCGGTGGCGGGCTTCTTGGCGGTCTAGGTATGGGAAACTATTAGTTAATATTTTCTGGTGAAACATAAAGGATATATTTATAAAATAGTTGAACATTTAAATTTACAGACTGAACAGAAAAAAATATCGCATAATTATGAAAAACCAATATCCAAACAATGTTTTTGTAGGAGGTGTCCTAGGAATAGCGGGGGCTGCATTAGGAGCAGCTGCCATTACCCGCGGAGTGACGGGGATGCTCGGATCCGGCGGAGGTAGAGGGTATGTGGGCGGTGGAGGGAGTATCTACAATGGTGGTCAATACATTCCTCCCCACTCCCACGGTGTTTCCCAGCAGTACGTTCCTCAATATGGCGGGGGTAGCTTTTACGGGATGAGCGGCGCAGTTGCTGATCCAATCTATCAAGGGAATGTCGGAGGGTTCGGTGGAGGATACGTGCCTCCATACATCCCTCAGCGTCCCGCACTAGCTGTCGCTCCAGCTGTGATCCCGTCGAGCCAAGGAAGCCACAACCGCGGCAGTCGCCGTGTAGTTATAGAGGAAAACTTCGATAGAGGACAGCACTCGAATAAAGGGAGACCAATTGTGGTTGGCCAACCCGTTTTCGTTTGATTTCGTGTTTATAGCTGTAGGCCTTTGTTTATTAAAGGGTGTGTACAAAGCGTTCGTTAATTACTTCTGTTTACTCAATGTACTTGCTTGAAATATACATCAACATACATCCGTTTGTATAGCGTCGCTTATAGACAGTTAAGACAGTTTATTAACAATGCATATAGTTCATGAGTATACATATATCAAAATTTATACATTCACAAGTGGACAAGAAAACAAAACAAAAATCATTATATTTTTATTTAAGCGAAAAATCATTGGATTTATTACAAAATCCAATATTTTTAAAGATTTATCTTTAATAATAAAGGATGCGATAGCGAGGGGAAAGGGTGTTAAAAAGCTTATTTTGTGGTGGACATACTTTAGTCTATCCATAATAGTAATAGAACACATTTCTTAATTTGAACGCATAATGGATAAACATGGCCAAAGTTCTATTTAATTTTACATTATTTGACTGCATTAACTGGTACATTTGGTCTTTTCCAATACTATTTATCAAAATGTGTGTTTCTTAGGACATTGTAAAGAGGACATTCAATAATAAAATGAAATTCATCTTTTAAAACACTGCATGATATACACTTTCTATCCTGAAAAACTATTGGTTGCTTATATACCTTGGTGTTTGCATTTTTATGCGGGCCAATGGCAATCGAGGATTTTCCAATTGTCTGACGAATTATTTTACGTAGCTCGAGTCTGACGAATACACTGAAACACCAAATGAGTTTGTTAAATCTGCACTATCACAGATTTTACTTTCTTTGTCTTGGAATGAGCAAATATTTGCAAATATCTGCAAACCAGTGATAAAAGACTGCTGTCAAAAGATAAGATCGCAGATTTTCATATTTCCGTTCGATTTTTTTTGTTTTATGGCTAAAAGCGTTACTAACGGTTTAAAAGAAATGCATTAAACATCAATTTTTGAACTTAAATATAAAAATCTGCGATCTAAGTTTTTGTCAGCAGTTTTATATCACTGATTCCATGCATTTTCGCATAAATTGGCTCGTTCCAAGACAACAATTAAAAAAAAGTTGTTAAAACGGAAAATCTGTGAGAGTGCAGCTTTATTACTTATTTCTTTTAGCTCGATTGAGACGAAAGCTGATAGCTTAAAGAAACAAATTGGGGACCGAGCCCACAACCTCTTAGCTAAGAGGCGGACACCTTAAAAGCCCAGATAGGATAGTTCATTTTTGACGGTCTACAGAAAATAGGTACGCAAGTAAGATCGTCGAAATTGAATTTCAATATGTACATGGTAGGCAGGGTAACAGTAATAGAGAAAATCAATTCTGTTAAAATGTAAGTCGTAAATATTTCGGTTATTTTGATGTTTATTTTAAGACAATGATCTTAAAGATGCACTCTTACTCCCAAATTAGATGTACCAAAATTAATACAATTGTTTTAATATACAAAAAAAAGATGAATAAATGTCGCAAACATTGGTTCTTATGAAGAATACCATGTTGCATTTTGAAGAAAGGTTCCGAAAACACGATATTTCTACCTAATGAGACAATATCAGATCGCACTTAATCTTTTAGCACTCACCAATCATTTAATATTTTGGCGTTTTCAGCTATTGAATACATGGGTACAATCTTGTTATCAGTAATAAATATTTGCCATAAAAGCATTATTCAATAAGTAATTTAAGGTTTATATTTCAAAAGTTTTGTCTGTTAAACATTTGTATGCATTGATTTTGAATAAGAGTGTCACATTACGTCAGTATCTAAATGGAAAAGACGGTTTAGGAAACGATAAAAAATGTTGCAAACTTTGACTTTTAGGCCACTCCAAAATTTTGTTCCTCAGAGTTTGGCGAAAACAATTTGGAGCGAGCAAGCGAAAAAATAACACAATTTTGTTAGTTTTCATAAAACCCGAAGCGAGCAAAGAGCGAACAATATTTATTTCTTATAATCAATATAAAAGATTGTTTAATATAATTGCTCTTTAACCCAGTGAAATTCCAGTTTGAACTGAATCTCTATTGGACAATGGAAGAATGTTCGAATACATAGTAACTATTTATTCTGACATTCGTTTTTAGTAGTACAAATTTAAGAAATGTTAAGGAATGAAGACACTTTATTTAAATGTATCAAAATTAATGGAACTGTCCGGAGTTCAGAATACTGCGAGACAATGCCAACCTTATCATATCTCCACAATCCTTTCGACACGAAGATTATAAGTATCTTCCATGGCCGAGAGTTTAAGATAGGTTCATTCCGACCCGAGCGCAGGGTGTATTGCGGAAACGAGGTTTACCGAGTTTCCGCAAAACACCCTGTGCGAGGGTCGGGATGAACCTATCTTACACGAGCGGCTATGGTAGATGGTTTTTCTCCCACCTCAGTTAAACAAAATTAAGTAAAAATGTATTTTTTGCTGGAACTCTTTTGTGCTTAGTGAAAATAATTGTGAATGAATATGCGATAATTCGTGGTTGTCATGAATATGCACGCAGTGATTCAGATTATGTTAATAGTCAAATCGGTATTTTAATAGTTCTAAGGAGAGTGAAGCATTAATTCTTGAGAGGTGCGTGAACACTGTTTTATTTTGACATTTGAAGCGAGAAATAATTAATAAGCGTTCTAAATAAGACAAGGTTTCCATGATGCTACAGACGACAGTCTTCAACAAGGGAGGTAATTACAATGTGGTGACCATTAAAAATGAGTTCCATACGGGCGTTTTATCTTCGCCCGTGGGCAAGATAAGAATTTCTAGCATGGTTAAATTATTGGATCTACTTATCTGAGGTGGGAGAAATATGTGTATTATGCTTTGTTTCAATGTATCATGAAAACATTCGTCCTTTTATCTTTGATAATCAAACTGCGAAACTCGAAAGCCACGAATGCACAAAGCCATACACTTGCATTATAAATAGGACCGCATGTAACTTTACTGAGTTTAATTTAACAATTGCCTGAATTGGAACAGCTATTATGTAGGACGTTGCCAACGAAGATGACGATGGTGCTATGCTAAACAAATACGACAGTGACAGACGAACTATTACTTTCCGAAGAAAAGCGAAGGTTAGTGTCATGTTAAGAATTGTTTCAAGTGAGGGATAGTTTTATCGGCACATGGGGATTCAAAAATGAGACGCTGGTTTATTGGCTCTAAAACCGCTTCATTACCCCCTTTTGACCATAAATTATGGAGGGACGACCTACTTCTACATTGACAATGCTATTTAATTTTCAAAAAATAAACCAGTGGGCTTTGGTTCAAACTGAAAAAAATGGTTTTAAAACTTAGGTAAACAAAATGTCATAACATCGTTAAACGTAATCCCCCCTTATTTTTAACATTCGGGATTTTTCTTCATCATGAAAATGTAGGAAAAAGAACCTTGTGTATTTGTCACAAATATGTCATAATAAAATAATTCTGTTAAAGTATGATAAAGGTAAGGACAAGCTGTTTAAACAGCCACATTAGATATTCATCATAATGTACTTCAACGATATCATGTCAAAAGAAGTCGTCAAAGAACATGACTTGAAAACATTTTTTAATAATAGATGTACTTTAATATCAGAGTCAGTCAGACGTTCTTTTTTCACATTATGATATAAATACCAGACCCATCCTTCAGTCTCTTCAGTCGTACTTCACGAGGTCAGGGACAGACAATGTCACGAGCTGACACCCCTGTTCGTAATCAAATGCCAATTCCTAATATAGAAACTAGGACATGACATATGTCTGTTCATTTTTACCGATATAGAATAAATAATTTAATTACATTGACATGTTGCGTACTTTTGCTCAATAGGAAGATTACGCAGAAGCCAACGGTCGCATGAGCTTTATTTGTAACGGAAATCTTGTTTGAAAAATGTCTGTAGATAGGCTCCCAATTCGCCCTTTCGAGTAGAAATATGTGACGTCATCTGCAAAAAAAGAATCATTTTTAGGTTTTCACGTTGACATCAAAATTGATTCAGAGATAACTTTATTGAGCTTATATTTAACAATGTTAAAAAATAAACTTAAGATCATTTAAAAAAATAAATGAAAAAAAAAATATATAAATATATATACACACACATAGCTATAATTGAATGCTTATTAGTCACAAAACCTCGCATGAATTTAAACGTCACTTTTTCTCCACATGACTCATTTTTGGTTATGCCGTCACAATTACTTTTCTTTCAATAAGTATATGCGAAGTTCACTTTTTAACCCAACATCCAGTGATTATGAAAAGACGTGGCCAGAATATTCTTCACTTTTCCAAGGTTTTCTGTTTGGGTACATGACCATTTTCGGATATATGAAGCTTCTTCGGGTACGTGACCATTTTGGGGATACTTGACCATTGTGGGGTATTTTACCATTTTGGGGGATATATGACTTGGGGTGAGGGTTTATGAAGAATTACATTTTACAATATACAGCAAAGCATACATCCATTTATCGTTCTTGTGGTGTGTTTTTTGCAATAATACAATACTATCGATTTGAAAACAGTACTTTTTATTTATATTAAATTGACCTATCAGTATATTTAAAAAAGTGTCTATTTAAGCGACCAGTTTATTGATCAATAGTACTTTACATGAAGCTAAATCATATTATTGCTCAGAAAACTTCTCTTACTCCGGTGCTTGATCAATGGCCTATAATGGGAGGAGAACATTCGAACACAGGGAACCGCGGTCATTACAGACATTAAAATATCATTGTTGAGGATAATGTATTTCTTGGTTACTGGAATTTCCTATTTTAAATATATTTATATTGTTGGGGATTTGAAGCAACCTCATATTCCAGTCATAAAAATATCGCTGATCAGCTAACATACACCTGAAATTTCAGCCATCTGACTTCGATATTTTGCTATAAATTATATTTTAAAACTTCCCTTTAATGACTTGCTCCTCCGTACATAGCGTGTGACAGGTCAATTTATTGTCGATATTTACAAGGATTCCTCCATACTTTGTATGTAATTATGGAACTCGTCGTATTACCCAGTAGAAACCCTGTGTCCTTCATAATCGTGGTGTGTTCTCCTCAGAACAATACCGAATAACATGTAGGTGTGTTAAAAAATAATTTAAGTCATCTGTTTTCCTACGGGAAAGTATTGTGATGGCCGATGTCGGTGTCGATCCCGGCGGCGTCGTGCAAAAACGTTAACCTTGGCCTGTTTAAATGAAACTTGGTATGAAGAGACAGTACGCACATGTAATGTCCACAACTCTGGCTGTAATTATTGTAGTTTTGTACCTAATGGGCTAAAAAACAAACAAACAACAACGACGACGACAACAACAATAACAACAATAACAACAACAACAACGACAACAGCAGCCACAACAACAACAACAACAACAACAACAACAACAACAACAACAACAACAACAACAACACAAAACAACAACAACAACACAAAACAACAACAACAACACAAAACAACAACACAAAACAACAACAACTACTACAAAAAGAACAACAACAACAACAACAACAACACAAAACAACAACAACAACAACAACTACAGCAGCAGCAGCAACAACAACAACAACAACACAAAACAACAACAACAACACAAAACAACAACAACAACAACAACAACAACAACAACAACAACACAAAACGACAACAACAACACAGAACAACAACAACAGCAGCAGCAGCAACAACAACAACACAAAACAACAACTTTTAGCGCATGTCTGGGCAGTCAACGGACTTCCCGGCCTGTGGGAAGTAGGTGTTATGACTGTCACTTATATCAGGTCTTGAACAAGAGGCCACAGTAGCAAAAACTTTGTAGAATCATTAAGGTCAACGACACGGGACGCTTCGGCCTAATTCCTCAATAAAAGAACGGTTGACCACCTTCCTTATTTGCCCCTGAAAGAGGTCATGGATTCCAATTCTATCACAAATATGCCAAATGACAAAATACTAATACAATGCACTAGGAAATAGCATTGTATATTGATCGTTACTGAGTTAAATGATATATCACCCGTATTGGTACAGGTTTTTATTTTTAATCACTTATGTTCGATTTCGTTTGACACAAAGGAAATGCATGTGCAAGATTGATCACAATCATCACTTACATCCGACTTGAGGAGAACTACACCGTCGCCAGTGCGAGTAGGTAATACATATTTTACAATTCATTGTTGATATTAATTGCAATTAACACCAAGGGCGTAGCTAGCCCTCTATTAATGTGGATTCATAATTGTGCTAAGGGGTCCGGGGGTATGCCCCTCGATTTTTTTTGAAAACCATGGTGCAATCTGGTGCATTCTGGGCGTTTCGATGTGCTTTATTTAGTACTGGAAAATGGACAGTATTAGGATCATGGAGTCAAGTACACATACTGCAACTGTGGCTGATTTTTTTAAATATTTTTGTCAGAATCATGTGGATTCAGCCGCTTACTCACGCAAAGACAGCAACGGGACTGGACACAGTGTGCAGGGAATGTCTATACTAAAATATTTGGGCGTATATTTAAACGTTAGTGTTAGAAAAGCATTCCCGACAGGGGCTACTGCTGTTAAATTATGATGGACATAACATTTCCACGATATATGACGTACATCATTCATTCCCTCTCGTGCTCAACCCGAGCCTTTCAAATCTGGCAGGTAACATGTTCTTCAAAAAGCGGACATCTAAACTTAGTTGTATATTATAAAGTAATACATACTTTCCGATAGTTTTCAGTGCTGTTTACTTCAGTATTAGTGCGGGTGAAACTGACTGTCCAATCGAACACAAAGGGTGTTAAACGAAAAGAACGCTACCTTCAGGTAGCAGTAATGTACATAATAGTACATATACATAAGTTCCTGATTGCTAGTTTTCATCTCATACACAATCTACACACCACTACTACCAAGGGCAATTACTCTGTAGCTATGTCAACACCTATATTTTGGGTTATAATTCCTCTATATCTTTATAGGCCATTACAGAAGAGCAACATAGATTAAATGATAGATTTTTATCCATTTTTAATGGGGGCAGGGGGTAAAATGTTACTTTCATTTTTCCTAAATGACTGTTTCCAATGTTGAATATGTGTTCATGCTTTTTCTCATTACATAAGGGACCATATACATGTGTTTCTAGACGAACCGCGTACAAGATTGTAACAATTCTCCTTTTTACATGTGACTGTTATACATCGAATTCGTGGGTATGAATAAATGCCGTTTCCGGACAGTAACGGATCGATACGCAAATGCAGACCCTAGTTCAATATTACTATTTTAACCAATAAAAATTAAGAGGCGGTGGGAAAAAGAGGGCAGGGGGGGGGATGAAAATTTAGGAATAAATTTATGTCGTCTAAATAGGGGCGGCTCCTGGTTTGGTGCGTGTGTGTGTGTGTGTTAGGGGGGGGGGGGGGGTCATGGTTGGTGGTGTTGCGTAACTGAGGAGGGGGTGGGGGTGGGGGTGCAACGTTTGACATCCTCCATCAGAACGGATTTGTATAGGGTTCAATATTGTGAGTAGAGAGTATGGGGATCCTCGACCAGAAAGTTTTAGCTTTTTGGGGTCTTATTTGGTACAGTTAATTGTTTTACCTTTTCTCGTATACACTTGACATTAAATGGTTATCTTTGACAATTTTTATCCACTAGAGTGCTATACTTATATAAATAATATATTTGTTAAGTTATTTATTTTACCCTTTCTCCTATAAACTTGACATATATATGTAGTCATTTTCGACAATTTTAATCCGCTAGAGTGTGTTATACTTATATAATTAATATATTTGTTAAGTTCCGTTGATTAGCGTATAGAGTACAGTGAGTTAGCTTAAGCGTATAGTGATTTGTAATGTGCGTGGAAAACAACAACTCTAACGTTACGTGCAGATTTTAATGTTTTCGAACGCTCTCACTTTAAACAGGTCATGATTTATGAGATTTGATAACAATTGATAAATAGTCATTGTAATTGACGAATAACACTACGATAAAACGATCACTGAAAGCGGATGTCAACGCTCGTCTGGTACTGTTCAGACAGAAACGGGGCATACGTTGACAATCATCAAAGCCAGCATTATGGACACTGGCTTACCCATGCGCGTATTTTCTTTTGCAACATGTAAACAAACGGTTTCATGTAATTACCAGGCCAATGTATAAAAGGGAAATCAATCAGACCCTAACAATTACAGGGGGATAACTCTTACTAGCTGTTTTTCAAAGTTATTTACTATCGTACTAAATGAAAGGCTGAAATTGTGGGAAATATTATTTTAACAGATGCTCAGTTTGGAATTAAAAATAAGCATAGTACTGCTAATCCTGTCTGTATTTTGCATTTGTTGATCCAAAAACAGTTTGAAAGCAAAAAGAAGCTGTTTTATTGATTATAAAAAGCTTACGATTGCATTGATAGAACCAGGCTTTGGTATAAGTTCATAAAATTGGGAATCGACGGGGACATTTTGCCCCTTTTTCTATCTATGTATAGCGAGGTGAAACTTTGTGTATAACACTTGGGAACATTGTCAGAATTTTTCAACTGTAACCTTGGCTTGTTTCAAGGGGAGATAACCTCTCCGAAATATTTCTCACTTTTCTTGAACGATATTGAAATGCATTCGCAAGAAAATATTAATGTCGGTATAACTGTTGACCAAATTTCAATATATTTATTGTTATTTGCAGATGATGCGGTTTAACAATCCACTAACACTTTGGCCTTGTATGGAGAGTTGGGTATATTGAACGCCATATCAGAATGGTGAAATACTTTTTAAAGCTCCAATCAGTAAAGCAAGAGAACTGAATTTTAAATGCTGTATTACAACGTCTCCTTCATGAACTGGGTGTCAAGAGTTTGTGAGATTCTTCAATTATCTGGTCTCAATGAAGTATGGCTTTATCCTGGTTCTGTGAAAATTGAATGTTTTGTGCCTGTTCTTCGGAGTAGACTTCGAAATATTTATATCAGTAATTGGAGATCTGGGTTAGACTTATTCTATGCTCTAGAGGTATTCCGTGAAATTAAAGTACTTTTATAATCACATTAGAAATATATTTTATTGGTGCGAAGTAGTAATAAAATACTTATTAGAAAAATAGCAATGTATTGTCATAAGACGTTCAAACTTCGTGATTCGTTGATATAATTTATGGGTCATGGATGTTTTCTATCTTATTTGATAGGGTAGAAACTCATATTTTTTTAGTTGTATGTTTTGTTATGTTTGTATATGTTTGCATTATTTTCCTTGTCCTTACGCTGTAATCTAATGCACTTTATTACCCATTATACGCTGTCATATGTGGTTATATAGATAACCAATACATGATTACTGTTTGATCCATCTTAAATAACATCCGATTGTATTTAATTTTCCATAAAAATATGATATAATATAATTTTATTCTCATCATATAAATCCCAGAAACAATAAAATCAAATAAATGTATCGTATAATATGCTATGAAAACTCCAGGTTGCAACTGGACACATACAGGGGCGTAACTAGCCATTTATTCATGTGTATTCATAATTATGCTGGTGGGGTACAGGGGCTCGGAAAATTTTGAAAACCATGGTGCAATCTGGGCGTTCTGATGTGCTTTATACAGTACAGGAAAATGGACAGTTTACGGATCATGTAGTCAAGTACGCATACTGCAACTTTGGCTAATACCTTTTATTTTCTTTTGTCAGACTTATGTGGATTCATCCGCGTACCCACGTATAGGCAGCTATATCCTAAATGGATAAATTCGACATTTTGTACAAAGGCCATGTATAATGTCAAGACATTCCTTGGAAACTGCAGGTGTATATGTGCAAAACATAAAGAACGTTCACTTGGCGAATAACGAAATCGGATAATGATCTAGTACTTTACTACAACAATCACAGGTTGAATAATTACACACAGGAACGGTCCAATGCTACACGATAGATTTCGGACCATTTTTACTAAGTCAAGAGCCTTAACTGTTTGTTAGACAAAAAACGTGTGCCAATGACATCTCAGGCGCTAAACAACCATTGCTGACCTACTTTCAACATTTTAAGTGTTAAGTGTTTTGGTGTAAAACAATTGGGTACGTTGAAGCGACGCAATGTTATCATACCATTGTTTTACTTAGTCAAGAGCCATAAATATTGTAATATGAAGTAAAATGATATATTGTTAAAACTATGAAATGTCAAAGAAATCGGTACACCGTCGTTCCATCTTGACAAACATTTCAATGAGGTTTCATGAGTGCAAATCCAGTTATTTTGGCTTTACACACGACACACACATGTTCATGGACGCAACGAGGACCGTCGCGACTAGACGAGACAAACGCATTTTATTATACTTGAGAACAGCATAAGAACAACGAGCTATGCAAATATAAGAAGTTGTGTATATATTTACACCGCCACTGAGCTGGTCAACGGCAATTTATTGAAATTTAATAAAAAAATGTGTTTGGCTATTTCAAGACAGTTCAAGCATGAACTACTTAATGTTATAGGATGGCCATTATTTAGCTGTGCGTCAGAAATGAGGTGATGTGATCTTTCATGAAAAATGTACGTGCAATGACTAAAAACAATGAACATGGTTTCAAGGCTGAACTTATGGCAAATCATGGCTATATACATCTATTACATTTTTATACGCAAAATAACTTCATTGATAGGTGTATTTGTATATAATGCAATATGCTATGATGCTAAATATCAATTGTGAATACATGTTCTTCATTATATTGTCCTGAGTTATTGGTCTGTCTTTTATCAACTGTTTGTATGTATATTTCTTATACATTGTTTGTTCTTTGTTTAGTATGTCTATTCATCTAAAGTAATAATGCATCTCTCTCTCTCTCTCTAGCAATACTTCTCTTTTGAATTTGAAGCTTGGCTAGATTAAAGGGACTAGACACCAGATGATACAATTGCTAGCAAAAAGAAAATTGTCAAAAACTTACATAAAATTGATATCTAACGCGCCGCATTTTACTTACTGATGTATCTCATCGCATACCACATATTTCTTTTACAGTTTTTTTAGTATGTTTCTATTTTAAATTTTCTTGGTTTGTCTACCACGTACATCTTAGTTAATTTAAAAATAGCGTCGATATATGTACCTGTACTAATCACATGACTTTCACATGCTATATACACACTATAAACTGGGAAACCATTACGCGCTATTTTTATGTTGTTGATTTTTGCTTTATGTTTTTGTGTCTTTTTGTATTATGCTCTCTACTGTACTACTTAATCTTAGTGTGTTTCTATTTGTTTATATTATCACCATGACTATGTGTTTAATGGCCATAGGCATTTGTATGCCGGTCTTTGCCAATAAACATTTAACTTGAACTTAAACTTAAACATGTAAACTTAGCTGAGACAACGACAAAATAGTTATTTAATAATTTAAAATGATGTTCTTTCGGCCTCATACTATCTCATTTTGCCATTTCTATGCCTGTTATGTGGAAATAATGTATTATCATTCTCGTGTCTAGTCCCTTTAAGGAAGATAAGACTTTAAGGACTGAATTCACAAATCATCACTAATTACCTTAGCAGTTTTACATCTTTTAACTCGCTTCTCTTTGAACTCTAATTGATGGTTTACAAAGATTTTTGTTTGCTCATCACAGTCATAAACAAAATTTGGTGTCGAAGAAAGTTCGACATAACCAGACATCAAGATTACAGAGTTCGACATAGCGAGCTCCGACTGTGGTCATTTTACGTTAAAATGAGTTTCCCTAGAAATTCAATATTGTCCTATTATATATGTTGAACACACATACGTATTAAAGCGAACTTCTTTATCCGCAATAACCAATTAAAAAAATAACGGACGACAACCACTTTATGAATCAATACATTTTGTGTTTCAATTTGTAATAGTAATATACTACACACCTTTCAACAGTATTGCTATAACTATCAAAACATCGAAATCACGCAGCTGAGTGCAACGCAATCAATAATTGTATTAATGGGATCGAACGCTCACGTGTCCATGATATATAACCTATGGCTTCTTGGAGTTGTGATATACCTTATTACTTCAAAAACAATTTGATTTAATGACATGTTGACACGTTCTGTACACCTAGTGCAGTAATTACTATATCATTCAGCCAACTAATGCTGATACTGACAAAATGCAATTTTGATATAACACATTTATTGCCATACCAAAATAACATATTTTACAATATAGAGAATACTAGGTTAGTGCCGTGGATGGAAGAAGTTTATCTGGCAAGGCGAAGGAATCCGCAGCCGAGCCAGATAAACATTCTCCACCCACGGCACTAACCTATTATTATATTTATCCTGTTTCTTTGGTTAATTAAACGCTATAAATAACCTTAAAATATTAAAAGTATCTATAAAAATAAGGGGAACAACTGTTTTTCCCTGTTGACGTCAGCACACTCGGTATCCATGTTTAAATCGCCAACAAAATAGTTCCCAAAACTGTTCAATTTTTTTTCAATACGTTTATAGTCAAAGTCATTGCATTTAAATACGTCAATATCAAATAAAAAAGGCTTTTAAAAATGCATAAACATGGATCAGTCACCAGACATTATCTGATGATATAACATTTATTCCGCAAGTCACAGAGTACAGTACACAGGTCGTGGTTCAAGATCACGAGTGTTTACAAACAATCGCCACATGTTAAATGGATTTAATTCATGTTGATAGTGTTGGATGTTCAGAACTGCACGGGCAAAGTGATCATTCATTTTTGTTGTAAGTGAGATTTTATCATTCACCACACAAATGAAATAAACCATCGTTGAATGCTGCACAGTTTTCAGCATTTGCGGGTTGGGTAAGATTTTCACATCACAAACCGTGGTGGAATGAGCGGCTGTCTGAGTTATGGTACAATGTGTGTGATAATGAGAAGTGTTGGTTAGCCTGTCTGGAGACAGAAACGATAAACTTCCATTGGTATCTGTTTATGTTCAGTGCCGTAAAATATTTGATAAAGAAGTTCAGCGGTCGAAACGTATGTATTGGTTTTCAATGCAACTTTTAAATGACTGCAATGTAGACCAAAGTCGTTTCTGGAAATCTATTGGTAAAGTGGGGGTCGGCCACTCGAAGCATAAGCAGATTCCAATGGAAGTGGTGTTGGATAATGTCAACATTTCCAAATATTTGCCAGGTGTATTAGATAAATGGAAGTCAGATTATAGCTCTTTGTTTAATAATTTGAGGCTGGCTGACAATTGTAATAATGACAATGAACATGTGTCCGTTTTCAACAATTGTATAAGTGTAATGGAGGTTAAGAGAGCAGTTGATAATGCGAAGTCCGTTAAATCCTGCGGTTTAAATCAACTTCTTGCAGAAATTATAAAACATGATACATCGGTTATGTTTTTAAATGTTTTATTTAATATATGTTATAATAAGGGAATTGTTTCGTCTATTTGGAGTAAATCGATTATAAATCCAATCCCAAAATCTTGGGATCCAAGAGAACCTATGTCTTACAGAGGCATTGCTCTTGCCTCCGTCATATACAAGCTGTATTGTAATATTTTAAATGCACACCTCAGTGGTTCGGTGGAGTCGAATAATCTGCTTGTTGAGGAACAAAACGGCTTTCGGAAACATAGGAGCACCACTGGCCATATTTTATCTTTAACTTCTCTCATTGATACTCGGAGAAAAAAGAAATTAAGTACATTCTGCAACTTTATTGACTTTCTTAAAGCGTTCGATTTATTAACAGAGAAAAACTTGGGGCTCGGCTTAGCGACTGTGGCGTGTCAGGTAAAATGTTGATAGCTATTAAGTCAATTTATTCATCTGTTCTCTTTTGTTTAAGAATTAACGGTTTGAAAACTGATTTGTTTGAGACACACTGCGGTCTCCGTCAAGGTTGTATTTGGTCTCCACTGTTGTTTAACATGTTCATCAATGATCTTGCTGTATATTTGAAATCATTTGGTAAAGGTTTAACACTCGACAATGAATGTATATGTATTATGTTATACGCAGATTATATTGTTTTGTTTACTGAAAATTCAGCTGATTTGCAGTTTCTGTTGAGTGCCTTATATGACTGATGTTGTATGAATGGCATGGAGATTAACTGTACAGTAGTAAAAGCAGTGTTGTTCATTTTAGACCAAATTCTCGTTAAAGAACAAGTACAATTGTAAGTTTGTAAGTTTATTTTGACTCGATGCAGATATCCAAATTATTGCTGGTAATTTATCTTTTAAAGACCCTTATTCATAAATAAACTTTAGCAATACTTAGAAAGCAAAGTTCTAATTCTGATACACTTTGGTCTACCTTTTTTGCACTCAACCCAACATGTTTATTTTTCGTACTGTGTAATTGTTGTTTACCTCATTAATATTCATAGTTCTTGATTTAAAATATCAACCAATCAATTGTGATAATCGTTGCAAAAATAGTTAAAATACGCCCATTAAGAAATCAATTCTCGTAACGGTCGATACTCTTTCGCTCGTTAGCGTCCATTGTTTGGTGAAAGGTCTCTAATTGGTATACAATATAATTGTGTAGGTGAAAGTACCGCTATCAAAACTTCGCTAATTGACATCAGTGCTAATTTGAAATAGGGGTCCTTTGTTGACAGTTTGCAACTATCACAACAACTGTCAACTAATTGATTGAGGTCAATTGTATACACAGCGGGGATTAGAGGGACCGTAAATTGTCCTATTGGCAACTAACCAGATCTGATATTTTGTCTGTAAATCGTGTATTTGGTGATTTTTTTCCGAGTACTCGAGTAGTGATTTGGTACTCGAGTACTCTGACGTTCGATCGAGTACTCGGGTACTCGTAGCCATCCCTAATAATGGTACATAGCAAAGGATATGATATTTATTTTGCCAATACAGCCTGGGACCAATTATACAAAATTCTACTCCCTGATTAAACTGGAAACTTTTTTAAAAGAAAACTCAAAAGCTATACTGTATATGGACCATATACTTCCATACTGTCACTAACAGGAACGCATATATATCTAATGAACAATAACACCTGACAGAAAATACATCATGACTGTCTCACATCGAGTATCATTACTTGAATTTAATATTGATAAGGGAAAACAAATAAAACAACAACAATTGTATTACTATAATTGCAAACTTCCTCCCACATGCCATATAACTTGGATAGCCGATGGATTATTCCTCGATGAGAACATGCAGCGGGAGAGGCAGTAAGTCCAATATCGCACAGAAATACACAGAAATTGTACTGTTCCTTAGCATCGACTTTCTATTTAGTTTACAGTAATGATTAAAATAACAAAAACATTTTAATTTCTTGTCTGGAAAAGTGTATTTGAAGGTGAAAACACATCTTCATCGTAATCCGATGGAAGCTAAGAGATCGAATGTCTATAAATAACTTTGCATGAAACAAAAACAAATTTCAACTCCTTTTTAATTCAATATTTGACCAATTTTAATCATCAAATCAAATGTAACTTTAGGTGACCAAAACCCCCATAAAAAGGAACCAAAATGTAAACATTATAAAATTAAAACAAAAACATAATCCTAAAGGGCAAGAATTAATGTATTAAGTAAGTTGATAGGTAAAACTACTAATTCGTGATAACTGTTTAACCATTTTTTCCACTACAGTCGAACCCCGTTGGCTCGAACTCCCAGGGACCGGTGAAAATACCTCGAGCCTCGGAAAATTCGAGCCAAGCGGGAATGTTAACGTTTAGTGTAAAAAAATCGGTTCTTTCCATCTAGTTCGAGCCAAAGAGGAATTCGAGCCAAGCGAATTCGAGCCAACGGGGTTCGGCTGTATATATCTTTATAAACACTTTCGCTAGTCAGGATTTGATGACGATGTGTTTCTTTATCTTACGCAGGCTAAAAGACGCCGTTAGGATAAACTAGACTGTGCTGTTTAATTATACTTTAAATTTGTACTTCTATGAATGCTCAAAATAACATTTTTTATTATATACCCGTTATTAATCCATGTAAAATACGGTAGTCCGTACTCGAACCGTATTCCGCTCTGCTGACGTCATAACATAAGCGTATCATTGCGCGATGCAATATTCATATTATGTTGCCTTTTAATGTTGCCGATACATTGTCAATTCAATTATGCTGCAGTTTTACTTTTTATCATGCTCATTGAATATTGAAAATATAATGCATTTGTCATCAATTTATTAAATGTTATACCAAATATGTATTTTAGATAGCAGACCTTGCATTTCGAAATAGATTGTTAGTATTCGATTAACTGTAAAAAAACAATCTGGATCAAGCTCTGAATATGTGTCTAAATGTGATGTTTTATGGCATCATTGCACTTGGGTTTTAAGTATTTCTAAACGAGACATTTTGTATGAAGTTATTGTTTTTAAATTTACGTTCTGTTTCAGCAAACATCATACATTCTGTCATGTTTTGTTTCAGTAGCTGATCGGCAGGGAGTGACACAAGTAGTTTTTCGAGATTGATAGTTGCTGTTTATAGTAAAATATAACGGAGTACTAACAGTACCTATAAATCTTCATTTAAATCAGATGACTGTCTAATTATTTCCGAGATTTTATTAATCATCATTGTTTTGTTGGTTTTTATTGGTTAAGTGGTCGCCAACGTTTTAAATCGTACTTTTGAAAGTTTCCATTGAAGTGGTATCTACGTTTCTTTCAAGTATTTTTTTCTGCTCTCTATATCTAAAATCAAAGATAGTATGTTATGAAACAAAATAAGTCAAGAATAGGTTTGGTAAATAACAGAATTAATGTATCACAAATTTAGTGAAATCGAAAGTCTTATGCCGATGAGAACGCAGTAAAATATCTTCTCTTAAGGACAGCTACAATCTATATCAATAAATATTTGTTGGAATTATGATTATTATTAATATTATTATTATTAATATCATTATTATTTTTATGATTATCTTAATATTTCTTCTTCTTCTTCTTCTTCTTCTTCATCTTCTTCTTCTTCTTCTTCTTCTTCTTCTTCTTCTTCTTCTTCTTCTTCTTCTTCTTCTTCTTCTTCTTCTGTAGCCTACGGTTATACATGTACAAGCTATTTGTTTGCGATTGAAGACATAACAATATTACCACAACAAAAAAAGAAAAAAAAAGATACGGCAAGAAAAACTAACACGATGATGCACATTTCTGTTGATATTTATGACCATTTGCTCGGCTGATATTTATCCAAAAATGTTTATACTACAATAAATGAAAGTAAAATTACAATGCATGTAATCCTTTTTATTCCTTTAAGCGTAAACAACGGGCCATTAATCCCAGGTGGACAACTTGCCATTAATCCCAAACAGCAATCGACCATTAATCCCAGGTGGACAACTTGCCATTAATCCCAAACAGCAATCGGCCATTAATCCCACGTGGACAACTTGCCATTAATCCCAAACAGCAATTGACCATTAATTCCAGGTGGACAACTTGCCATTTATCACAAACAGCATTCGGCCATTAATCCCAGGTGGACAACTTGCCATTTATCACAAACAGCAATCGGCCATTAATCCCAGGTGGACAACTTGCCATTTATCACAAACAACAATCGGCCATTAATCCCATGTGGACAACTTGCCATTTATCACAAACAGCAATCGGCCATTAATCACAGGTGGACAAATTGCCATTAATCCCAAATAGCAATCGGCCATTAATCACAGGTGGGCAAATTGCCATTAATCCCAAATAGCAATCGGCCATTAATCCCAGGTGGACAACTGGGCATTATTCACAAACAGCAATCGGCCATTAATCACAGGTGGACAACTGGGCATTATTCACAAACAGCAATCGACCATTAATTCCCAGGTGGACAACCGGGCATTAATCACAGGTGAACAACAAGCCTTTAATCTCAAACGTTCACGTGCGTTGATTACGTTTGCATACGGTTTTTAGGTTTTAGATTTATCAGTCTTTAAAAATCAAAGAAAATAATCGATAAACGTTACAATGCGTTTAAATTAATGGAAATCAACCCAAAGATGTAAGCATATAACCATTTTGGTACCTCAATTTGAAGCAAAAGTTAAGGACAAACGGTTGTCAATAAGAGCTTAAAGCTGCACCCTTGACAGTTTCGATATGTTTTTAAAGATTTTGTCTCAGAATCAGCTGATTTTGGCATTAATGCCTTGAACACATCTAAATTGTTCGGAAAACTGTCGAAAATTTCTTCTTTTCTTAAAGCGTTAATTTAAGCCATAACATATAAATGAATAACTGCGATCTTATCTTTTATAAGCAATCTTGTATCGCTAGCTTTCAGAAATTTACGCAAAATTTAGCTCATTCCTAGACAAAAAGTAAAAAAAAGCTGTCAAAACGGTTAATCTGTGAGAGTGCAGCTTTAACATGCATGCCATATTATTCGATTCTCATAAACCATTAATTTGTTATAACACTGACCTTAACTGTCATCAACGATTCCCAGTAACTCATAAAACGTACGTCTCCAAAAACACCAGAGGAATTAAAAGGAAAAATAGTCTGCATTTAATAAACAAGAACCATTAATGTACATGCTGTATTTGTCAAAAGCCATGACTGTTGCTATTGAAGTCGTCTTGTAAAAAATTAAACAATGACGACTTCTAAATAACCGTTCAAGATAAAATGTAAAACTCCGGATTCCATGTCATAAGTAAGTTAGATATTTTAAACCGGTCTCATTTGTTTGATTTAGATGGTCTGTAATTTGTTGGACCTTTTCATTTGTTGATGACTTCCAATACATCATAGTTACCGTAGTCTGTTAGTTGTTGGACCTTTCATTTGTTGTTGACTTCCAATACATCATAGTAACCGTGATCTGTAAGTTGTTGGACCTTTCATTTGTTGTTGACTTCCAATACATCATAGTAACCGTGATCTGTAAGTTGTTAGACCTTTCATTTGTTGTTGACTTCCAATACATCATAGTAACCGTGGTGTGTTAGTTGTTGGACCTTTTCATTTGTTGTTGACTTCCAATACATCATAGTAACCGTGATCTGTAAGTTGTTGGACCTTTCATTTGTTGCTGACTTCCAATACACCATAGTAACCGTGGTGTGTTAGTTGTTGGACCTTTCATTTGTTGTTTACTTCCAATACACCATAGTAACCGTGGTGTTTTAGTTGTTGGACCTTTTCATTTGTTGTTGACTTCCAATACATCATAGTTACCGTAGTCTGTTAGTTGTTGGACCTTTCATTTGTTGTTGACTTCCAATACATCATAGTAACCGGGATCTGTAAGTTGTTAGACCTTTCATTTGTTGTTGACTTCCAATACATCATAGTAACCGTGGTGTGTTAGTTGTTGGACCTTTCATTTGTTGTTGACTTCCAATACATCATAGTAACCGTGATCTGTAAGTTGTTGGACCTTTCATTTGTTGTTGACTTCCAATACATCATAGTAACAGTGATCTGTAAGTTGTTAGACCTTTCATTTGTTGTTGACTTCCAATACATCATAGTAACCGTGGTGTGTTAGTTGTTGGACCTTTCATTTGTTGTTGACTTCCAATACATCATAGTAACCGTGATCTGTAAGTTGTTGGACCTTTCATTTGTTGTTGACTTCCAATACATCATAGTAACCGTGATCTGTAAGTTGTTGGACCTTTCATTTGTTGTTGACTTCCAATACATCATAGTAACCGTGATCTGTAAGTTGTTGGACCTTTCATTTGTTGTTGACTTCCAATACATCATAGTAACCGTGATCTGTAAGTTGTTGGACCTTTCATTTGTTGTTGACTTCCAATACATCATAGTAACCGTGATCTGTAAGTTGTTGGACCTTTCATTTGTTGTTGACTTCCAATACATCATAGTAACCGTGATCTGTAAGTTGTTGGACCTTTCATTTGTTGTTGACTTCCAATACATCATAGTAACCGTGATCTGTAAGTTGTTGGACCTTTCATTTGTTGTTGACTTCCAATACATCATAGTAACCGTGATCTGTAAGTTGTTGGACCTTTCATTTGTTGTTGACTTCCAATACATCATAGTAACCGTGATCTGTAAGTTGTTAGACCTTTCATTTGTTGTTGACTTCCAATACATCATAGTGACCGTGGTGTGTTAGTTGTTGGACCTTTCATTTGTTGTTGACTTCCAATACATCATAGTAACCGTGATCTGTAAGTTGTTGGATTTTTCATTTGTTGTTGACTTCCAATACATCATAGTAACCGTGATCTGTAAGTTGTTGGACCTTTCATTTGTTGTTGACTTCCAATACACCATAGTAACCGTGGTCGGTTAGTTTTTAGATCTTTCATTTGTTGATTATTCCCCGTATGTCATCGTTGCCGAAGTCTATTAGATGTATGACCTTTCATTTCTTAATGATTTCCATTGCTTCACATTGTTACATTTCCATGACAGTGACTGCAGCTTGGTTTTCTTGATCCTGCATGGCAAGTTTTTAAATATTTGTGAGAGTGGGCTCTCTATAGCATTGTATAATTTGTAATTTAAGATTTACAATATATGTAGTGGTCAGTATGCACTATTGCAACTCCGTAATACAAATATAACATCAGGGTTGTCCTATAGTTTTATCTTTAGGAGCAGTACTTTCTCGATAGTATTTATGAGCCTTTCCAAATTTTGGTTGCTCTCATTTGCTTATGATGCTGCCGGGAATATGAAACGAGCGCCTTTTAAAATGGTACATGCTTGTGACCGAAATGAGATAAAGCGTGAATTTGATGCCTGCCTTTTAATGTAATAATCGATATGGAATATGTGAAATAAATGCAGAAGTTTCAAAAATTTCACAACACTGGTTGAGGCTTTCCACGACTATGTATAAAAGATTCATGATGATCACAACCAAGTGTTATTGTTTGATTTTGAAAGTGTTGAGCGGACATTGATATAATAATTCAGTACAAGTTAAAGATTGTTAGTATGCACTTACAGATGTAAATGGTTTGATGCAATGCAGTCGCATAGCCATTTACGTTGTAAAAGTACATATCAACAAGCTTTAAGTTTTAAGTGGTCTACATTATGTTATGTAAACAACCAACTTACTAGGCCAGCCAGTAATTATATTTTCCGCTTCACATGATCAAAAATCAATAACAGCTGACTGTTGATGTACTGAAAAAAATGTATTGGAATACTTGGAAATACTATCTTCGCATTTGATACAACAACAACAACAACAACAACAACAACAACAACAACAACAACAACACAATGTTGACCACTATGAGTGTATAGCTCGTACAGTTGTCTGTAAATTAAATGTTTAGTTCATGCTCGACGTTGTTTTAGTGACAATGACAATGTTGTAACCCTATTATCTGTAAATACATGCAGTATTTTAATGGCCTTGTGTTAAAGCGTTATCACATTCACAAACATTTTTTTTAATCATTTTCATTTATTGTGTGTGTGTTTCCGTCCTTTGTTTTTGGAGGTTATTTTGAGTTTTATAATGTATCGTTCCCTAATGAAATCGTGCGCATCATATTAGTCTTAAACAAGAATTCAATAGGTTGCTTTTTTGACTTTGTAACGATTTCGTAATCATGACAAATTGCTTGCCATTTTTTATTCAATCGAATAATGTATGCGTAAATCTTTTTCGAATTACTGAACGAGAATTTCTTTTATGCTCATCATCATTACAACGATAAATTTCACATCTGATTACCATATTCTAATGCACATCTGATTACCATATTCTAATGCACATCTGATTACCATATTCTAATGCACATCTGATTGCCATATTCTAGTGCACACCTGGCTACCATGTTCTAGTGCACACCTGGCTACCATGTTCTAGTAAAAATCTGATAACCATGTTCTAGTGCACATCTGATTACCATGTTCAAGGTACAAGTGCTCATCTGATTACCATATTCTAGTGCACACCTGGTGACCATGTTCTAGTGCACATCTGATTACCATGTTCTAGTGCACACATGGTTACCATGTTCTAGTGCACACCTGATTACCATGTTCTTACGCACACCTGATAACTATGTTCTAGTGAACACCTGGTTACCATGTTCTAGTGCACATCTGATTACCATGTTCTTGTGCTAACCTGATTACCATGTTCTAGTGCACACCTGGTTGCCATGTTCTAGTGTACACCTGGATACCATGTTCTAGTGCACACATGATTACCATGTTCTAGTACACACGTGTTTACCATGTTCTACTGCACAAGTGCTTACAATGTTCTAGTGCACACCTTGTTACCATGTTTTAGTGCACACCCGATTACCATGTTCTAGTGCACACCCGATTACCATGTTCTAGTGCACATCCCTATTACCATGTTCTAGTGCACATCTGATTATCATGTTCTAGTGCACACCTGATTACCAAGTTCTAGTGCACATCTGATTACCTTGTTCTAGTTCAAACCTGATAACCATGTTCTAGTGCAAATCTGATTACCATGTTCTCGTGCACACCTGGTTAACATGTTCTAGTGCACACCTGGTTACCATGCTCTAGTGCAAATCTGATTACCATGTTCTAGTGCATACCTGGTGACCATGTTCTAGTGCACACCTGATTACCATGTTCAAGGTACACGTGCTAATCTGATTACCATGTCTAGTGCAGACCTGGTGACCATGTTGTAGTGCACACCTGGTTACCATGCTCTAATGCAAATCTGATTACCATGTTCTAGTGCATACCTGGTGACCATGTCCTAGTGCACACCTGATTACCATGTTCAAGGTACACGTGCTAATCTGATTACCATGACTAGTGCACACCTGATTACCATGTTCTAGTTCACACTGATTACCATGTTCTATTGCACACCTGATTACCATGTTCTAGTGCACACCTGATTACGATGTTCAAGGTACAAGTGCTCATTTGATTTCCTTGTTCTAGTGCACACGTGTTGACCATGTTCTAGTGCACACCTGATTACCATGTTCAAGGTACACGTGCTAATCTGATTACCATGTTCTAGTGCACACCTGGTGACCATGTTGTAGTGCTCATCTGATTACCATGTTCAAGGTTCACGTGCTCATCCGATTACCATGTTCTAGTGCACACCTGATTACCATGTTCTAGTGCACACTGATTACCATGTTCTATTGCACACCTGATTACCATGTTCTAGTGCACATCCCTGTCACCATGTTCTAGTGCATACCTGATTACCATATTGTAGTTCTCACCTGATTACCATGTTCTAGTGCACATCCCTATCACCATGTTCTAGTGCACACGTGATTACCATGTTGTAGTGCGCAACTGATTACCATGTTCTATTGCACACTTGATTACCATGTTCTAGTGCACATCCCTATCACCATGTCATAGTGCACGTATGATTACCATGTTCTAGTGCATACCTGATTACCATATTGTAGTGCTCACCTGATTACCATGTTCTAGTGCACACCTGGTTAACATGTTCTAGTGCACACCTGGTTACCATGCTCTAGTGCAAATATGATTACCATGTTCTAGTGCATACCTGGTGACCATGTTCTAGTGCACACCTGATTACCATGTTCAAGGTACACGTGCTAATCTGATTACCATGTCTAGTGCACACCTGGTGACCATGTTGTAGTGCACACCTGGTTACCATGCTCTAGTGCAAATATGATTACCATGTTCTAGTGCATACCTGGTGACCATGTTCTAGTGCGCACCTGATTACCATGTTCAAGGTTCACGTGCTAATCTGATTACCATGTCTAGTGCACACCTGATTACCATGTTCTAGTGCACACTGATTACCATGTTCTATTACACACCTGATTACCATGTTCTAGTGCACACCTGATTACCATGTTCAAGGTTCAAGTGCTCATTTGATTTCCTTGTTCTAGTACACACTAGTTGACCATGTTCTAGTGCACACCTGATTACCATGTTCAAGGTACACGTGCTAATCTGATTACCATGTTCTAGTGCACACCTGGTGACCATGTTGTAGTGCTCATCTGATTACCATGTTCAAGGTTCACGTGCTCATCCGATTACCATGTTCTAGCGCACACCTGATTACGATGTTCAAGGTACAAGTGCTCATTTGATTTCCTTGTTCTAGTGCACACGTGTTGACCATGTTCTAGTGCACACCTGATTACCATGTTCAAGGTACACGTGCTAATCTGATTACCATGTTCTAGTGCACACCTGGTGACCATGTTGTAGTGCTCATCTGATTACCATGTTCAAGGTTCACGTGCTCATCCGATTACCATGTTCTAGTGCACACCTGATTACCATGTTCTAGTGCACACTGATTACCATGTTCTATTGCACACCTGATTACTATGTTCTTGTGCACATCCCTGTCACCATGTTCTAGTGCATACCTGATTACCATATTGTAGTTCTCACCTGATTACCATGTTCTAGTGCACATCCCTATCACCATGTTCTAGTGCACACGTGATTACCATGTTGTAGTGCGCAACTGATTACCATGTTCTATTGCACACTTGATTACCATGTTCTAGTGCACATCCCTATCACCATGTCATAGTGCACGTATGATTACCATGTTCTAGTGCATACCTGATTACCATATTGTAGTGCTCACCTGATTACCATGTTTTAGTGCACACCTGGTTAACATGTTCTAGTGCACACCTGGTTACCATGCTCTAGTGCAAATCTGATTACCATGTTCTAGTGCATACCTGGTGACCATGTTCTAGTGCACACCTGATTACCATGTTCAAGGTACACGTGCTAATCTGATTACCATGTCTAGTGCACACCTGGTGACCATGTTGTAGTGCATACCTGGTGACCATGTTCTAGTGCACACCTGATTACCATGTTCAAGGTACACGTGCTAATCTGATTACCATGTCTAGTGCACACCTGGTGACCATGTTGTAGTGCACACCTGGTTACCATGCTCTAGTGCAAATATGATTACCATGTTCAAGTGCATACCTGGTGACCATGTTCTAGTGCACACCTGATTACCATGTTCAAGGTTCACGTGCTAATCTGATTACCATGTCTAGTGCACACCTGATTACCATGTTCTAGTGCACACTGATTACCATGTTCTATTGCACACCTGATTACCATGTTCTAGTGCACACCTGATTACCATGTTCAAGGTTCAAGTGCTCATTTGATTTCCTTGTTCTAGTACACACTTGTTGACCATGTTCTAGTGCACACCTGATTACCATGTTCAAGGTACACGTGCTAATCTGATTACCATGTTCTAGTGCACACCTGGTGACCATGTTGTAGTGCTCATCTGATTACCATGTTCAAGGTTCACGTGCTCATCCGATTACCATGTTCTAGTGCACACCTGATTACCATGTTCTAGTGCACACCTATTTACCATGTTCTAGTGCACACCTGATTACCATGTTCTAGTGAACACCTGATTACTATGTTGTAGTGCTCACCTGGTTGCCATGTCCTAATGCACACCTGGTTTGCATGTTCTTATGCACATTTGATTACCATGTTTTAATGCACATCTGATGACTTGGTTCCAGTTCACATCTGATTACCATGTTCTAGTGCACATCTGATTACCATGTTCTAGTGCACACCTGGTTACCATGTTCTAGTGCACACCTGGTTACCATGTTCTAGTGCACACCTAATTACCATGTTCAGGGAAGACATGATCACCATGTTGTAGTGCTCACCTGGTTGCCATGTCCTAATGCACACCTGGTTAGCATGTTCTAATGCACATTTGATTACCATGTTCTAGTGCACATCTGATTACGTGGTTCCAGTGCCCATCTGATTACCATGTTCTAGCGCACATCTGGTTACCATGTTCTAGTGCACACCAGGTTACCATGTTCTAGTGCACACCTGGTTACCATGTTCTAGTGCACACCTGGTTACCATGTTCTAGTGCACATCTGATTACAATGTTCTAGTGCACATCTGATTACAATGTTCTAATGCACATCTGATTACAATGTTCTAGTGCACATCTGATTACAATGTTCAAGGTACAAGTGCTCATCTGATTACCATTTTGAAGCGCACATATGATTACAATGTTCAAATGCACATCTGATTTCCATGTTGAAAGGCAGCAAAAAACTTTAATTGAAGGTTAAAGTACATACATTGATATGGATTTTAATCACATACGACTTGAAAAGCTGCAGTCCCAGGATTTATTTCAAAGTCTTGTTAAATGACTTCGCAAAAAAAAATCGCAATATAATGGCCGGCCATGTGCAAAAGTGGGTGGGGGAGTTAAAAAATTTAAACGTTTTAAAAGTTCATGTTTTATTTACTTTTGAGAAAAGATATTTTTCGGTAGTAAAACTTACATTCTTGGTGACATGTTTTGGGGTAGTAAGGAGTTGAACAAATTTTACAAAAGAAGATTTTATCAGACTTGGATGAAAAGTATTCACATTCTTTTGGAAAAAAACTGTCGACATTATAACTTGTTTTAGTGTCAAAATGCCCCATACTTCCTAATCAATAATGTCTTGAGAGTTCTGGATGATATCTTTTCAAATAAGAATGTTATTAAAAAATATTGGAAAATAGTAGATGAAATTCATTTCCAGGTTACAAAAATGCAAACATCTTTTTTTTTTAAATAGAAATAGCTGCAATCACCACAAAGCCCCAAGATAATGTTCAAGGTTAGTTCTGATAAATTTGACTCATAAAATTCAATATAGTCATTTTGTATTAAGACATTTACTGGAAAACGCATCCTTGGCAGAGGATGGGAAAATATAATGCTTTTTTATTGGAAATCTGATAAAATATATTTTTCGATAAAATTACTCATTTCCTAATATGCTTAATATTGAACCTCCAAAACTAAACAAAAAATTATTATTTTTTAACATTTCAAATTATGGTCCTTCAAATGCCGTTGTGGCCGGGCCTTAACACATGGCTGACACAACAAGGCAGACGTTTTGCACGTAATCATGTTTCCTATCCAACATTAATTGATGACATATTCTGTGAGTTTGGGCTGAAATTGGTTACCAATGAGCGAGTATTATCTATTATGTAAATATGAGTTCACATAACTAACAAAAAAAAAACGCGAAGTAATTGATTATTATATTTGGGACGAAACTACTAAGGAATGGCGTAGTTAACCATGCATAAACTAACAATGCCTATAAATATGACATCCATTTAACACCATTGCGGTCTGTGAAGTAAGCAAAGAATTATCTAACACTAACGTACGTTTTTTTTGTATTTGGTTGATAGGAGCGCGCTCATTTATTGGATTAACATTGGCTTAAGACAAAAAAGTTACTTCGATACAAGCGTTCATGTCGGCTTAAAATGCAGCTTGTTTTATGAATTTGATAAATTGGATTTACGAAATGCATGATCTTCACACATGTTTATACTTTTATAGAAGTGATTAAATATTTTTATGGCGTTTCTCAAAAGATTTATTGCATATATAATGTCATTAGATTACCGATATTTATACACAAAACATTTTCGTTTTTTTTCTCCTTAAATTTAAACAATCTCAAACTTAGATGACTTGACAAAACATTTATTAATTTAGCAAAATGGTGCACACACATGTATAAAAATTATAATGTAGTCTTTTATTTCATCCGTACAGCATCATGAAGTCCCACGTGATTTCGGCTCTCCTGGCGATGTGTCTTCTCCTTGCGGCCCTGTCGCCCTCGGCGGAAGCTCAACGCGGCAGAAGAGGTGGCTATGGCAGAAGGGGAGGCTACGGCTTCGGAGGGGGCGGTTTCGGTGGTGGACTTCTTGGCGGGCTGCTTCTGGGAGGTTTGGTCGGAGGCGGCTTAGGCGGCTTCGGTGGTTATGGGTACGGCTTTGGTGGCTACCCAGGTACGTTTAACTTAAAACAGTTTATTTATTTATGTTTAGTTGTAAAGACGGATACCTCCCCAACCCCAACCCCCTGCGACAATTATCTCGCACAAGTCGATAGACTCATAAAGTTCCAGATAATAATATATATGTTGTTTTCGTTGCATACTTTTAGGCGTATATATCAGTGTGTGTATACCACGTGATAAATTACGTCATATATGCAACGTCGGAAGGCAAAATTTTACTTAAATGAAGACTTAAAACGAAGTAACTTTTGTTTTACTGCACCATTTTAAATGAAACATAGCGCAGTCCACGCCGCTTAAAAAGTCGCCCCCCTTGTTTTATTTCCGGAATAATGTGATTAGTTTCATCAAACACTTCGACAACCTGTTTCCAAAATAATGTCATGACAGTGCTCCGTATTATGAAAAGCTTTGTCGAAGTGTTTAAAGAAACTAAACTCTTAATCAAACTGTGGTAAAAGACCGAAGACAGGGATCCGTAAGCGGCGTAGACTGCGCTATGATTCATTAAAAATGGTGAAGAAATACTGAAGTTATCTTTGTTTAAAGTTTTTAGTCTAAGGACGTTTTTGTTGGTAATAAACTGGTTTTGGTTTTATATCGGTTTCACTAACTGTGTATTTGTTGTAACAGTTTCAAATAAAACCCAAACCAGTTTCGATCGCTTTTTAACGAAAACCGAAACCGGTTTTTGAAACTATCGAAACCCCTACCGGAGACGGTTTCGTCGGTTCGTTCCATCCGAAAACTAGTTTACTTCGAAAACAACATGGCGGATAGTGGTCAACTTCGTTTGTTGAAACTCAATCTTTTTTATAACAATGCCTTACAATGGGCAAATGAGCTAAATGAAAAGGGTTACATTAGTAATTGTGTAGCTCAGTAGCTACAGTAGCTCAGTCATATTGTTGAAAATGTACACAAAACCATGCATTTGTTACTTCAAGCAAAACTATCAAAACCGGTTTCGTAACTGCTGAAACCATTGAAACCAAAACTGAAACTGGTTTGGTATCAACAAAAACGCCCTAAGCCAATTGTTGCCTTCCAACGTAGCATTTATGACGCAATTCATCACGTGGTATACACACACTGTATATGGCATCTTTATAATGTCATACTATAATAACATTGTCGAACGTTTCAGCACTGAGCAGGAACAGTGCCGCATGTTAATTTGTTTAAGTGACTGATATTCTTTTATCCATGTGTTTTTATAGGAAGGTTGTTTTGACATTCCTCTAAAACAATTTCTTGTTAACCACAGGTTATGGATATGGTGGATATGGTGGATTTGGTGGATTTGGTGGATATCCTGGATTCTATGGAAGAGGATTCTATGGAAGAGGATTTTTTTAAACCTTTTATATATTTTCTAATGTCATTTAAGGCACGTAATTCACAATAAAAAAGTTAAATGATCATATATTGTTGTTGTTAGTTTTATTTCTATCCAGCATCTCCCAATATTCTTGTACTGGACTACTTTAACTGTTCATGTGAATACATTTTTGCCTTCAAATGTCAACTGTCTGAATCTTCGAATGTCTTTAAGGATATCAATAATGGAAAACGCACGTTTGTTTACAGAATAAAGACAGGGGGATGAAAAACACGCACAGCGACTGTTTCTCAGCTTTACTTATGATTGGCTTTGTCAATGGACAAAATGTCAACAAAGAAAATGTATATTAAATGTTAAAGTAAGCTCCTAAAGGGAATGCATTTCAATAACTTAAGACCACAACAATTTAGATGTTTTATTTTATTTTACACATTTTGATCGATAAAAATGTGAGAGTCTCAACACTGTCGTCCGCGGTTTATTCATTGTATAATACCGAACAAGTATACTTCATTTCTATCTTTGAATATGGGTTAAGTAACCTCGCCATTGTCGTCATTCGGAAATCCTCGACCATTTTTTCTATCGAAAATAACCTCGGTTGAGGCGATTGTTAATATTTGTTTTAAAATTAAAAACATAGTTTATGTCATCAATTGTCCAGTGGTACTTATTAATTTTTGTATATGAATTCATCGTGAAAAAGTTCACGTTTAAAAGTTATTAACAATGCCCTTAATTCTAGATATTAAATTAAAAATAGTTTTGAACGATCGGCCGAATTATCTCCGTACTGTAAACAGATGCTCCACGTATAAATCGTGAAAAAACTCAATCCAAATTAACTACATGGGCGCTACTTTATTGATGATAAATTCCCTTTGTATTTTAGATCTTACGTTGTCATTGTGGCAGTTTTTATATGACTTTTACGACCATGACAAATCGCTAGCCGTTTTTATTCGTTCGAATAATAATTGATGGGAAGTGTATACAGTATAAGGTGTACGAACTATTAGTCAAAACTCACCTCTTAAATGAGATGTAGAAGTTTGAAAAGTCTGTATTTTTGTATTCATAATTTTTATGTATTAGATAAATACAAGTGCGCTTTCTAAGAATACGCACAATTTTTATATAGTTGCTTTGGTAATTTTTCAATATTCCTTAACTATTTGTATAATTGTGTGGTATATTATGTAATTATGTGATACTGATAGTAATTTATTTGTGATGAATGTCATATATTAATTTAATTCATCTGAGTATATGATATAATATTATATATTACTGTTCACTAAATCATTAAATGCCAACTTTAATACCTTCGACATGGACCCCGTTGGAAATAAGTTTTTTTACTTGTGCAAATCTTTACGGGTTATCCTGTGCAATGTCATTTATTATGTTAAACTTTATTTGGTAAAACTTTATTTGGTATTAAATTAGATAGCTTTATCATTAACACCAAAAGTAATACATGTTTTAGTAGATCTAGTATTATGTATTTCATGTTAAACTTTCTGTGATATAACTTATTAGAACTCTAAATATCATGCAAATACAATATGTGATATATCCTATATTGATGTAAAATGTACTGTTATTGACATAATGCACGAATGAAACTACTATAACTACTACTACTATAACCAGCTTGTACATTGAACTATTAGCGATAATGTTGTATGCTGATGCCAGCAGTCATTTGTATATACCTACGATTTTCCATTTGTTTTAAATCTTAAGTACACAATGGACCTTTCTCCCCATATATGGTGTTTGGGGTTGTGAAGCCCCTGAAATCAGTGTTATTTCGCGTGCAAATTGGTCAATTCTTTCGCTCCCTCTCTCTCATACGCGTAAACGGGAACTGTTATTAAAATGATGTCACAATAACGCGGGAAAAAATCAATCGCTCCAAACCACTTTTAAACGTGAAATTGAAACAATAATGACCACAATACACTTAACATATCACAAATATACACTTTCTGTCATGATTATTTAAGATTTTCAATGCCTACTGACACAAAACAAACACTTACAAGATAAACAATTTTCAATATGGTTCGCGATCCGAACATATCCGAAGATTTTGCATTCATCGGATGCTAATCGCAATTGCCGAAAGGCAGTTCATTTTAGGAATGGAAGTTAGGTTGTAAATATTGTTATATGAAACTCGAAAAATTGGGACATATAACTTATTTAAGAGCACATCTGGCCCCGATTTCTCGAAACTTCTTAAGTCCCTTATAACAGGATTAAGCTAATCTCACTATTTTTAGTTTACAATAAATTGCGTAATATTACTTTTTTAAGAGTTTTTTATACTTTGTATAGGAATTATCATTACGAAAATCCCATTAAACCATTTTTCATTTATCAAGATTCAATTTAAGTATGTATTTTGGCTAATTGAAATAAGCTACTTAAGCCTGTTAAGCTTAAGAAGTTTCGAGAAATTGGGGCCAGTGGCTACCGCGATGAAGACCATTATATTATAACTAGTAATGGGCATTCGGATGGATTTTAATGATCGATTAATCCGACATACAAACAGACACATAATTATTCAAGAATACAATTTGTGTCATTTCGCATCTAATGAGTAGATACTGGTAAACAAAATCAGACTTATTGCATGTCTTAAAAATAAAATATAATAGAATAAGAAGTGAAATATTTGTGTAATTGGATACAACTTTCCTGTCCTCAACAAACTGACAAGTAAATAATGAAAAACAAAGCAATCAAAAACAAACATGAAATCAACCTGATATGAACTAAATGTAGGGTCATAAAACTGAATAGTCAATGCATCATGATGACTCAGTCATTCTCTTCCTTGAAAACAATGATTACAAAGTCATAAAATCGTAAGTGCAATTACAGTATAGCAATAATGACTTTAAGTACTAAAAGGAGTCACTCAATTTCCCAAGGTATTTGTAAATTACTTCATTACTTTGGTCATAATCCGTTTATAAAATTGATATTTCGGTGTACAGGGCAAATGACACCTATTCGGAACTGTCTATTCATTGTTGAGTGCCTTATTTCTTTAGATGATAGTGATTCAAAGCATTGTTTTACCATCTCAGACCATTGGCTACCTTCCATATTTATAGTTTTTAAAGCTGAATGCTGGGTGATTTCAAAAACATGCTGGGCATACTGGATATACTGTATTTACTTTTATTTTGTTTACATTTTCACCGCATTCACTGCATTGTTTGTACACAAACACCGGAATTGGTCTCTTTGACGAATACACAGAGATTACGTTCAACTAATTTAACTTATCATATAAAAAACGTAACTTTTTTGTCACGGTGTTTAAACTTAAGTACCCATGTGGAACTTTCTCCCCATATATGGTAGTGGGGGTTGTGAAGCCCTTAAAATCAGATATCGTGTGCAAATTGGTCAATTCTCTCTCTCTCTCTCTCTCTCTCTCTCTCTCTTTATATATATGTATAGTGAATTTATTTAGAAGCATGTAACCTACATGGTTTTCGAAGTCAATTAGAGTGATATTTTATTAGGCAAAATATATTTTAGCCGAAAGATATTATAAAATAAACGGAACGCTCGGATTCGGTCCTAGAGTTCACGGTACAAATTCTTCGATTAACTCTTGGCGACGATAAATTGACTTCCGCCGATATTCAGCCAAGGACCACCTACTCAAATTGTTCAACGGACATCATGGAAAATATTTAAAACGATTTTTCACAAGCTGCTAATTTATTAAATATGTTTTTTATACATTTAAAAGAACTTCAAAATATTTTCAAACATTGGAAAAAACGCAATGTTCGAAAAGGTCACAAGATCAAACGAAATGATGTGTTCTCGTCTTTATTAAAATATTTTCTTTTCATTTCAACTCGATTTTCTGTCAACTGATGTTTTTATTAC
Source organism: Mya arenaria (assembly GCF_026914265.1). NCBI lineage: Eukaryota > Metazoa > Mollusca > Bivalvia > Myida > Myidae > Mya > Mya arenaria. Next base: position 12,005,943 of record NC_069133.1, read on the forward strand.
TAGAAACTATTGTGTTTATTTCTGAAACTCTGATAATGTCATAATTATTCAAATATAGAAGCAGAAAAAATTGTCGCTCTTGGAAGTTTGAGGGAGGGCAACACAGATTATAAGTATCTTCCATGGCCGAGAGTGTAAGATAGGTTCATTCCGACCCGAGCGTAGAGTGTTTTGCGGAAACGAGGTTTGCGCGAGGGTCGGGATGAACCTATCTTACACGAGCGGTTATGGTAGATGCCTTTTCTCCCACCTCAGTTAAACAAAATTAAGTAAAAATGTATTTTTTTGCTGGAACACTTTTGTGCTTAGTGAAAATAATTGCGTATGGATATGCATTAATTCGTGGTTGTCATGGATATTCGAGCAGTGATTCAGAGTATGTAAATGGTCTGATCGGTCTTTAAATAGTTCTAAGAAGAGTGAAGCATTATTTCTTGAAAGGTGCGTGAACACTGTTTTATTTTGACATTTGAAGCGAGAAATAATTAACTCGCGTTCTAAATATTGCCACCAGACAAAGTTTCCATGATGCGCTACAGACGACAGTCTCAACAAGGGAGGTGATTACAATGTGGTGACCATTAAAAGAAGTTCCATACGGGCATTTTATCTTCGCCCGTGGGCAAGATAAGAATTTCTAGCATGGTTAAATTGGATCTACTTATCTGAGGTGGGAGAAAACCTCTTCTTTAATTCACGGTAAAAACTCTTTATCATTTAAATAGATATCCCATAGTCTACTATGATTATAACTATGTTGACAGTTTAAGCTAATTTAAAAGTCTGTATAACACGGCTAATACCTTAATAACATATGCTTTAAAAAAAACAGCAAGGAAACTAAACCACATCTATTGACTATTTGGTATGTTAAAAGGGCAATAAATAGGCTGATGCAAAAAAGTATATAATACATGTACAGATAAAACGATAGTAGCCTTTATATATCTGTTTCTTAAGCTATCTGTCCACAAATTGCCCATTATAAAACGTACCAAAATATCGGTCATGTTTTTTTTATCTGTAAACGCATTATGTGTTGATTTGTTTTTGTTGTTTTTTATCAAAAAAGTTAAATGAGATAACCAACATCATGCATTAAAAATGGATTTTTTGCAATAACCAATATTGTGCGTTTTTAGTGATGGTTTTAAGATAAATTGTTGGGATTGCAACAAGTGCTCGGGTACTCGATCGGTCGCCCGAGTACTCGAAATCTATACTCGGTCGATCGTCCGAGTGTTCGAAATCTATTTCACTACCGGAATATAATAAAACAAACGGTGTTTAAAATTCACCAAATACATGATATACAGACGACATACAGACGATAAAACATTACTGGCGCGTTGCCAACAAGTTTCCAGTTTCAACTTTATTCAGTAAACTCATGTCATGCATGCATGACATAATGAGCATTGCAGTGAACAAAGAGGCTTTGAAATATGAACATGACAGAAAGAGAAGTACATTATAGTCTCAAGTTAACTTTGCTGACGATATACTTTTCATAAATTTACATAACTGTAAAAATAAGACGATGTACGGTCCCTCTTATCCCCGCTATGTACAGTGCGTGTAAAATTCCGCCATATATGCTACGTCGGAAGGCAACCCTTTGCTTCGAATGATGACTTTAAACAAAGATAAATTTTCAGTTTCTTCATCATTTTAGATTTTCCTAGTAGCCAAGTACTCGATCGGGAGATAACTCGTAGCCATCGTAATAAATTGATGCCGCACAAAGAATAAAATGGGTTGTATGTAAATGCTTAGTGATAAGACTGTTGTTTAAAATCATTTTGGGCACATAGAATGAGACAAAAGATCTGAAGATTATCAGTATCTTCCATGGGCGAGAGCGTAAGATAGGTTCATTCCGACCCTGCACGACTATGGTAGATGCTTTTTCTCCCACCTCAGTTTAACAAAATTAAGTAAAAATGTATTTTTTTGCTGGAACTCTTTTGTGCTTAGTGCAAATAATTGCGTATGGATATGCGATAATTTGTGGTTGTCATGGATATTCGCGCAGTGATTCAGAGTATGTAAATTGTCTGATCGGTCTTTAAATAGTTGTACTAAAGAGTGAAGCATTATTTCTTGAAAGGTGCGTGAAAACTGTTTTCTGGTGACATTTGAAGCGAGAAATGATTAACTAGCTTGCTTACAAAGTACAAAATAAATATTTGTTGACAAAACAGAACACATGACCCGAATTTCATTGCAGTACTATCAAAAAAAGAAAGTAGTTAAAAAGGTCACAGTCAAGGTCATCCGAGGACAACAATGATGCACGTTTGCAAAACTGTATACGTGGTCCAAATTTCATTGCTGAAGCTTCAAGAATAAGGAAGTAGGCCAAAAGATCACAGTCAAGGTCATCGTAGAACAACATAAATATTTGTTTTCAAAACTGTACACATGGTCCAAATTGCATTGCTGTAGCATTAAAAATAAAAAAAAAGTAGGTCAAAGGGGTGGACCAGCTTTGGCCCCAGAGGCATAATTTAAACTGTCTTGGTAGAGGACCACTAAATGTTGCCTTATTCAAAATAGCAAGGGTCTGGGCCTAGCGGTTTCATATAAAAAGATTTTCAACCATTTCCTTATATAAGTATACCAAACCTGTAAACCATGGGGCGTGGCCAGTAATGGCCCCCACGGGCATAATTTGAACAAACGTTCACAAGCAATTGTGTTCAGATGGAAAACGGACAACATACACTTCTGGTCTTTAGCCAATAGAGCTGAAATTCAACCAACCCCAACTGTAAGTTTGATCTCTTTTTAACAAGGGCAAGGGAGTGTACAACAAAAAACAACAACAAATGCATCACCAAACAAGAGGGCCATGATGGCCCTAAAACGCTCACCTAAGCAAAGGGCCACAATTCTTTGATAAAGCATTAACATAAATGTTGCAATTGAAACATATATTTACTAATGACGATGCCTTGTTTTATATTTGCAAAGGATCATGTAATGAAGCTACCTGTAAAGTTTCATTGAATTTGGTCTGTTAGTTTCAGAGATATTTTTTCAAGCAAAACAATAAGTCAGCCATTTTGTTGTTGTTGTTGTTGATCAATCTCAATGCCTGTTTGTATTTTTGTAGAGGGTCATGCAATTAAGCTTTCTCTAAATTTTCAGTGAATTTGGCCTGGTAGTTTTAGAGGAGATGTTTTAAAGCAAAAAGGAAGTAAGCCAGACTGTTGTTGTTGTTGATAAATCGTGATTCCTTGTTGAATTTTTGTAGAAGATTACCTAAGGGAGCTTCCTCTAAAGTTTCATTGAATGTAGTGGTTTTAGAGGTGATGTTTTTTAAAGCAAAACAGGAAGTTGGCCATTTTGTTGTCGTTGTTATTGTTGATCAATCGTAACCCCTTGTTGTATTTTTGTAAAGGGTCACCCAAGGAAGCTTCATGTAAAAGCTAATTAAATTTGGAGAGATCGTTTCAGAGGAGATGCTTTTTTAAAGCAAAACAGGAGGTTAGCTATTTTGTTGTTGCTGTTGTTGTTGTTGTTGTTGTTGTTGATCAATCGTGACTCCTTGTTGCATTTTTGTAGAGGGTCACCCAAGGAAGCTTCTTGTAAAGTTTCATTGAATTTGGACTTTTAGTTTCAGCGGAGATGTTTTTAAAGCAAAACAGGAAGTGGGCCATTTTGTTGGTGTTGTTGTTGATCAATCGTGACCCCTTGTTGTTTTTTGGTCACCCAAGAAAGCTTCCTGTAAAGTATAATTAAATTTGGCGTGGTAGTTTTAGAGGAGAAGTTTTTGAAAACTAAACATGATGTTGGCCATTTCGTTGTTGTTGCTATAGTTGTAGTTGATCAATCGTGATCCTTATTGTAGTTTTGTATTGGGTCACCCAAGGAAGCTTCCTGTAAAGTTTCATTGAATTTGGACTGGTGGTTTCAGAGGAGATGTTTTTTTAAAGCAAAACAGGAAGTCAGCCATTTTGTTGTTGTTGATTTATCGTGACCCCTTGTTGTATTTTTGTAGATGGTCAACTTAGGAAACTTCCTGTAAAGTTTCATTGAATTTGGAGTGGTAGTTTCAGAGGAGATGTTATTTCTAAGCAAAACAGGAAGTCACCCATTTTGTTGTTGTTGTTGATCAATCGTGACCCCTTGTTCTATTTCTGTAGAGGGTCGCCCAAGGAAGCTTTAATTGAATTTGGATTGAGAGTTTCAGAGGAGATGTTTTTTAAAGCAAAACTTGAAGTTGGCCATTTTGTTGTTGTTGCTATTGTTGTTGTTGATCAATCATGACCCCTTGTTGTATTTTTGTAGAGGGTCACCCAAGGAAGCTTCTTGTAAAGTTTCATTGAATTTGGACTGGTAGTTTCAGAGGAGATGCTTTTTTTAAAGCAAAACAGGAAGCCAGCCATTTTGTTGGTGTTGTTGTTGTTGGTTTATCGTGACCCATTGTTATATTTTTTTGTAGATGGCCAACCAAGGAAGCTTCCTTTAAAGTTTCATTGAATTTGGAGTGGTAATTTCAGAGGAGATGTTTTTTTAAGCGAAACAGGAAGTCAGCCACTTTTGTTGTTGTTGTTGTTGACAAATCGTGACCCCTTGTTTTTTTAAAGTCAGCCATTTTGTTGTTGCTGTTTTTGTTGTTGTTGTTGATCAATCGTGACTCCTTGTTTTTTTGCAGAGGGTCACCAAAGGAAGCTCCCTGTGAAGTTTCATTGAATTTGGACTGGTAGTTTCAGAGGAGATGTGTTTTAAGCAATTGTTGACGGACGGACGGACTGACGGACTGACGACGGACAAAGACCGATCTCAATAGCTCACTTTGAGCACTTCGTGCTCTGGTAAGCTAAAAACAAGTTGTCTCACTCCAAGACTTGGCTAAAAATAGCATATTTGCTTATGCTTTCAATGGCCATAATCTTGTCATGCATGGGCGGATCTGGCTAGTTTTCAAAAGGAACCGAGCTCTGATGGATATTTAAATACAGTACAAGTTTCAGCGAGATACCAATCAAAGACAGTATCTCGTTCACAAGCAATTGTTTACAGACGCACTGACGCACGGACGCACATACGACGTACACATTGCCATCGCATCAGCTGTTCAGGCCTTTGGCCAGGAGAGCTAAAAACGACATTAGTTCTGCGTGTAATAATTTATACAGGCAACTTTGAAAGTGTGTCTAGCAACTTCTGCAAAGTTTAGTTTAAATCATGCTCTGATGAGCAACCACATTATAGAAGTAAGAGTACATAGTACCTTTTATAACAGTTATGTAACAAAAAAAACAACAACATTATAAGTAATTGATTATTTTAGACAATACCTCAGAACTATTACGGACGTTCGTAATAGGTTTAGTTAGCCAAGCATAGACGGGCGTCCCCTATAAATTTGAAATTCAGCCTCGTTACCATATCGCCTCGTGGAGTAAGCGAAGAATAACCTACCTAAACGTAAGGCATTTTTATTAATTTATGTAATTCGAGAACGCCCGTGTATGATTTTTACATTGGCATGAATTAAGCAAGTTTCGGAGGATGTGTTGAATTTAAGTTTTTAAGTAATAATGCTCAGAATTACAATTTGTTTAAGATTGTTTTAATGGAATTATTTGAAAAAGGATTTATTAATTTTATTTTCATCAAACTTGTTCTTATCTTATAGAAATTCATATCAATACATCAGCAATATTTTTTGATCAAGGTTAAAATCACGTTTGAAGCAAAGGGATGGCATATATTTTTTTCAAAATACTCAAAATATTCGACTTTTAGATTTCATATTGATCGATGTTTTACGTGCCGCCTTTAATGTTTGAAGCGGCAATGTATTTGCCGTTCTCAGATCAGTTCAAACAATTTAGTTATTTTGATCATTATAATTAGTTTTGGCGTAAGCGTCACATTGTTTAAACTGTGCTGAAAGAGGTTCGCGGGCATTTGCGTTTCTGATTAGATTGCAAAATATTTAAAAATGCAGATTTCGTTTTATTATGAAATAAAGTTTGAATCGTATGCATGAATAACCAAAAACAGCAGCAAAAGATTTGCTTGTGTATGATAAAGCTCATCTCTTAGTCAAAGAGCACAATTCAGTGAAGCGGATAACTTATCACTAAACTAAACAAATTTTGAGTGATAAACCTTTAACTTCTTACGAATTAATGCACTGCTTATAAACAATATCAAATACTGATAACAAGATTGTAACCGTGCATTTAATAGCTGAAAAATAGTTGGTTGATGCTAAAGGATTTACGGAGATTAACGATCGTTTCCGTAAAAGCGTTCGGGTGATATCGTAACTGCCCTTTCATTCCTTGACCCAAGCTTGCATACTAATGAGATTGAGATAAAATCAAAACGGATGCAACAAGATAATGAGTGATGTCAAGTTCAGCATTTAAACATGTTGCTTTACTGACAAACCGCAAGACAGCGAGTGGCAACCATTAGCTGGTGACTCTTTCGGACACGTTCGAATGCGGTTCACTTGGACTCTCCCGAATATTCAATAAAGTCAACGTAATATTTTAAAATAACAACGCAAATTCTAACTTCTTTAAATGAATGCATGAATATAACAAAATAATACAAAAGCATCTTTTATTTGGAGGTCAATTTCAAAATTGGATGTTCGCTTAAATTTGGTAAGCCTGGATGTTTAATTTTCATAACGACCCCCCCCCCACCCCCCCAAAAAAAAAATAATAAAAAAAAACAAACAAAAAAACAACAACAAAAAAAACCACAAAAATAACAAAAAAGAAAAAAAAACAGCAACAACAAACAAATGCAAATCAACAACAAACAAAAAACAGCAACAAAAACAAACAAACAAGCTATACTATAATTTCTCTCAAACCAAGACAACTACAGGAATCTTCTAAGTTGATTTAGCCTAATCGCATTCTTTCATTCACACAGCACGATGAAGACCCAAATGATTGCGGCCGTCCTGGCGGTGTGTATCCTTCTAGCGGCCCTTTCGCCCATGGCGGAAGCTCGGCCCGGAGGTGGTTACAGACGAGGAAGACGATGGGGACGCCGCGGCTGGGGAAGGGGTGGTTACGGTGGAGGATTCCTTGGCGGGCTGTTTCTTGGCAGTTTATTCGGATATGGCTACCCCGGATTGGGTTATGGTTATGGTTATGGGTACGGCTATCCAGGTACGTTGGTTTAACTTTTGTTCTGTTTAGTTTGGTTTAAAAACAAAACAGATTTAGGATAACATGAACCACATTCAGATCCACGTACGTTACTCATTTGACTTTATTTCTAAAAACAAAAAAGCGTATGATTTAGGCACCAGTCAATTGTAACCACGCCCCCCCCCCCCCAGGTCCGGAGTATACCGGGGATAGCCGGGGAAATGGGCCGTGATTTTACTTTCCAGGTGGCCCCGAAGTGCCGGGTGACGGCGGTGGCTTTGTCTTTGCGCCAAATGTAGCGGAGATTGGGGCTTATATAGAGTCTCTGGTGTGCGAGGGCATTTAGCCGGGGTTTTACCATCAGTTCTTCCCCGCTGGGCGGAGATTTTACCCGGGGTTGGCTGTACCGAAAGTCAAAGTCCTCGCTATTCCCCGGACCTGGGGGGGGGGGGGCGTGGTTAAAATCGACTGGTGCATTAAGTTATCTTAAAAAATATCAGCCTTTTCAAATGTGCGTGTGTTTTTGTTTATCGACTTTATTTTTTGTGCCTTAGTCATATGCATTTTTGTATAATTAAAGTTTAAATAAATTGGACATGATAGTGCATTAAAATTATTTTTTTGCATTAATCTATATTGTGCGCTTCTAAAAATATTTAGGGTCCATTTTAAGCGGCATGGAGAACGCCCCTTCCCTTCCCCCAACCCATCTGTATTGATCATCTCGTCACGCATCAGCGGTTATATATGAGCCGTTTTGTATTTTCACAAATGAGTCTTTATCCTTGTTATGTAATACTGATAAAGCAAAATCTTTGCAACTATTGATAATTTAGGACATCTGTGGCCGTATTCATATAACATCTTAAGAAAATTCCTAAGTTAAGTCGATTTGTAAAATGATCACAGTAAACTTAAAGAAGTGTTTTTGACATAAAAGTCTGTTTGATTTTTCAATAAGGTCAATCAAAATAATGCATTTTGGAAATTCTCAGCTGTCATGACCACAAAAATATTTTGACTTATCTCTTTAACCGTTTTTATCTGTCCGCAGGTTTCGGTATTGGATTTGGGTATGGATATCCGTGGTTTAGAGGAGGCCTCTTTTTCTAAATGATAGAAAGACACTATTTTTTCGTTTCTACTGTCATATATAAACACTGGCTGACAATGGATAAGTGTTGTTGTTTTATTCGTTCTATCCAACATAGCCGAATTTAAATTAATTATCTATCTTTCTCGTACCGGACTTCTTAAACTGTCCGTCCGAATCGGATGCCTTCAACTGGACACTGTCGAAGTTTTTTTCAACCTTTTAACGCATAAATCATGGAACAGCGCACACATTACACAGTATAAGGAAATTGGCGCGAAACACGCACGCACACACGCATACACATTTCCAAAATTTCACAAGATCAAACGAAATGATATTTTCTCGTCTTTTTTCAATATTTTGTTTTCATTTCAACTTGATTTTTTGTTAACTAATATTTTTTTACCAGAAATTAAAGTGTTTATTTATGAAACTCGGTTTATGTCATAATTATCAAAATACAGAAAAATATTGACATGTTGCTCTTTGAAGTTTAAGGAAACACATTTTTTTTAATTCACGGAAAAAGCTCGTTAACATTTGTATAGAAATCCCACAGTGTACTTGGATTATAACTATGTTCATAGTTTAAGCTAATCAAAAAGTGTGTCTTACAAGGCTAATACCTTAATAGCGTATGCTTTAAGAAACAGCAAGGAAACTTAACCACATCTATTGACTTTTTGGTAGGTTAAAAGGGCAAAAAATAGGCTGATGCAAAAAAGCAGATGATACATGTACAGATAGAACAATAGTAACCTTTATATAGCTGTTTCTCAATTAATTGCTACTTGGCCACAAATTGCTCATTATAAAAAGTTAAAGAGTTAAACAAAAGAATGCATTAAACTAAATTGATTTTTTGCAATAACCAATAATGTGCGTCTTTAATGACGTCTCAATTGTGAGGATTACACCGAGTGCTCGAGTACTCGATCGATCGTCCGAGTACTCGAAATCTATATTCGATCGATCGTCCGAGTACTCGAAAACTATACTCGATCAATCGTCCGAGTACTCGAAATCTATACTCGATCAATCGTCCGAGTACTCGAAAACTATACTCGATCAATCGTCCGAGTACTCGAAATCTATACTCGATCAATCGTCCGAGTACTCGAAAACTATACTCGATCGATCGTCCGAGTACTCGAAAACTATACTCGATCAATCGTCCGAGTACTCGAAATCTATACTCGATCGATCGTCCGAGTACTCGAAAACTATACTCGATCAATCGTCCGAGTACTCGAAAACTATACTCGACATACAGACGATGAAACATTACTGGCGCGTTGCCAACAAGTTTCTAGTTTCAACTTTATTCAGTAAACTCATGTCATGCATGCATGACATAATGGGCATTGCAGTGAACAAAGAGCATTGGAAATATGAACATGGCAGTAAGAGGAGTTCATTAAGGTGATTAGTTTCCTCAAACTCTTCGACAAAGCTGTTTCCAAAATAACGTTTTTTGACATTGCCCTATCAGTCGGCAGTTTGGTGAAAAAGTTTTTTAAGAAACATGCTAAACTGAATCAACGTCAAAGAAACAGGCAGAAGAGCCACACCAAAAGATGACCGGCTTTCTAAAGCGGAAGCTTCCATCCAGCATGATTGAAGTGGTCACTCAATCCATTGTGGACATGCTTACCTCCGAGTAATGTACAGCGCCAGTGGTTGCGTAATCTCAAGCAGCGTGCCCGGACTATAAAGTGCCTAGCAGTAATAGTGTGCGCTCAATGATTACAAAGAAATACAATGACCTGGGGTGGTATTCAATATACAACTTAAGTAAATCTTATGGTCATACATCATTGACTTCATTCACTCTATTGGTCAGTTATTAATAACAAGTAATCCGATTAGCTTTATCGTTCTTAGATCCAGTTAAGACCAATATTGAATACCAGCCCAGAATACGGCCGCGTGTGCAGACCTTGAACACGTGACGTCTGCATATTTAACCACAGACACTTGGACGTCAACGGCGACTGACTCCTAAATCACCGTCATCCAGCACAGCATCACCGACACTTGGGAAATGTACAGTAATGTTCTCATGACACGTGCGTTCCAGGGCCAGTATTCAATGTACATTTTATCATTATCCTTAGACATGCCTCAGTGATCCCATTCAGCCTATTGGTCAGCTAAATATACAGGCCAATCAAAACATTATAATCTTAATTTTAAGTTCAATCTAAGTTACTTAATGAATAAGGCTCCAGGAGTGACACACTAGGGTGAACATTACCATCAAACTGTGTGTTTTATGCATGACAAGGCAATGCAGTATGGACTGTACTTGTGTTGTGTGTGACCGGGCAGATTTTGGGTGCAATTGTGCATGAAAGTACATATAACCAAGTGATTTCCGGCTTATAATGTCAATACATATCGATAAGGGAATATCCTCGAGTTAAGGGAGGGGTTCCAGTCTTTGTCATTTTATTATGATGGTGTACAATAATAATATTAACACTCTACATGTCTTTATATCACTCTGTATTCATCACTCAGATGGTTTACAAGTATATGTAAATAATCAACGTACTGAAATAAACAAATATACAATAGGAAGAACATGTTTATAAGAATCTCGATCAAATACGATATTACGTAAATCAATCAAATATGACGTAATATATTTTATAAGTAGAATAATACGTAATGCAGTAAACAATAACTTCACGTGTCTAGACATCACTGTCACGCCTTTACACGGTCTGTGACATCAATATGGCCAAGGCTGTGGTGTTGTTAGCACTGTAAGTCAAACAGTTATTCAGTATGCACATGCAAAACTGTGATGTAAACATAATCCTGACAATTCTGCTATCTTGAACTAGATTATATTAGGACACGAAAACATGTGACAAATTGAAAGGTCCAGCCAAGTGAATAAAATGCAAATCCAATTCAAACACATTGCACCAGATGAAAACTAGAACAATGAAAACCAATACATACCAACTCAAATATGGATAGAAGCATAAGGTAAAACCATACAAATCAAACATGTCTGCTTCAATTCACTTTCAAAACTGTTCAAATATCACAGAACTGGAAAACTGGAAATTCAGTCATGATCCCACAGGTGTTTGTATATTGCGGTAACATACAACTATCACTTACCTTAAAAACTCAGCGGGCTACATTAACCCCTCCTTCGTAAGAATGACGTCTCGTCATTACTACAATAAGCTATACTTCTGTCCTACTATAATACAAAACTACTCCAATCTACATACTAAATCCTAATCGGCAGTAACATTAAAACTTACCTCATCTTAGCGAAAAATAATTGTTCACCATTTACAAGTAAGTCGCAATACAAGAAACTCAATTTCAAAGTCTTGACTAGTTAAAATTCAATCTTACATTTCTCCCCCATGAAAAAATCGTGTCCGCACACGTATACAAGTAACAAAACATTAGGTTGTGGTAATTTATTTCAATAGTGTTACATTAAATATATTAAAATTTAAAAACATCTACTTCCAGACTTCCGTCATCGGATCCATATTCTCAAGAATACCAGAATCTACTAGCTTCTTTAAAGCATCTATTCTGATATCCCCAGGCCTTGTCACTATCCGGTGCATGTGATAGTCGGTAGATCTTGCAGGTGGCTTCCTTTCTCTACCTGACCTCCTAGGCTGCTGAACTTGCCTCGTCATCGCTCGACTCCTTTTATCGCTCTCCAGTGTCCTCTTCGCCCATATCTGATTTTCTTTTGCGAGAATCAGCACCTTCACCCCGTCTCTCTTCAACATCTACTTCAATATTTGGCTGTCTCTGGTGATTTGCTTGATCCTGTTCTCGTCTTACATCCTCCGCCTCAACGTGTTGATTTTCCTCATCTGCTTCTACTGTCTGTTAACTCACTTCTACTGTGGCCTCTTCTTCAGCCCCGTTTGTCATGCGAACATTCTCTGGTCTTCCTAAATCTGGGGTTTCTCCTCTATGCAGTTCTTCACCATCTGTTTGACAAACGTCAGGTCTTATTTCTACAACTTCATTAACTTCATCTTCTTTTCTTTCTTCTGTACCGGTACCTATTTCTATGACTCCACCTAACTCAGGTTCGTGGGCGTTCCCACGTTCATATGCTGTTATCACATAGTATCCTAAGTCGTCCTCTGAATTCTGTGTGACGTCACCTTTTGTTCTATCTTCCTTTTATTCTATCTCTTCATTATCACCAACATTACCTTCTTCAAAAGTCAATGTCTCCTTGGGTCCTACATCAACTGCAAGAACATCATCTTCATCATTCTGGAAATTAACAGGAACAAGGTGATTTCTGTGCAAAGTCTTCTCAACTCCAGTTTTTCTGTTTCTTATCTTATAAACTGGTATGTTCGCACAAGTCTGGTAGAAGCACTTTATCTCCGATTTCTATCTTTGCTGCTCTTGCCTTCTTATCAAAGTAGGTCTTCTGTTTTGTCTTCGCTTTGGCAGAATGTTTCCCAACTATTTCCTTTCTATTCTCCATTTTTTCTTTCAGGTCATCGTTGTACTCTCTGGCTGTTGGATTTTTCATCATCTACATCATCATCATCGCCTATCATCTACATCTATTTCAAATGCTGCATCGACTGGTAGCTAAGGTTTTCCCCCAAACATTAACACGAACGGTGAGATCTTTGTCGTTTCATGTGGAGTGCAGTTGTAGGAATACACTAATGGAGCCAATTCTTCCAATCCCTTTCCTGCTAACTTTCCAAGGTCCATAACATTCCCAAAAGTGTACGATTCATCCTCTCTGTTATCCCATTGCCAATTGGATGGTATGGCGTCGTTCTGCTCTTCTTGTTCTTATGAGTTCACACAATTCCTTAATGATGTCTGACTCAAAGTTCGGTCCCTGATCGGAATTGATGGCACACCATAGTTTACGATGAAGTTGTTAAACAGAGCTTTCGCTGTGGTCGTAGCCGTATGGTTTCTGGTCGGTACCGCGGTTGCAAACTTTGTAAAGTGATCTGTCACCACTAGTATGTTAGAGATACCACCTTTGGACTGTTCAAGAGACAGGAAGTCCATACATACCATTTCCAGGGTGTAAGTCGTGTTGATGTTTATTAAAGGCGCTCTTATGTTGGCCTGAGTCTTTCTACGAAGACAACGATCGCATCTACTGATCCACTGAGCTACATCAGATATCATGCCTGGCCAGAATATCGTTCTCGTAACACGGTAAGAGTTCGTTCCCGGCCGGGGTGGCCAACATCGTAATGAAGTCCTCTGCGTACTTCTGATTTGTATGTAGTAGGTAGTATTAACTGATCTCTGGTGTTGTCGTCTTCATCATGAACTGTCTTGTAAAGAATGCATCGTTTTTACTTAAAGTTCTTAAAATGACGCTTCATGGTTATATCATTCCTGTCTGTACAATGTTTAGGTACCTGTTGATCAATCACCGCACGTCTCAACCGTTTTATCATCCAGTCTTCCCTCTGTGCCCTTCTCACCTTTCTAACTTCCTTCTGAGCCATCGTCTGGCCTGGTATGTCTGTGGCTTCTACTATATTGATGTTCATCACTGGTACTATGGTGACATATGGTACTGTGATCCTACCACATATAGCCTCAACAGTCTTCTCAACAACTGTGACATGTCTTTCTTCACCGGCATCTTTCGCCTCATGTGGGTACCTGCTCATGCTATCAGCGACAGCATTCTTCAATCCTGCCCTATATTCATTTTCAAAGTCATAGCAGCCCAATAGCCAATCTTTGTCCAGTCGCATCGAGTGTTCCTGCGGCACCCTGTCCCTTTCCTGCGGAACTCTGTCCCTTTCCTGTGGCATCATGTCCCTTTCCTGCGGAACCCTGTCCCTTTCCTGTGGCATCCTGTCCCTTTCCTGCGGCACCCTGTCCTTTTCCTGCGGCACCCTGATCCTTTCCTGCGGCACCCTGTCCAGGTCGCATCGAGTTTCCTGCGGCACCCTGTCCCTTTCCTGCGGCCCCGTGTCCCTTCCTGTGGCACCCTGTCCCTTTCCTGCACCCTGTCTTTTTCCTGCAGCACCCTGATCCTTTCCTGCGGCACCCTGTCCAGTCGCATCGAGTTTTCCTGCGGCACACTCTCCCTTTCCTGTGGCACCCTCTCCCTTTCCTGCTGCACTATGTCCCTTTTCTGCGGCACACTGTCTCTTTCCTGCGAAATCCTCTCCCTTTCCTGTGGCACCCTGTCCCTTTCCTGCGGCACCCTGTCCTTTTCCTGCGGCACCCTGTCCTTTTCCTGCGGCACCCTGATCCTTTCCTGCGGCACCCTGTCCAGTCGCATCGAGTTTTCCTGCGGCACCCTCTCCCTTTCCTGCGGCACCCTCTCCCTTTCCTGCTGCACCCTGAACCTTTTCTGCGGCACCCTGTCCCTTTCCTGCGGTATCCTGTCCCTTTCCTGCGGCACCCTATCCCTTTCCTGTAGTATCCTGTCTGTTTCCTGTGACACCCTGTCCCTTTCCTGCGGCACCCTCTCCCTTTCCTGCGGCACCCTCTCCCTTTCCTGCTGCACCCTGAACCTTTTCTGCGGCACCCTGTCCCTTTCCTGCGGTATCCTGTCCCTTTCCTGCGGCACCCTATCCCTTTCCTGTAGTATCCTGTCTGTTTCCTGTGACACCCTGTCCCTTTCCTGCGGCACCCTGTCCCTTTCCTGCGGCACCCTGTCCCTATCCTGCGTCACCCTGTCCCTTGCCTGCGTCACCCTGTCCCTTTCCTGCGGTATCCTGTCCCTTTCCCGGCACCCTGTCCCTTTCTTGTGGCACCTTGTCCCTTTCCTGCGGAACCGTGACCCTTTCCTGCGACAACCTGACCATTTCCTGCGGAACCCTGTCCCTTGCCTGCGGCACCTTGTCCCTTTCCTGCGGCACCCTGAGCCTTTCCTGCGACACCCTGTTCCTTGCATGCGGCACCCTGTCCATTTCCTTTGGCACCCTGTCCCTTTCCTGTGGCACCCTGTCCCTTTCCTGCGGCACCCTGTCCCTTTCCTGCGGCACCCTGTTTCGTTCCTGTAATACCCTGTCCCTTTCCTGTGGCACCCTGACCCTTTCCTGCCTCACCCTGACCCTTTCCTGCGGCACCCTGTTCCGTTCCTGTGGTACCCTGTCCCTTTCCTGTGGCACCTTGACCCTTTCCTGCGGCACCCTGACCCTTTCCTGCGGAGCCCTGTCAGTTGACTGCGGCACCCTGTCCCTTTCCTGTTGCACCCTGTCCCTTTCCTGCGGCACCCTGACCCTTTCCTGCGACACCCTGTCCCTTGCCCGCGGAGCCCTGTCCCTTTCCTGCGGCACCCTGTCCCTTTCCTGCGGCACCCTGTCCCTTTCCTGCAGCACCCTGTCCCTTTCCTGCGATACCCTGTCCCTTTCCTGCGGAGCCCTGTCCCTTTCCTGCAGCACCCTGTCCCTTTCCTGCGATACCCTGTCCCTTTCCTGCGGAACCCTGTTCCTCTCCTGCGGCACCCTGTCCCTTTCCTGCGATAGCCTGTCCCTTTCCTGCGGAACCCTGTACCTTTCCTGCAGCACCCTGTCCCTTTCCTGCGGCACCTTGTCCCTTTCCTGCGATACACTGTCCCTTTCCTGTGGAACCCTGTCCCTCTCATGCGGCACCCTGTCCCTTTCCTGCGATACCCTGTCCCTTTCCTGCGGAACCCTGTACTTTTCCTGCAGCACCCTGTCCCTTTCCTGCGGCACCCTGTCCCGTTCCTGCGGCACCCTGACCCTTTCCTGTGGAACCCTGTCCCTTGCCCGCGGAGCCCTGTCCCTTGCCTGCGGCACCCTGATCCTTTTCTGTGGCACCCTGTCCCTTTCTGGTGGCACCTTGTTCCGTTCCTGTGGTACCCTGTCCCTTTTCTGCAGGACACCATGTCCCTTTTTTTTCAGCACCATTTCATTTCTATAACCTGGCTAACTAAACCCCATGTGAAATGTAAAGCAAATAGATATATTAATATAAAAGCTGAATAATGGTTTTTTTTGTAAAAAACAAAGAACAACGTCGTAATGATTTTTTACAGGCAACTTTGAAAGTGTCTACCAACATCTGCAAAGTTTGGTTTTTGTCCTGCTTAGATGAGCAACCATATTATTGAACGGAGTGTATATAATTCCTAAAATAACAGTTTAAATCAAAACACAACATAATAATTAATGGATTATTTTAGACAAAACCTCAGAACTATTATTTGCGTACGTAATAGGTTTAGTTAGCCAAGCATAGACGGACGTCTCCTATAAATTTGAGATTCAGCCTCGTTACCATATCGCCTCGTGGAGTAAGCGAAAAATTATCTACCATACGTAAGGCATTTTTATTAACGTATGTAATTCGAGAACGCTGTGTTTTTAACATTGGCATAACTAAAGCAAGTTTCTGAGGATGTGTTGAATTTAAGTTTTATAGTTTTATAGTAATATTGCTCAGAATTACATTTTGTTTGAGTTTGATTTGATTTGAATTAATTGAAAAAGGATTTATCAATTTTATTTGTATCAAATGTGTTCATATCTTATAGAAATGATTCAACATAGTTTGACATTTCTATGTAATATATTGCATTAATCCTCTTAGGTTGCCGCTGTATTCATATCAATACATTTGCAATAGTCTTTGATAATGGTTAAAATCACTTTTGAAACAAAGGGATGGCATTATTTTTTCAAAATACTCAAAATATTCGACTTTTAAATTTCATATTACTCAAAATATTCGACTTTTAAATTTCATATTACTCAAAATATTCGACTTTTAAATTTCATATTACTCAAAATATTCGACTTTTAAATTTCATATTGATCGATGTTTTACGTGCCGTACTTAATGGTTGAAGCGCCAATGTATTGGGCGTATAGATTAGTTCCTGAAAACAAATTACTAATTTTGATAATTTTTATTATTTTTGGCGTAAGCGTTACATTGCTTTAACTGTGCTGAAAGAGGTTCGCGGGCATTTGCGTTTTTGATTAGATTGCACAGTATTTAACAATGCAGATTTCGTTTTATTATGAAATTAAATTTTAATCGTATGCATGAATCACCAAAAAGAACAGCAAAAGATTTGCTTGTGGATGACATAGCTTATCTCTTAGTCAAAGAGCACAATTGAAACTGATAACTTATGACTAAACTATGAAGCTGGTACTGTAAGTCTTTAAATTGATACTCGTATTTATGATCAATAAAACAAACATATTTTGAGTGATAAACCTTTAAAAAAAAATGCACTTTTACTACCAAATAAGATTTACCACATTTGATAATAATATTGTTTTAATTTTACAAAAAGAATATATAAATGTCGAAAACAATCGTTCGTATGAAAGATACCGAGTTTGATTTGAAAGAAATTAACATAAATCACGGTATTTTTACCTTGTGAGACTATGGTAGACCACAGTAAATCGTTTAGCATTCATCAATCATTTAATATATTTGCGCTTTCTGCTATATAATACACGGTTACAACCTTCTTATCAGTTATTAATAATTTCCATAAATGTATTATTTAGTAAGTAGTTGAAGGTTTGTCAGTCAAAATTAATGTTTGTTACACATGTGTATGAGGTGATTTTGAATAAGTGTGTCACTTTAACAAGTTACTAAATAATGCTTACACGGAAAATATCAATTACTGATAACAAGATTGTAACAGTGTATTTAATAGCTGAAAATAAACCTTGTGGATCCTAAAAAGATTTTCGGAGATCAACGACCGTCTCCGTAAAAGCGTTCAGGTGATATCGAAAATGCTCGTAAATCCCCTTGACCACAGCTTTCATACTAATTAAAAAGCGATTAAAACAAAACGGATGCAACAGGATTGTGAATTATGTCAAGTTCAGTATTTAAACATGTTGCTTTACTGACAAACCTCAAGACAAAGAGGAGTGAATATGCGCTGGTGACACTTTCGGACACGTTCTACTGCGATTCACTCGAACGCTCCAGATTATTCTGGAAGGGCAACGTAATATTTTAAAATAACAACGCTAATTCTAACTTCTTTAAATGAATGCATGCATTTAATTATATATAATACAAATGATCTTTAATACGAACTATCCTTGCGATGTATCCATGTCTTTCTTTTTGCGTGGTACTTCTCGTGTGTTGGCGTTTCGCCTTGTGATTTTATTTGTCGAACAAGGTCGAAGATGGCGGGCGATTTGAAAGGACATGGAAATATCGAGTTCTCTGCACCTTTCTTTCATATTATACACGTTTTATTTTTCAAAAGAAGCATTGTTATCGATTTTAATCATTCTTCTCAGGAAATGAAATCGTGGTAATGCTTATTTGAGAGGAAGAGCGCATCTTTAAGATTCGTATTCAGTTATGGGAGTAGTCTCTGATTTTTCGATTAGTGTTTAATATATTGTCATGACGACAATGTTCAGTGCTACCATGGAAGCCCTTGGAAATCTTTCCATTGAAAAAAAAAAGTTCACGGGCAATAATGAATGTAATCGAAAATATTTGAGTGGCCCCAAACTGTGACCGACAAGTGTTTGTCATAACCTAAGAATAGGTTATGAAAATTGATGATTTTTTTAATGGAATTAGCTTGTTCCATAACAGTAACTGATCAACAAATATTACTAGGATATACGACTAGGCTTTCATCTCGCTAGTTAATTGCTATTGTAAAATTGATTCAATAAAACCCGATATTGGCTGAGGACGTTTTGACTATTCGTGTGTGTTATTTTTGGTAAGGTTTTTTAGTCATCATATTTCAAATTTAAGCGTAAGCATCTTGAATTATCTATTCCCCTCTTCTCTACATCAATGTTTATTTTAGATTCTTCAGCTTGCTTTCAAATTCTCATTTACGTTGCAACCTCATGAACGTATTGAATTAATTTGCACTATTTTAAACCGCATAACACCTTGTGCCCCCTTTGTAACCCCGGATCATATATTCTTTAACATGCCATGTCAAAAAGTAGATCAGCGGTGGTATTCAATATGCGACTTAGGTAAATCTTATACTCAAACAACATTGACTTCATTGAACTGTATTTGTCAGTTATTAATAACAAGTTATCCGATTAGCTACATCGTTCTTAGATCCAGTTAAGACCAATGTTTAATACCAGCCCAGACGACACATGCCATGCGTTCAGTAAACATGTCTGCGGCGAACGTTTGCTGTTTGGTTCCCCGCTTGAGTGTATGGGCTGCGTTGAAACAGGGATACAAAACAAAACGTTTACGAGAGTTCTTCACTAGTCGCGTCTTAATCAATACTCCAGAAGAAAAGGAATTATAAAAAAACTTGACATGTTGAAATGACCCAAAATTGCCTACATATTTTCACATTGCTTCGTTTTAACGGTAGCGGCAAAAACATATTCGCTTGAAAGGGGAGTGCCTTGTCAGGTAGCAAAGTATATTTCAACCATGATATACGTCACTATCATTTATTTGGAAGTAAATTTAAAAAATAAACGTTCGCTTAGCTTTGGTAGGCCTGTAATTTTCATAAGGACCCCTCCCCCAAAAAAATAAAAATAAAAAAAATAAAAAAAATACAAAAAAATATTAATAATATATAAACAAGGTCAACTTTAATTTCACTCAAATCAAGGTAATTACAAGAATAATCTTGGTTACAATTTAATTTAGCCAGATGGCATTCTTTCATTCACACAGCACCATGAAGACCCATATGATTGCGGCCGTCCTGGCGGTGTGTATCCTTCTAGCGGCCCTTTCGCCCACGGCGGAAGCTCAGATGTTTGGTTATGGAGGCGGAAGAAGACGATGGGGACGCCGTTGGGGAAGAAGGTACTTTGGCTGGCCCAGATATGGCTATCGACGTAAGTTGGTTTAACTTTGTGCAGTTTACTTCTTTTGGCAGTTTGGTTGTAAAAAGCAGATAAAGGATAAACTATATAACCACGTTAAGATCTACTTACTCTCTGACGATGTAAAAACAGTATTTAAAGGCGCACGCTGTAGGTTGATGTAATACGTTTTAATTTTACTTTAATGCATTATCATGTTAAACTCATTTTACTATAATGATAACAACAAAAAGGTGTATGATTTAAGTACAGATAAAAATACCAGCCTTAATAAATGTGTGTGTTCTTTTTATTTAATAAAATTTGGGACCATCTGGTGTCTAGTTTTAAATGAAATGAGAAGAACTCGGAACATATACAACTTGTTACTTAAAGTGACACTCTTAATCAAAATAAATACATACACATGTATAACAAACATAAATTTTAAGTGATGCATCTTTAAATACTTACTGAATAATGCATTTTTGTAATCGTGTATTTTAAAGCTGAAAATGCAGAAATATTAAGTGATTGGTGAGTGCTAAAAGATTTACTGTGATCTGCTATAGTCTCATAAGGTAGAAAAACTATGTTATATATATGATATTTAAACAAAGTAATGATTAAACAAATAACTTTGACTTATCTCTGTATCCGTTTTTCTCTATCCTCAGGTTACAGTTGGGGATATCCGTGGAGATATCCGTGGTATAGACGATACTACTATTACTAAATAATGGAAAGAAACTATGTTGTCGTTGAGGCCTCTTTTTCTAAATAATGGAAAGAAACTATGTTGTCGTTTCTACTGTCATATATAAACACTTGAATCAAAATAAACGAATGGCTGACAATGGATTAGTGTTGTTGTTTTATTCGTTCTATCCAACATGTCCGAATTTAAATGAATTACCTATCTCGTATCGGACTTCTTTAACTGTCCGTTCGAGTTGGATGCATTTAACTGGCCACTGTCGAAGTCTCCTTAAACCTTTTAACGCATAAATCATGGAACATCGCACACATTACACAGTATAAGGAAACTGGCGTGAAAAACACACACGTACGCAAGCACGCACGCCCGCACATATCTCCTTTTAATTTCAACAGGATTGAGCTAGGCTATCGTTTTTGTTTCGGTACGATTTGTGTTTAACAATCTTAATAATTTAAGGGCTTTAAAAGAAATCTATCTTGTGTGAAAACAAAATTTTATTGAACAAAATCAAGAATAAGAAACAGCGTGTGTATACCACGTGATAAATTACGTCACCATTGCTACGTCGGAAAGCAACATTTTGCTTGGAATGAAGACTTAAATCAAGTTTACTTTTCTTTTTCTGCACCATTTTAAGAGAAACAAATGGCCGTCTTCCTTTTATTAGGCAACAAGTTTCCTCAATTCGACAAACCTGTTTCCAAATTATGTTTTGACAGTGCTCTATCAGTCGGTGGTTTTGGGAAAAGGTTTGTCGAAGTGTTTGAAAAAACTTAATTCTCAATCAAACTCCGGTAAAAGACCGAATATGGGCACCGTTAGTGGTATAGACTGCACTTTGTTTCATTTAAAATGGTGAAGAAATAGTAAAGTAACATTCGGTTATTTAGTACGTGGTATACACACACTGAATAAGAAATTTGTGAGGTAAGCTTATAATGCTCGTTACGCTTAAGAAATTGGCGTCTGACACACCCCTAACATACTTTTGACACTCAACTACAACAAAAAAAATCACGCTCCTAACAAATTCATATCACTCTCCTAACACTATTCTATCACACTCGTAACACACTTCTAACAAATTCATATCACTCTTCTAACACTCTTCTATCAGTCTTCTATCACTCTCCTAACATACTTCTAACAAATTCATATCACTCTCCTAACACTCTTCTACCACACTCCTAACACACTTCTAACAAATTCATAACACTCTTCTATCACTTTCCTAACACATTTCTAACAAATTAACAAATACATATCACTCTCCTAACACTGTTCTATCACACTCCTAACATTCTCATATCGCATTCCTACCACTCACCTTGTACATTCCTAACATTCTCATATCGCACTCCTTCCACTCTCATAACACACTCCTAACATTCTCATATTGCACTCCTACCACTCTCCTAACACACTCCTAACATTCTCATATTGCACTCCTACCACTCTCCTAACACACTCCTAACATTCTCATATCGCACTCCTTCCACTACTCATCTCAGCCCCGTTTGTCATGCGAACATTCTCTGGTCTTCCTAAATCTGGAGTTTCTCCTCTATGCAGTTCTTCACCACCTGTTTGACAAACGTCAGGTCTTCTTTCTACAACTTCATTAACTTCATCTTCTTTTCTTTCTTCTGTACCGGTACCTATTTCTATGACTCCACCTAACTCAGGTTCGTGGGCGTTTCCACGTTCATATGCTGTTATCACATAGTATCCTAAGTCGTCCTCTGAATTCTGTGTAACGTCACCTTTTCTTCTATCTTCCTTTTATTCTATCTCTTTATTATCACCAACATTACCTTCTTCAAAAGTCAATGTCTCCTTGGGTCCTACATCAGCTGCAAGAACATTATCTTCATCATTCTCGAAATTAACAGGAACAAGGTGATTTCTGTGCAAAGTCTTCTCAACTCCAGTTTTTCTGTTTCTTATCTTATAAACTGGTATGTTCGCACAAGTCTGGTAGAAGCACCTTATCTTCGAATGTTATCTTTGCTGTTCTTGCCTTCTTATCAAAGTAGGTCTTCTGTTTTGTCTTTGCTTTGGCAGAATGTTTCCCAACTATTTCCTTTCTATTCTTCATTTTTTCTTTCAGGTCATCGTTGTACTCTGGATGTTGGATTTTTCGGCCTATCATCTACATCTATTTCAAATGCTGCATCGACTGGTAGCTAAGGTTTTCTCCCAAACGTTAACTCGAACGGTGAGATCTTTGTCGTTTCATGTGGAGTGCAGTTGTAGGAATACACTAATGGAGCCACTTCTTCCAATCCCTTTCCTGCCAACTTTCCAAGGTACATAACATTCCCAAAGTGTACGATTCATCCTCTCTGTTATCCCATTGCCAATTGGATGGTATGGCGTCGTTCTGCTCTTCTTGTTCTCATGAGTTCACACAATTCCTTAATGATGTCTGACTCAAAGTTCGGTCCCTGATCGGAATTGATGGCACACCATAGTTTACGATGAAGTTGTTAAACAGAGCTTTCGCTGTGGTCTTAGCCGTATGGTTTCTGGTCGTTATCGCGGTTGCAAACTTTGTAAAGTGATCTGTCACCACTAGTATGTTAGAGATACCACCTTTGGACTGTTCAAGAGACAGGAAGTCCATACATACCATTTATAGGGTGTAAGTCGTGTTGTTGTTTATTAAAGGCGCTCTTATGTTGGCCTGAGTCTTTCTACGAAGACAATGATCGCATCTACTGATCCACTGAGCAACATCAGATATCATGCCTGGCCAGAATATCGTTCTCGTAACGCGGTAAGAGTTCCCGGCCGGGGTGGCCAACATCGTAATGAAGTCCTCTGCGTACTTCTGATTTGTATGTAGTAGGTAGTATTAACTGATCTCTGGTGTTGTCGTCTTCATCATGAACTGTCTTGTAAAGAATGCATTGTTTTAACTTAAAGTTCTTTAAATGACCCTTCATGGTTATATCATTCCTGTCTGTACAATGTTTCGGTACCTGTTGATCGATCACCGCACGTCTCGACCGTTTTATCATCCAGTCTTCCCTCTGTGCCCTTCTCACCTTTCTAACTTCCTTCTGAGCCATCGTCTGGCCTGGTATGTCTGTCGCTTCTACTATATTGATGTTCAGCACTGGTACTATGGTGATATATGGTACTGTGATCCTACCACATATAGCCTCAACAGTCTCCTCAACTACTGTGACATGTCTTTCTTCACCGGCATCTTTCACCTCATGTGGGTACCTGCTCATGCTATCAGCGACAGCATTCTTCAATCCTGCTCTATATTCATTTTCAAAGTCGTAGCAGCCCAATAGCCAATATTTGTCCAGACGCATCGAGTGTTCCTGCGGCACCCTGTCCCTTTATTGCAGAACCCTGTCCCTTTCCTGTGGCATCCTGTCCCTTTCCTGCGGCACCCTGTCCTTTTCCTGCGGCACCCTGATCCTTTCCTGCGGCACCCTGTCCAGGTCGCATCGAGTTTCCTACGACACCCTGTCCCTTTCCTGCGGCCCCCTGTCCCTTCCTGTGGCACCCTGTCCCTTTCCTGCACCCTGTCTTTTTCATGCAGCACCCTGATCCTTTCCTGTGGCACCCCGTCCAGTCGCATCGAGGTTTCCTGCGGCACCCTCTCCCTTTCCTGTGGCACCCTCTCCCTTTCCTGCTGCACCATGTCCCTTTTCTGCGGCACACTGTCTCTTTCCTGCGTCACCCTGTCCCTTTCCTGCGGCACCCTGTCCTTTCCTGCGGTACCCTTTCACTTGCCTGCGGCAACCTGTCCCTTTCCTACGGTATCATGTCCCTTTCTGGTGGCACCCTGTCCCTTTCCTGTGGCACCCTGTCCCTTTCCTGCGGAACCCTGTACCTTTCCTGCGACACCCTGACCATTTCCTGTGGAGCCCGGTCCATTGCCTGCGGCACCTTGTCCCTTTCCTGCGTCACCCTGAGCCTTTCCTGCGACACCCTGTTCCTTGCATGCGGCACCCTGTCCCTTTCCTTTGGCACCCTGTCCCTTTCCTGTGACACCCTGTCCCTTTCCTGCGGCACCCTGTCCCTTTCCTGCGGCACCCAGACCCTTTCATGCCATACCCTGACCCTTTCCTGCAGCACCCTGTACCATTCCTGTGGTACCCTTTCCCTTTCCTGTGGCACCTTGACCCTTTCCTGTGGCACCCTGACCCTTTCCTGCGGAGCCCTGTCCCTTGACTGCGGCACCCTGTCCCTTTCCTGTTGCACCCTGTCCCTTTCCTGCGGCACCCTGTCCCTTTCCTGCGACACCCTGTCCCTTGCCCGCGGAGCCCTGTCCCTTTCCTGCGGCACCCTGTCCTTTTCCTGCAGCTCCCTGTCCCTTTCCTGCGCCCCTTGTCCCTTATCTGCGGAACCCTTTACCTTTCCTGCAGCACCCTGTCCCTTTCCTGCGGCACCCTGTCCCTTTCCTGCGATACCCTGTCCCTTTCCTGCGGAACCCTGTCCCTCTCGTGCGGCACCCTGTCCCTTTCCTGCGATACCCTGTCCCTTTCCTGCGGAACCCTGTACCTTTTCTGCAGCACCCTGTCCCTTCCTGCGGCACCCTGTCCCGTTCCTGCGACACCCTGACCCTTTCCCGCGGAGCCCTGTCCTTTGATTGCGGCACCCTGTTCCTTTCCTGTGGCACCCTGTCCCTTTCCTGTGGCACCCTGTCCCTTTCCTGCGGCACCCTGTCCCTTTCCTGCGGCACCCTGTTTCGTTCCTGTAATACCCTCTCTCTTTCCTGTGGCACCCAGACCCTTTCATGCCACACCCCGACCCTTTCCTGCAGCACCCTGTTCCATTCTTGTGGTACCCTGTCCCTTTCCTGTGGCACCTTGACCCTTTCCTGCGGCACCCTGACCCTTTCCTGCGGAGCCCTGTCCCTTGACTGCGGCACCCTGTCCCTTTCCTGTTGCACCCTGTCCCTTTCCTGCGGTACCCTGTCCTTTTCCTGCGGCACCCTGTCCCTTTTCTGCAGCACCCTGTCCCTTTCATGCGATACCCTGTCCCTTATCTGCGGAACCCTGTACCTTTCCTGCATCACCCTGTCCCTTTCCTGAGGCACCCTGTCCCTTTCCTGCGATACCCTGTCCCTTTCCTGTGGAACCCTGTCCCTCTCCTGCGGCACCCTGTCCCTCTCCTGCGGCACCCTGTCCCTTTCCTGCGATACCCTGTCCCTTTCCTGTGGAACCCTGTACCTTTCCTGCGATACCCTGTCCCTTGCCTGCGGAACCCTGTTCCTTTCCTGTGGCACCCTGTCCCTTTCTGGTGGCACCTTGTTCCGTTCCTGCAGTACCCTGTCCCTTTTCTGCAGGACACCATGTCCCTTTTTTGCAGCACCATTTCATTTCTATAACCTAGCTATTTAAACCCCATGTGAAATGTAAAGCAAATAGATATATTAATATAAAAGCTGAATAATGGTATTTTTGTAAAAGACAAAGAACAACGTCGTAATGATTTTTTACAGGCAACTTTGAAAGTGTCTACCAAATCTGCAATGTTTGGTTTTAATCCTGCTTAGATGAGCAACCATATTATTGAACGGAGTGTATATAATTCCTAAAATAACAGTTTAAATCAAAACACAACATAATAATTAATGGATTATTTTAGACAAAACCTCAGAACTATTATTTGCGTACGTAATAGGTTTAGTTAGCCAAGCATAGACGGACGTCTCCTATAAATTTGAGATTCAGCCTCGTTACCATATCGCCTCGTGGAGTAAGCGAAGAATTATCTGCAACACGTAAGGTATGTAATTCGAGAACGCTTTGTTTTTAGCATTGGCATAACTAAAGCAAGTTTCGGAGGATGTGTTGAATTTAAGTTTTATAGTAACATTGCTCAGAATTACATTTTGTTTGAGTTTGATTTGATTTGAATTAATTGAAAAATGATTTATCAATTTTATTTGTATCAAATGTGTTCATATATTATAGAAATGATTCAATATAGTTTGACATTTCTATGTAATATATTGCATTAATCATCTTAGGTTGCCGCTTTATTCATATCAATACATTTGACAACAACATTGACTTCATTGTCAGTTATTAATAACAAGTAATCCGATTAGCTACATCGTTCTTAGATCCAGTTAAGACCAATGTTAATACCAGCCCAGACGACACATGCCATGCGTTCAGTAAACATGTCTGCGGCGAACGTTTGCTGTTTGGTTCCCCACTTGCAACTTATGGGCTTCGTTGCAACAGGGATACAAAACAAAACGTTTACGAGAGTTCTTCACTAGTCGCATCTTAATCAATACACCAGAAGAAAAGGAATTATAAAATAACTTGACATGTTGAAATGACCCAAAATTGCCTACATATTTTCACATTGCTTCGTTTTAACGGTAGCGGCAAAAAACATATTCGTTTGAAAGGGGAGTGCCTTGTCAGGTTGCAAAGCATATTTAAACCATGATATACGTCACTATCATTTATTTGGAAATCAATTTAAAAAATAAACGTTCGCTTAGCTTTGGTAGGCCTGTAATTTTCATAAGGATTCCTCCCCCAAAAACATAAATAAAAAATACAAAAAATATTAATAATAAATAAACAAAGTAAACTTTAATTTCACTCAAATCAAGGTTATTACAATTTAATTTAGCCAGATCGCATTCTTTCATTCACACAGAACTATGAAGACCCACATGATTGCGGCTGTCCTGGCGGTGTGTATCCTTCTAGCGGCCCTTTCGCCCACGGCGGAAGCTCAGAACGGGGACGCCGTTGTGGAAGAAGGTACTTTGACTGACCCAGCTTTGGTTTTGGTACGTAAGTTGGTTTAACTTTGTGCAGTTTACTTCTTTTGGCAGTTTGGTTGTAAAAAGCAGATAAAGGAAAAAATATATAAACACGTTAAGATCTACTTACTCTCTGATGGTGTAAAAACAGTATTTCAAGGCGCACGCTGTAGGTTGATGTAATATGTTTTAATTTTATTTTAATGCATTATCATGTTAAACTCATTTGGCTATAATGATATTAACAAAAAGGTGTATGATTTAAGTACAGATAAAAAATACCAGCCTTAAAAAATGTGAGTGCTCTTTTTATTTAATAAAATTTGGGACCATCTGGTGTCTAGTTTTAAATGAAATGAGAAGAACTCGGAACATATACAACTTGTTACTTAAAGTGACACTCTTAATTAAAATGCATACGCATGTAAAACAAACATAGATTTTAAGTGATGCATCTTTAAATACTTACTGAATAATGCATTTTTGTAATCGTGTATTTTAAAGCTGAAAATGCAGAAATATTAAGTGATTGGTGATTGCTAAAAGATTTACTGTGATCTGCTATAGTCTCATAAGGTAGAAATACAATGTTTTGCACCTTTCGTTCAAATTAAATTCCGTCCCTTCATAATAACTAGTGTTTTCAACATTTATTCACCCTTTTTGGTATTTCAAAACAATTTATTGAGTTAAATTTTATTTTGCAGTAAGATTGCATCTTTAATCAAGATTGATGATATTTAAAAAAAAGTCATATGATTAAACAAATTACTTTGACTTATCTCTTTATCCGTTTTCTCTATCCCCAGGTTTCGGTTGAGGATATCCGTGGTATAGACGACCCTACTATTACTAAATAATGGAAAGAAACTATGTTGTCGTTGAGGCCTCTTTTTCTAAATGATAGAAAGACACTATTTTTTCGTTTCTACTGTCATATATAAACACTTGAATCAAAATAAACGAATGGCTGACAATGGATTAGTGTTTTTGTTTTATTCGTTCTATCCAACATGTCCGAATTTAAATGAATTACCTATCTCGTATCGGACTTCTTTAACTGTCCGTTCGAATCGGATGCATTTAACTGGCCACTGTCGAAGTCTCCTTCAACCTTTTAACGCATAAATCATGTAACATCGCACACATTACACAGTATAAGGAAATTGGCGCGAAAAACACACACGCACGCAAGCACGCACGCACCCATCTCCTTTTATTTTAACAGGATTGAGCTAGGCTATCGTTTTTGTTTCGGTACGATTTGTGTTTAACAATCTTAATAATTTAAGGGCTTTAAAAGAAATCTATCTTGTGTGAAAACAAAATTTTATTGAACAAAATCAAGAATAAGAAACAGCGTGTGTATACCACGTGATAAATTACGTCACCATTACTACGTCGGAAAGCAACATTTTGCTTGGAATGAAGACTTAAATCAAATTTACTTTTCTTTTTCTGCACTATTTTAAGAGAAACAAATGGCCGTCTTCCTTTTATTAGGCAATAAGTTTCCTCAATTCGACAAACCTGTTTCCAAATTATGTTTTGGCAGTGCTCTATCAGTCGGTGGTTTTGTGAAAAGGTTTGTCGAAGTGTTTGAAAAAAACTTAATTCTCAATCAAACTCTGGTAAAAGATCGAATAGGGGCACCGTTTGTGGCATAGACTGCACTTTGTTTCATTTAAAATGGTGAAGAAACAGTAAAGTAACAACTCTTCTATCACTCTCCTAACACACTTCTAACAAATTCATATCCCTCTCCTAACACTCTTCTATCACTTTCCTAACACATTTCTAACAAATACACATCACTCTCCTAACACTCTTTTATCACACTCCTAACATTCTCATATCGCACTCCTACCACTCTCCTGACCCTATCCCAACATTCTCATATTGCATTCCTACCACTCTCCTTACACACTCCTAACATTCTCATATCGCACTCCTACCACACTCCTAACACACTTCTAACATTCTCATATTGCACTCCTTCCACTCTCTTAACACACTCCTAACATTCTCATATCGCATTCCTACCACTCTCCTTACACACTCCTAACATTCTCATATCGCACTCCTACCACTCTCCTAACACACTCCTAACATTCTCATATCGCACTCCTACCACTCTCCTATCACACTCCTAACATTCTCATATCACACTCCTTCCACTCTCTTAACACACTCCTAACATTCTCATATTACACTCCTACCACTCTCCTAACACACTCCTAACATTCTCATATCGCACTCCTACCACTCTCCTAACACACTCCTAACGTTCTCATATCGCACTCCTACCACTCTCCTAACACACTCGTAACATTCTCATATCGCACTCCTTCCACTCTCATAACACACTCCTAACATTCTCATATCGCTCTCCTACCACACTCCTAATACACTCCTAACATTCTCATATCGCACTCCTTCCACTCTCATAACACACTCCTAACATTCTCATATCGCACTCCTACCACTCTCCTAACACACTCCTAAAACACCCTTCACACTACTAACGAACTTAACACACTCCTTACATTCTCATATCGCACTCCTACCACTCTCATAGCACACTCCTAAAACACTCTTCACACTACTAACACACTTAACACACTGCTTACATTCTCATATCGCACTCCTACCACTCTCATAACACACTCCTAAACACTCTTCACACTACTAACACACTTAACACACTCCTTACATTCTCATATCTCACTCCTACCACTCTCATAACACACTCCTAAAACACTCTTCACACTACTAACACACTGCTTACATTCTCATTTCTCACTCCTACCACTCTCATAACACACTCCTAAAACACTCTTCACACTACTAACACACTTAACACACTCCTTACATTCTCATATCGCACTCCTACCACTCTCATAACACACTCCTAAAACACTCTTTACACTACTAACACACTTAACACACTGCTTACATTCTCATATCGCACTCCTACCACTCTCATAACACACTCCTAAAACACTCTTCACACTACTAACACACTTAACACACTGCTTACATTCTCATATCGCACTCCTACCACTCTCATAACACACTCCTAAAACACTCTTCACACTACTAACACACTTAACACACTGCTTACATTCTCATATCGCACTCCTACCACTCTCATAACACACTCCTAAAACACTCTTCACACTACTAACACACTTAACACACTCCTTACATTCTCATATCGCACTCCTACCACTATCATAACACACTCCTAAAACACTCTTCACACTACTAACACACTTAACACACTGCTTACATTCTCATATCGCACTCCTACCACTCTCATAACACACTCCTAAAACACTCTTCACACTACTAACACACTTAACACACTGCTTACATTCTCATATCGCACTCCTACCACTCTCATAACACACTCCTAAAATACTCTTCACACTACTAACACACTTAACGCACTGCTTGCACAGTCCTTACGCATTCTATACATTCCTAAGACTTTAAGAGTACGTGTTATGAGAGTGATAGAAATGTGTAAGGGGTGTAATATGAATTGTTTGGGGTGTGATAGTAGTGTGATTTTTGAGTTTTCCATAGTGTGATAGTAGTATGTGAGGAGAGTGTTAAGAATGAGATAGGAGAGTGCTAGGAATGGGATAAAAGTTTGATACAAATGTAAGGAGAGTGATATGAGAGTTTTAGGAGTTGCCGTCTCGAGCAAAAAGATTAAAACACCGAGATATTGATTAAAGCCTCTATTTGAAGACTCTAAAGTTATAAACCAAAAAAACAACAACAAAACCGTTGAGGCATTCTGAAGATTTTAATAGTTTTCAAGTAAAGTTTAAACAATCAAGGAGAACATACCGCGTGCGCGGTTTTTAGTCGCAGTGTTAAGCTTTGAAAATAAACATGTTTTTATAGAAAAAAAAAAGAAAACAGTATGATAAATGCATTTATAAATCTAACAAGTATTCTCTTCCCAGCTAATTAAATATCACAATCAGCAGCAGTACTCAATCAACAGAAATACGTATCGCCATCTCGCTCGCTTATTTGTCCCTGAAGCATCATTAATTTATAAACATGGACGGATTGAAAACAATAAATAATACTAATACATCGCTGTTGTTGTTTTTTTTTTGTTTTTTTTTAATTTTGTTTCTGTCTCTAATGCAAAAACTTCAAAACATGAAGACGTTATGACGCATTGCATTTAAACATTGTGATTGTATTCTGGTGCCCAACTTGGTCCCCGGACCTCAGTACTTTGGTGGCGGAGGGTCGTTACTCACAGCAATAGCTGAAATCATGAAAAATAACATACAATAAAAATGATTAACCAGCTGTTGGTATTGTGAATCAAGACAATCCATCACCATCCAAATTATTGATATCATCATTACTGTATGATAATTTTATAACACATTTAATCGTTCAAAAGACACGACAAGGAAAAATACTCAGTGTTGCCTCTTACTCTTGTTATAAAAGAGACATACGTGTATACGCTGGGCTGAGATTAGAAACCTTAACATGACTACAGGGCGGTTGGAGGGGGGTGACGATGGGCTGAGATTGGAAACCTTCACACGACTACCGGTCGGTTGGAGGGGGTGACGATGGGCTGAGATTGGAAACCTTCACACGACTACCGGTCGGTTGGAGGGAGTGACGATGGGCTGAGATTGGAAACCTTCACACGACTACCGGGAGATTTGAGGGGGTGACGCTGGGCTAAGATTGAAAACCTTCACACGTCTACCGGGCGGTTGGAGGTGACGATGGGCTGAGATTGGAAACCTTCACACGACTACCGGTCGGTTGGAGGGAGTAACGCTGGGCTGAGATTGGAAACCTTCACATGACTACCGGGCGGTTTGAGGGGGTGACGCTGGGCTGGGATTGGAAACCTTCACACGTCTACCGGGCGGTTGGAGGTGACGATGGGCTGAGATTGGAAACCTTCACACGACTTCCGGGCTGTAGGAGGGGGTGACGCTGGACTGAGATTGGAAACCTTTACACGTCTACCGGGCGGTTGGAGGAGGTGACGATGGGCTGAGATTGGAAACCTTCACACGACTACCAGGCGTTGGGAGGAGGGGACGCTGGGCTAAGATTGAAAACCTTCACACGACTACCAGGCGGTGAGAGGGGTGACGCTTGGCTGAGATTGGAAACCTTCACACGACTACCGGGAGGTTGGAGAGAGTAACGCTGGGCTGAGATTGGACACCTTCTCATGACTACCGGACGGTTGGATGGGGTGACGCTGGGCTAAGATTGGAAACCTTCACACGACTTCCGGGCGGTTGGATGTGGTGACACTAGGCTGAGATTGGAAACCTTCACATGACTACCGGGCGGTTGGAGGGCGTGACGATGGGCTGAGATTTGAAACCTTTACACGACTACCGAGCGTTTGGAGGGGTGACGCTGGACTGAGATTGGAAACATTCACTCGACAACCGGACGGCTGGAGGGGGTGACGCTGGACTGAGATAGGAAACCTTTACACGACTTCAGGGCTGCAGGAGGGGTGACGCTGGGCTGAGATTTGAAACCTTTACACGACTACCGGGCGTTTCGAGGGGGGGGGACGCTGGACTGAGATTGGAAACCTTCACTCGACAACCGGACGGCTGGAAAGGGTGACGCTGGACTGAGATAGGAAACCTTTACACGACTTCAGGGCTGCAGGAGGGGTGACGCTGGGCTGAGATTGGAAACCTTCACACGACTACCGGGCGGTTGGAGGGGGTGACACTGGGCTAAGACTGGAAACCTTTACACGACTACCGGGCGTTTTGAGGGGGGGGGGGGGCGCTGGACTGAGATTGGAAACCTTCACTTGACAACCGGACGGCTGGAGGGGGTGACGCTGGACTGAGATAGGAAACCTTTACACGACTTCCGGGCTGCAGGAGGGATGACGCTGAGCTGAGATTGGAAACCTTCACATTACTACAGGGCGGTTGGATGGGGTGACGCTGGGCTGAGATTGGAAACCTTCACTCGACAACCGGACGGCTGGAGGGAGTGACGCTGGACTGAGATAGGAAACCTTTACACGACTACCTGGCAGTTGGAGGCTGAGGCTGGGCTGAGATTGGAAACCTTTACACGACTACTGGGCGATTGGAGGGCGTGACGCTGGACTGAGATTGGAAACCGTCACATGACTACCGGGCAGTTGGAGGGGGTGACGCTGGACTGAGATTGGAAATCTTCACACGACAACTGGGCGGTTGGAGGGGGTGACGCTGGACTGAGATTGGAAAAACTTTCACACGACAACTGGGCGTTTGTAGTGGTGACGCTGTGCTTAGATTGAAAATATACACAACTTCCGGGCGGTTGGAGGGGTGATGCTGTGTTGAGATTGGAAACATACATAAGATTACCGGGCGGACGGAGTGGGAGACGCTGTGCTGAGATTAGAAACATACATACGAGTACCGGGCGGATGGAGGGGGTGACGCTTTGCTGAGATTAGAAACATATATGAAAACTACTGGGTGGTTGGAGGAGTAATGCTGTGCTGAGATTGGAAACATATATCCAACTACCGGGCGTTGGGAGGGGATGACGCTGGGCTGCTATTAGAAACTTTCACACGACTACCGGGCGGTTTGAAAGGGTGACACTACGTTGAGTTTAGAGACGTTCATACGACTACCAAGTGGTGTTAGGATTAGACGCTGGGCTGAGATTGAAGTATACATACAACTACCGGGGGAGGGAGGGGGTGACGCTGGGCTGAGATAAGAACCTTCACACGACTTCCGGGGGATGGAGGAGGTGACGCTGGGCTGAGATAAGAACCTTCACACGACTTCCGGGGGATGGAGGAGGTGACGCTGGGCTGAGATAAGAACCTTCACACGACTTCCGGGGGATGGAGGAGGTGACGCTGGGCTGAGATAAGAACCTTCACACGACTTCCGGGGGATGGAGGAGGTGACGCTGGGCTGAGATAAGAACCTTCACACGACTTCCGGGGGAGGGAGGGGTTGACGCTAGGCTGAGATAAGAACCTTCACACGACTTCCGGGGATGGAGGAGGTGACGCTGGGCTGAGATAAGAACCTTTACACGACTTCCGGGGAAGGGAGGGGTGACGCTGGGCTGAGATTAGAACCTTCACACGACTGCCGGGGAAGGGAGGGGTGACGATGGGCTGAGGTAAGAACCTTCACACGACTTCCGGGGAAGGGAGGGGGTGACGCTGGGCTGAAATAAGAACCTTCACACGACTTCCGGGGGAGGAAGGGGTGACGCTGGGCTGAGATTAGAACCTTCACACGATTGCCGGGGTGTCGAAGGGGGTGACGCGTTGCTGAGATTGGAAACATATACAGAGCTACCGGGCGGTTGGAGAGGGTGACGCTGGGCTGAGACATAAAACTTTCTCACGACTACCGGGAGGGTTGGAGAGGGTGACTCTGTGCAGAGATTGGAAACATGCATACGACTACTGTGAGGGTTGGGGAGGTTGTGAGTTGGAAGACGTCACCTGGCGCTGAGAAAAGTTTTTCTGACTTTACACTCATTTGGTAGATGCTTCGGGTTTTCAAAATCATATTAGTCTCCTTTCAAAAACAACCTCCCTGAACATGAGCTCCCGTTATGACAATCTACACCTAGCCCAGTCAACACTACTCACTGCCCGGGTTGACGACGGTCACGTGGACGGTGCCACCCGGCCCCTGCGATGGAACCATAACGGTATTCATCTGGCCCGCTGCAGCCGCCCGATTCTCTGTAACGGAAATAACCGCAAATCATTAATTGTTTTGGTTCATGCTGTGTTAGTATTTTCATATTTAAAAGGTTTTATTCAATGCAAACTATTGAATAGCTTGAATATGCCGTACAATATAACTCAATGTTCGGTTCATACACATGCATTCAGAAGACGAAATAATAATTATTGTCGTTAATGAATTAACAGCATTGAATTAGTAACTAAACAACACAAGTTTGCAATTGCAGATATTAAAGTTAAACTGTGTAGTTCAAACGCATGTTCGCACCTGAGCCTCTATAAAGCATGGTCACTTGAGCGTTTGGTTGCGCGATGCCGATCATCGCGTGGACCGGAAGTTTCTCCCGGGGGAACCTGAGCGGCGCCCCGTAGTACGAGGCTTCAGTGCCATAGCCAACCGAGCAGCTGTCGCAGTCAACATACATGTAGAACCTGGAGAGATGGATATTGGTTGCTCGGATGTTATAAAACAATTATGACAGGGCTCCAAGAGGTTATGAATTTTACGAAATTTGTCTCCACAGTATCAATTAAAAGCCGCAAAACACCCCTTCCCACTTGATTCACCTGCTAACACTGTAACCTATATATTCACTCGAGCCCAAATATGGTTTTCCTGCGCCCTGTATATCCGACATCGGGTCACTTTCTGACCCCGTAACATATATATTCGTTCGAACCCGAATATGGTTTCCTGCGCCCCGTTTAAACCATATTGGGTCGCCTACTAGCCCCGTAACTTATAAAAAAAACTTACACATAGCAAGACGTACACCATATAAAGCCCCATCTTGGTAGGGTTTTAGGGAAATTTATATATTTAACGAATTACTAAGACAAACAGGTATCATATTCCCTGATGGTGTATGAAGTCATAGATATAACCAAGCCATAGCAAGACCCACTTCATGTATCACATATCAATACTTGAAACAAGCGATAATATGAGTTATACATTAAATAAATGACGAGTTAAGGCGGGTTGAAGTTTGGGCGTACCATGACACCATCAGAGCAAAATATAGTCCTCTTTTTTATTTCTATATTATTAGTTGTACAGACCGCCGGATAGGCATTTTCAGTCAACCATGCAAGAAAATAAGCCGCCCGAAGGATGGAATTTTAATGCCCCAAACTAAAGACTTTAACGGAATTCTTCAAAAAATATTTTAGCTCGGGTCACCTACTTGTCAGGAACCATTCCGGTCCTGGGTAGGGTGCCAAGTAACTGCTTCTTGTGAATCAGTCGGCGGCGGACGATGTCCAGACCCCAGGAGTAACTGTTGCTCCCCACAAGACTGTCCTTGGGCTTCACAAACAGAGGGGCATCGGCCGAGCCCACGCCCACACTGGCGGTGGTGCCCCGCGCCCCAGAAGGCCAGTACAGCTCGAACACGTGCTTACCACGTGACAGGGCTAGGGATAAATCATTATTAAAAATTACATTAAGCACATTGTTGGTATACACTTTGCAAGCATGTAGTTTCATTTCAGTGACAACTTTAACTTAAAGCTGCACTCTCACAGATTGAACAATTTGACAACTTTTTTTATTTTTTTTCTTGGGACGAGCGAATTTTTGCGAACATGCATGGAAACCAGTTATATAAGACTGCTGACAAAAAATTAGATCGCAGATTTTTAAATTCAAAAAAGTTCAAAAAATGATGCTTTGTGCATTTTCCTTAATCCGTTAGTAACGGTTTAAGCCATAAAACGGTAATTTCCGAATGGAAATATGAAAATCTGCAAGCTGATCTTTTGTCAGTAATCTTTAATCATTGGTTTGCCGATATTTACGCAAAATTTTGCCCTTTCCAAGACAAAAAATAAAAAAGTTGTCAAAATGTTCAATCTGTGAGAGTGCAGCTTTAAAGTGACACTCTTTTTCAAAATCAATACATACACATGTATATCAAACAAAAAATTCAGTGATAAACCTTTTAATAACTACCTCCTAAATAATGCAATTATGCAAATATTAATAACTGATAGCATAATTGTAACCATGTATTTAATAGCAGCAAGCGCAAAAATAGTAAATGATTGGTGTATGCTAAAAGATTCTATCGTTTCATAATGTAGAAATACCGTGTTTTCTGCACCTTTCTTTCAAGTTAAACTCGGTATCCCTTATTAATACCATTTGTTTCGATATTTTGTCATCCTTTTTGGTATATAATAACAATTGTAACAATTGTGGTAAATCTTATTTGGGAGTAAGAGTGCATCTTTAACGCATCTGTGTCGGTATTTTTTCGTATAGATAAAGAGTCAGACGAAACCGTAACAGCGACACCGTTTTAAATTTACATACAATTTCACGATATTAATGACTTAACAAACAGTTTACTTTGAAAGAAAAGCAGACAACGGCAAACATAATGAACTTTTATATAAAACATATCTCACCTGCACCCCACTTGGCGCCGTCCGTCTCGAAGGCGCCTTTCCGATGGCGGAAGACACAGTTCGGGTTGATAATGTTCAGGCCGTCAGAGCAGCCTGTGATCCCCGTGTCCAGGGCGGGGTCCGGGCTTACAGTGTACACCCACTGGGGTAGAGGCTCACCTGTGGGGTTGGGGCAAAAATATATTTATGTATACGTATTGTAACATGAGCAGCCCGTTATCCCCGTACCAACGGACTTGTCCGGACTCACACTGTCCACCCACGAAGGGAGCTGCCAACTCGGTGGGGCTTGGAAAGCATGGCAGGACTAAGTATAACTTATTTAAAATATACCACGCTATTATTTGAACGTCCTTAAATATATGCATTCTGCAGGGTATCATCTGTACATCAAACTGGATAGACGATCAACTATTTATTTGGGACGATCATGTATGGTCACTTATTCATATTTAATGAAAAGTACGCTACAACATCCACTTGGACGGCGGCTTACCAGTTGGGATGGAAACAAAATGCGATATAACTTATTCGTCCACGTTTAGAACATGGTTTTCACACGCGTTAATGAACTTAAAGTGACACTCTTATTCAAAATCAATACGTAAACACGTATAACAAACATAAATTTAGAGTGATACATCTTAAACTACATACTGAATATGCATTTATGGAAAATATTAATTACCTATAACAAATTAAATTCAGTGTCCTTCATAAGAACCATTTTTGGTGTATCAAAACCATAGTATTAATTTGTTAATATGTGGCTTAATAAGTTCCAAAACGTTTGCCAAATATATATGCGTTTCTAAAAGAAATGTGGGTGTCGGAGTTTGTTTTATTTGAGTCTACGCCTCCAATGCTTACACTTTTTTTAATTCATGGTATACATTTGTTTGTTCGCCCGCCCGCTTCAACTTTTCTTTTTTTCTTTTTTCTTTTTTCATCTAAGTCACCTTTTACTTGGAGTATCTAACACTTTATATGGATATATTGACTTTACTTTCAGTTTAAATATCCATTTGAAATATTACCTTCAATACCGCAAATTACCTACTGTCAACAGAAAATTCCTCAAGATATCGATTTAACATTATTCCTCATTTATAAAAATACATTCATACCAAGATGAGCTTTATTGACACAACGTTATTTAGTGAGACAATGGTTGAACTCTTTTTGAGCAACTGGGATCACAGTACAATCGAAACCATTTGGCTCGAACTCCCAAGGACCGGCGATTATACATCGAGCCTCGGAAAATTCGACCCAAGCGGGATTGTTTACCTTCAGTATAAGGAAACGGACCGATACATCTAGTTCGAGCCAACAAGAAATCTGAGTCAAGCGAAATCGAGCCAACGGGGTTCGACTGCATAATAAAATTATACTATTTTTCAAAATATTCGACGTTTAATTTTTATATTGTCCAACGTTTGATTTTCTGGACTTATAGGTTAAACCGTGAACAGGTCGGTGTAACTTTATACTTTGTCGAATCGTGTCATGTGAGTAATAAGTATACTTTGACCAAACACTTTAAAGGAAATTTGCATTAAAACTATTGCTATAGGAAGAACAAGAGAAAACCCATCTTGTTTCAAGCCACAAGAGTCAGACCGTTGATAATTGGTATGTAGTATCATATGATGGCCCTTTACAAAGTTTGTTCAAATTATGCACCTGACCACGCCCCCGGGCTCACAAGATTCATGTAGACTTATATAGGATGAATATTTTCGTTGAGGGATAAATAAATACTCATGTTAAAGACCATGTCAAAAAAAAAATCAAGCATTCTTTACAAACCGCTCCATTCATATTGCTTCATTTACAGTTTCAGTGGTAGAAGTGAAACATAAAAAACGGCTACAGGTTAATAAGGCGGGGCTTTGTAAGTAACAAAAAAAAATTTGAACCATTATGTGCGCTATGATTTATTTGGAGGTCTATATGAAAATGAATCGTTCGTCTGATTGCGTCAGACTTGACAGATTAATTTCCATTTAGACCTTTAAATAAATAATTACTTTTACGTGCATGCCCAGTATTCATCAATGAATGGATAATCACGAACTTCTAATAGTGAACACATTTTCAAGTGTTATGACGATATACTGTAGTCAAATAACACTTTACAATAAATCAGTTCAACATATTTGCGGTAAGGGAACATGGCCAAAAATCCAAACGTATGTTAAAAACTTTTATGTGAGTCTGGCCGCGCCAAAGGTTTGCTTAAGCGCTAAACCAGCCCTGCGTTCAGTAAAGATGTTTGCGGCGAACGTTTGCTGTTTGGTTTCCCGCTTAACTTTTATGCGCTGCGTTGCAACAGGGATACAAAACAGAACGTTTGCGAGCGTTTTGTAAACGCTCGCCTTACTGAACGCACTGATGTTCGCGGAAAACGCTCGCCCTACTGAACGCAAGGCAGGCATGCGTCCAAGCATGACTGTAACCTGTATTTAAGGTGTATGATGTTTATTGTGAATGCCTAGCATACTCATAATATTTTAATACGATTTGAAATGGTTTTACGAGTAGAGATACTATTAACACATTATACCGAAACAAAACGAACAAACTATTGCAAATAAAGGTTATACAATACTATTACCACTGGCTCGATGAAGCAACAATCTTATGTGTACTTCGGATACCTTAAAGCTGCACTCTCACAGATTGACCGTTTTGACTTTTTGTTTAATGTTTGTCTTCGAATCAGCTGATTTTGGCACCAATGCCTTCAACTCAGTCATCTAAGACAACTCATTAAAGAACAGAACTCAATATTTAGAAAACTGCCGAAAAACTCATTAGTAACGCTTTTAGCCATAAAAGATCAATTTTCGATTTGATCTTTTGTTAGCAGTCTCATATCACTGATTTCAATCTGTGAGAGTGCAGCTTTTGAATGCCATTGGGCGTGAATGGACTCTTGATTCAATTTCTATACATACCTGGATTGACCGATCCACCCGCGCACAACGCGAGCATGGTTACCATGGCAATGAGGAGAACAACGGCGCCCAGAGCCTCGTATCCAGTCACGGCGGAATCCAGCGCATCATCGGACCGCGAGAGGCTGCATAAGTCATAATTTTGAGATACTAGCTAAGAAATGCGTGATACATTATACTAGTTGATCCGGTTTGTACCGGTTGTCCGGTAATCGCAGTGGTTAGCGCACTCACTCCTATCCAAGGAGTGCCGAGTTCGATGCCCCGCCTGGGCGCATGTGAGTTTGTGTTTGATGGTCACTACACCGGATCAGTGGGTTTCCTCCGGGTACTCCGGTTTCCCCCAGAACACAAGACCACACTCTCGCGTTACATGGTGCCAACGAGAGTGATAAACATAATGTTGTAATTAAATGCTTTAGAATCGTTGTA
Source organism: Mya arenaria (assembly GCF_026914265.1). Classification (NCBI taxonomy): domain Eukaryota; kingdom Metazoa; phylum Mollusca; class Bivalvia; order Myida; family Myidae; genus Mya; species Mya arenaria. The sequence goes on from NC_069133.1 coordinate 12,047,020, forward strand.
AAATTTAAACAAAAGCGTACGTCAGAGAGGTTTGAATGGTATTGGCAGTAAGGTTGTCTGCTTATCGCAGTGGTTAGCGCACATGCTCCTCACCTCGACTCGGGTTCAATTCCCGGCCTGGGCGCATGTGAGTTTGGTTTGTGGTCACCAAGCCGGACAAGTGAATTCCCCCCACAACACAAGACCACACTCTCGAGTAAAATCATGCCAACGAGATTGATTAATATAATGTTGTAATAATGCACTAGTCATTTGTAACCACGGCCCCCAGGTCCGGGGAATAGCGGGGACTTTGACTTTCGGTCCAGCCAAGCCCGGGCAAAGTCTCCGCCCTGCGGGGACAATCTGCTGGTAAAACCCCCGACAAATGCCCCCGCACCCAAGGGACCCTAGATAAGGCCAATTTCCCGCTAAATTTGGCGTGAAGACAAAACCAACGCAGTCACCCGGCACTGCGGGGCCGCCTGAAAAGTAAAAACACGGCCCATTTCCCCGGCTATCCCCGGTATACCCCCGGACCCCCGGACCTGGGGGGGGGGCGTGGTTACAATTGACTGGTGCAAACTTGTTTTACAATCGTTATACACTAAAAAAGCTAGAAGGTTCATTTTCGATTCGTATCTTTATTAAATATGTAAAGTGTGGAGCATACGAGGAGTAATTCAAAATAAACAGGTCTGTTCTAACCTGTGGCTACGTGACAATATAAGAACTAAAGTGTAACTACTCAGACTTTTGACCTTCACAATCTACTTCAAGCTTACAAAATACAGCTCTTAAGTTGCCAAATGACTATACTTATCCCTCAAAACGTATAGACTGGTTATTTCTTAAATTATACCAATGTTAATGATATAAATGATAAAAGGAGCAAAAATCACATACCATTCAGCGCCTACAAAAAATACAAAGAACACATTGTTAGACAGTTGATGTTGGTTGCGTATCTAATGCGCTGATAATATTGTTTTCAAACGGTGGCTTATCACCACAACAGAATGGTTTGAAAAAAGGTATTCTTAAGTATTCTATTTAATCAAATTTTACATTGCAATATTACCATGTCCGTTATTATTTTTTTTTTTGAATTTTCAACATGATCAGCGGTCGTATATTATACATGTATTTCGGGTCATTAAGTGAGCTTTTAGGGCGATTTGGGAAACAGGGTGTTTAAGATCCGTGTTAATATCATTATATTTATCATTATCAAACAATACTTCAATTTAAAGAATAAAAGAGAGAAAAAATCGAGCTATTGCAATTCAATTCAATTTCAATTCAATAAATATCTTGTAAAGTTAGACAACAAATACTGTTAATTGCAATCTTTGTCCCTTCCAACGGGAAAAATGATTAGTCGATGATAGGTCCTATTTTTAGTGAATTTATTCGTTATTCGAAATAAGTTTACATGCTCATAGAATTTAAAATCCCATGCAAAACGACACTAGAATCTTACTTAGTAACCCGACAGACATAGCATACGTGGTGCCCCTCCCACCTGATGATGATGATGATGATGATGATGATGATGATGATGATGATGATGGTGATGATGATGATGGTGATGCTGATGCTGATGATGATGATGAGATGATGATGATGATGATGATGATGGTGATGATGATTGATGATGATGATGATGATGGTGATGATTGATGATTGGTGACTAATGAATGAATGATGATGATGATGATGATGATGATGATGATGATGATGATGATGATGATGATGATGATGATGATGATGATGATAACCTGCTAAAACATGCTTACAATTCTTAATCCTATGTTTTGAACATCACTTTAATGATTGTTCTTAAGGCAGGCGTGGTAACCATTCCTTTCAAAACGAAAGTAACTAATCAAATCTACTTTATATTCAATTATATGTTCAAACATTGTTTAATGTGAATCACCTACTTACCACAAATATACGAGAGGAAAACTAGCAATCCAACCCACGTAACCATCTTGTTTGAAATCCGTTAATTAAAAATGGTTATCGTTTTTAAAAAAAAATGATCACAAGATTTATCAATTCTTCATGAGTACCGTGGTTTGTTTACATCCGTAACCACGTCTCTCATAAAAGCAGGCGGAATATTGATCTATAATTGAAGCGTGTATGGCGGCCATACACTAGTTTTCTGATGAAGCGGGAAGTATAGTGTAGTTTGTCAATCGGGTATAACAGAATGCTGATTGATCTAATAAGAATGAAGTATTCACGCAGTAAGACGCATGACACTGTACGTATTAGACAACTAGCAAACGGTGCAAAAGTATCAACTAATACAGGCTATATATCATACAGTTTATTTATCTTTTTTCAGTACAAAACAGAAAATAAAACTCGTTAAGCTGTTATTGCTTTCTAATGTAGTTCATCATCTTCAATTTATTTTCCAATTTAGCTAAGTAGCTTGGACACCATATAAGTATATATCAAACATGCATATCGGGTCATTCAGTGAGCTTTTAAGGCGATTTGAGAAACAGGGTGTTTAAAAACCGTGGTAATATCGTTTTATTTAACATTATCAAACAAATTGTTAGTTTAAAGCTGAACTAATAAACATGAAGTATTAACGCAGTAAGATGTATGACCACAGGTGTCCGTCACATAGCTTGATCACTAAAATATGGTGACGGATACCTGTGTGTATGGCATTTAAAAACTATCATACAATACTAACACATCACATTACAATATTTGCATAAACTGACACTACTCGATCCCGTGTGTAGGTGCTCGACTATCCACAAAAGGGTCAGCTATTCGATGCCCTATTTAGTGACCTTTCAAAATGAACTCCCTACTGTATCTTTCTTCCCAGGAAACGGACACATTCGTTATTATTGTATGCTTTATTATTTAATTCCATCGATGTAAGGAAATGTGTCAAAAATGATATTTCTTTAAAGAAAAAAAGAAGAAAAACTTGTAGAGCGTATAAAATGGGAAAATAATAGAGGCGATATATTATACAATTTATTATATTTTTTTAAGGACAAGAGCCTTTCTAAAATAGAAAATAAAACATAACACAAGCACAATAATCTCTTAAGAACATTTTGTAAGTATACAGTATAAATACATAAAAACGATTAAAATAGTATAAGACAGAAAGGAATCGCAGAGCAAAGTAGCTGCTAAGAAGAGAACCCACTCAACTGTTTTACTAAGGATAATGCATTATTAATTTATTAATGATAGTTTACTGTATTGCTAAACCACATAAGAGCATAACATAGGTGTGTGAAATAAATAATTAAATAAATTCTCCATAACCGATTTCATCATAAGTGTCTGGATGTCTAACACATAAAGCTATGATTTAAAACATGTTCCCGACATAATGCTATGCATTGCATTGTAGAATAAATAAAAGTGAAACGCTAATCTGCTCATTTCGTACAGTTTTGTAATATCTATTATCAATCATAATACGATGTATGTATATACTATGAATATCACCACGTGATTTGGAAATAATGGTAAGTTGAGTTGAGTTGAGATGAGTTGAGTTGAGTTGAGTTGAGCCCTAAATTATATATTAGTTTTAAATGGATATCATAAGATTCATTAATGAATGTGATACAACTCATAGGAAGATGAAACCACATAATTCGCATAAAGTTGTAAATAATCATCACGTTCGCTGTACAAGCTTCATTCTCACGGATTCGCCGTTTTGACTATTTGTTTTTATTATTTTGTCTTGGAATGAGCCATTTTTTGCGTATGTATCAGCAAACCAGTGATATAAGACTGCTGATAAAAGATCAGATCACAGATTTCCATATTTCCATTCGAAAATTTATGTTTTATGTCTAAACGCGTTACTAACGATTTAAGAAAAATGCATAAAACATCAATTTTTGAACGTAAATATGAAAATCTGCGATCTGATTTTTGTCAGCAGTCTAATATCACCGGTTTCCATGCATTTTCGCATAATTGCTCGTTCCAAGACAAAGCATAAAAAGGTTGTCAAAACATTCAATCTGTGAGCGTGCAGTTTCAATTAGTTAAGATAAATTTCTGAATTTTGTTACTTGTTAAATCTTCAAAACTCTTGAATAGTCATTTAGTTATATTGTAATTCTTGCTGGATCTTGGTTCAATTTTATGACATCACTTCCGCTTGACCTGGATTCAATTTGATTACGTCACTTCCGCTCATCATGATTAATACTCTGCCTTTTCTGGTACTTTCATTGCTGGAATAAAAATATATACATTTTCCCTTTACAGTGATAGTAATTCAATGAATATACATGTTAAAGTAAATGTCATAGGTAGAAAATATTTACTTATGTCATAAGGTTTATATACAATAAGCCGATTGCTCATAATTGTGTTAGAGTTAACAACGGCATTAACGCCATCGCTGTTAACTTTTAAACCTGAACTACTTCAATATTAACAATTACAGCTGAAACATTTGACTCAAGTTTTGTTAGAATTACAGCAAATTAAAGGTTATCTATTTAACGATTTGAACTATGACGTCGACAACGTTGTTAACTTAACCAAAGTTCTGAACAATTGGCTTAATACGTTTTAAATGACTTTCGGTTGTAACCTAATTAAAATCATTAATAATTGCGGTATTGATGGTTTGGTTCAAATTAGACATTCTATTTTTATAACACTTTTGTATTTCTGATGTTTGTTGCTACAATGAATAACGTTAAGTCAATGTTATCTATTAAAAGGTGACGTCACATGTGTACTCACGTTCGGTCTGCTCGTACGGAGGTGGAAGCTCATTTGCAGGAATTCTCGTCTGTACAACACCTGACATGGCGGCGCGATTTTCTGGAAAACGACAACAACCATCATGTAATATGTTCATAAATATCACCTTCAATCTGACAGGAATTTCCATTTTAACAAATACATGTACCTGGCTCCACTTCCCTGACAAATCTTAATCATAATTTACTAAAGTGACACTCTTATTCACAATCAATACATACACATGTATAACAAACATACATGTTGACTGATAAACCTTTAACTACTTACTGAATAATGCATTTATGGAAAATATTAGTTACTTATAACAAGATTGTAGCCGTGTTTTTAATAGCTGAAAACGCAACAATATTAAATGATTAGTGATAGCTAAAAGATTTACTGTAGTCAACTATCGTTTCAAAAGGTAGAAATACCGTGTTTTTTGCATCTTTCTATCAAAATAAACTCTGTATCCTTCATAAAAACTTTTGTTTTCGATATGTTTTAATCCTTTTTGATATATTAAAACATTTCTTGGACTATTAATTGTGGTAAATCTTAAAGTATCTTTTTTGTTTAGCCAATTTAACAATTAATGTGGTTGGTTTTGCAAAATAAAAACAAGTTAAACGTGATAATGGTGCACATAACTTTCTCAAAGCGTCTCATATTGCCTAAACGTGAGAAAATAACATAAATTATGCCTAAACAGAATTAGTGTGCTTAGTTTGATCTTGTTAAAAGGGACTTCAGAATGTTCAAGAAATTACTTTCTAGAGTACATATACTTTGTGTTTCGCGATTAAGATATCTATTGGCAATCAATTCATAAAGAAACATGAACTCGTACTTTAAGAGACCTATTAGAGACTAATTTCAACCATTTTAAACAAGAGATACAATAACGTATATGCTCAAAAACCTTCACGGGGTATGTGTTTAAATGTATAGGGTTTGAGTGTATTGAGTGATTTCTTCGTGAATAAGTAACCTTAAAAAGCGGAGCAGTTAAAGCAATTTATTTAATCATAAGTCATAGGCGTATATAGCCCTCTATTCATGTGGATTCATAATTGTGCTACGGGGGTTTGGGGACATGCCCCCTTGGACAATTTTGAAAACCATGGAGCAATCTCGGCGTTCTAAGGTGCATTATTTATTACCGGAAAATGGACAGTTTTGGGATCAGGGAGTTAAGTACGCATACTGCAACTTTGGTGTTTTTTTGTCAGAATCATGTGGATTCAGCCGCGTACTCGCATATAGGCAGCTACGCGACTGTATAATGATCGTCTTCAGCAATAAGTAACGATTCTTCACAAATATCAAAATAAATGTTTGAAAACTCTAGCGCCCCTGGTTGGCTGACAATGTAGGGCAAACATTAATACAACTATGAGTTTACCTGATCCTAAATATCTCATGGACACCTGGCCGCTGGGTTGTGCGATGCCGATCATTGCGAACACCGGAAGTGCAGTCCTCTCGAAACGGATGGGGGATCCGTAGAAGACGCCGTCCGTCCCGTACCCCACCGTACAGCTATCACAGTCCACGTACATGTAGAACCTGGCGTTATACAAAATTTAATACACTTTATTAACTTTCCAAATATTTATTTAGTTGAATAAAAAAAAATTCTGCTTATACTGTATATTAACAAAACAGTGTCAATAACAATTTAACTTGATTTGATATTTTTGACAATCAACGTATACGATCCTGAGTGTTTAAATTTCTTACTTTGGCATTTTTTTTATCAATGTTTGATCGTAATCTGCCTATTAACGATTCAAACATCGGTACCATGGCTCTTTTATTTGACCGAATACTTTAACTTTGTCCGAATTTACGAATCTAACAATTATGTTTATTCCACAGGCTCCTTAATAAAAATAATGATTTTGATACAAAAATGCAGCAACCTGAACTTGGCTGCTTGTGATGACATAGCCAGAAATACTGCTTAAGTATTGTTTCACTCCCATAATGGTGTGAATAATGGTTTTGGATTCCAACTCTCGCAAATGAGGTTTTGGGTTCGATTTACACATGGGATACTTTCTCATAGTCTCTCTAAATGGACACGAGTACTGGTTTCTTACCAGCAAGCAGACTCTAAGAGTGATTATATTACCTTTCAGCTTTCGTCACAATCGAGCGAAAAAAAATACAAACTTAATCTTACTATTAACAAAGGAAAATGATTTATTATATATCTTTAATATACAGTCAAATCCCGTTGGCTCGAAATCGCTTGGCTCAAATTCCTCGATGGCTCGAATTGGATGATGTAAATGGCCGATTTCTTTATACTGATTGTAATCATTTCCGCTTGGCTCGAATATTCCGAGCCTCGATGTATTTTCGCCGGTCCCTGGGAGATCGAGCCAACGGGGTTCCACTGTATTTGCGTTAAATGCAGGTACATACTTGTCTGGGGCCATGCCTTTGTTGGCCATATTTTCAGTTTTTTCTCCATTGTGGACGCACATTTTCCTGGCCAGATCGTAACCCCACGAAAACCTGTTAGCCCCTACTAGCGAGTCCTTGGGCTTTAAGTACAGAGGGGCATCATCCGACCCCACACCGACCGTCGCGTGAGTACCCCGGTGGACCTGTTGCCAGAAAATCTCAAACACGTGTTTCCCCTTCGCCAACGCTGAAATTATGCACAAGAATGACTTGAAAGCGACCCGATTGCCGAAATACGCATTAAAAGAGCCGCCTGGTACATGTTATATCAATTTTAGTGGTTGTGTTTAAAACAATAAGCGGATATGGGGGAATAAACGACAAGAAAGTGTTCATATACGTTAAGTATTAGAAACAATGCACCAGTGAGAGATAAACGGATCCAGGACATACGATATGATTTGCTTAATCTCTTAATCATAAAAAAAGAAAACAAAACATCTACGTGCGCCCCATCTAGCTCCGTCGGTCTCGTGACTCCCCTTTCGATGTCTGAGAACGTTGTTCGGGTCCACGATGTTAAGTCCGTCCGAACAGCCCATGATTCCAGTGTCCAGGGTCGGGTCAGGACTGATAGTGTATGCCCACTGTGGCATTGGAGTGGCTGAAATTAATGAGTTTTGTTATTTCATGTTTCATACCATAGCCAACTAATTTCATTGAAAACACGTGTTCTGTCAGATTTGCAACAGTGATGCAAGAACATATTAGCTATGAAAGGTTTAACTGTCGCCATGAATGACTATTTATCTTTTATTCACGTCAAGATTAAGATTTAAACAATAAATGAAGATTCGTATATGTATAAACGTATGTATGCAGCAGAAATGTGGGGATTGTCATTAAACGACGCAATGGAGCGAACTCATCGATACTTATCAAAACACAATACAATTTACCGTCTCTGTTCGCGGGGTTGCTAGGTGGGGGAGGGGGAGGGTTCTGGTTTACTACTGCAACCGTTATGACGTCGCCGCTATTGCCTGTCGCCCCCTTGCTTCCTGTGCCGCCTCGATTTTCTGTAATAATAATTTATGCTTATAATAATAATAATAAGAAGAAGAAGAAGAAGAAGAAGAAGAAGAAGAAGAAGAAGAAGAAGAAGAAGAAGAAGAAGAAGACAAAATTCATGTTATGGTATTGAAAAGATGGTTTCAGTGTGGCTACAATTTCATTGGAACGTACTTAATATTTCTTTTTCTCATTTAGTGACAGGCTAAGATACGAACAACTGTTTCTATATGTTTCTATGACGATCTGAATGATGGTGTTGAAGGAAATGTGAAGACCTTGTCTAATTTGATCGGAATGGGCTACGATTATATAGATATTACAACATTAAACAGAATTAAGAATTGGAGATAAAACGAATACTGAATATCCAGCAAAAGAGGGCACACGACAAAGCGTATTGGTGGGGATCGCATGTACCAGAAGTACTGATTATTTTTCCGATTGGCTTCAATATGGCTAACTGGCTGCAATGTTGGATACTTCCTTTTTGTATGTGTTTTTTTTCAACATTCCTTACATTTTTCATTTTATATTTCAAGCATTTTTTTACATTCACTAAAATCTAACCATGAATCAATTATAATTATCCGAACCGTTTGTTCTTTTTGTCAGCCATACTACAATGTATTTCTCATACTATGTTCTAGCCATCAATTGTTTATTGAGACTGGTCGACATTTTGGTATCGAAAGGGAAAATAGACTGTGTAGATATAGCTTAATTAATTTTGATATCAGATGTGTAGAAGATGAATTTCATGTATTCTTTCAATGTAACAAATTCAGGAAAGAAAGGCGATTTTATATCTATAAATGGTACATGGGTAGGCAAGACTTCCAAAACTTCATAAATCTTATGCTAAGTCTAAACGATGACCGAATAAAAAATATAGCATTCTTTGTAAATGTAATAATGAAACAAAAAGATAATGAAAAATGAATGTCTTTAAGGAATCACAACTCTTAAGATCTTATGCTTTGTATTGTATGTGTTGTATTATGGGCCGGAGGCCTTTCTTTACAAATAAAATTTGAATTTGAATTTGAGTTTTGGAATTTTGTTAAGCTGAGATTATAAAAGAGTCCAAAGGAGATAATTCAAAATACGTATTTGTTGTTAAAATAAGAAAAGTTACTCTTCCTTCTTGACAATGGTATCACCTTTAAGTTATTAATACTTTTATTGCAATGTTAAGACCAGATTATTGAAATATTGATTGGCTATTGGAATAAAAATGGTGTATTTGTTTTGTATAGCGAGTATTTATGGTAATAGTCATACTAAGCCAGTAAAACAACAAACCAGTAGAAAAAAACCATAATTATGCATATTAAAATTAAGTGAGCGAGCCAAAAAAAAACTTAGTACGGGTTTCATAAATAAACTTAAAATCCAAATGATGTCAGAGCTATGAAGTGACCTCCCCCCCCCCAACTATAAATATCCCCTAAGTGGCTACGTTTATTGCATTATTTGAAGTCGACGAACCGTCTTCACTTTTGTATTTCTTTTCAAAAGTTTACTTCAAAGAGTACTTGTAGGGAGTGTGAAATTCTCATTCATAAGAGATTTGACTAATATATCTATGTATGAATAACATCATAGCTCTGGTGTACGAGACAGTAAACATTAAACACCGCGCACTTTTCATCTGATCTTAAAGGGACTGTACACCAGATTGGCACCAAAAAAAGTTTTTTTCTGTAACGAATCTTTGGACAATTCTTTAATAGAATGTGTTACGCTTTGATATCATAATTTTAAAAAAAGAAACCAATGTAAAAAAATGTGTTGAAGACCGGGTTCAAACTCGTGTCATCAAAATTGCAGTCCGTTATTGTATCCACAGTGCGACGAAGGCTTAAACTCAATCTTAATCTTGGTAATATCACGTGATAACACCGATTAGCCAATCACGCATAAGGAATGAATTCTACTAGGTAGACATACTCAGAAACATTTTTAAATGGAAAAGTACGAAATAATTGCTAAACTTAAATAAATTGTAAACAATGTGGTACTTCAGTTAGTAAGTTTCAATGCATTGTACACATAAATACCATGTTTATGCCACTTTTCGACAATTTTCTTTTTTTCTTGCAAATTGATCATCTGGTGCACAGTTGCTTTAAAAATAAAGATCGAGATAAGGGATGTGTTATGGGTGTCAATACAGTCGTATTCCTTTTTTGTACTCCTTTTTTGATATGTCAACGTAGATAATGATAATAACATGAGTAATTAAATATTTCGACAAAACCGAAATTTAACAATGGTTAAAGTCAAGATTTCCATGCAACACATACCAGATCCCCAGTAACGCATGCTAATCTTTGCATTAGGTTGTGCGCATCCGACCATCGCGTAAACCGGAAGATCGCTGGGAGAGAACCGGATGGGCGTGCCCTGGTAGGCACCGTCCGTGCCAAACCCAGCAGTACAGCTGTCACAATCCACGTACATGTAAAACCTTAGAAGGAAGAAAGAAATCTTAAATATCCACAACTAAATTTGCCTTCAAGTGGACCCAATGGTTTTGAGTTGTACCTTTACTTTCTACAGGTGGTAAAAAAATAAATATTAGCGATATTTTGGCGCTTTTTGAACTGGGGAGTTAGTGGCCACGTAGCTATTAACTGAAAGGAAAAAAAAACATATATAAAAGCTATTATTTTTATGTTTGTACACAAATAATCAATTTTATACACAAAATAAAGATAAGATGACAGTATTACTACATTGATATTTTTCTTTGTGTAACTTGATGTTTACACCCAAAGCAGCAGAAAATAGTTCTTACTTGTCCGGCATCATGCCAGCGTTGGCCATATTCTGAACCTTTTCTCCCTTGTGGACGATCATCTTCCTGGACAAGTCGAAGCCCCACGATAATTTGTTAGCCCCTACAAGTGACTCTTTGGGTTTAACGTAGAGGGGAGCGTCGTCCGATCCGACCCCGACGGTAGCGTGAGTACCACGATGGACTTGCTGCCAGAAGATCTCAAACACGTGTTTGCCCTTAGACAATGCTGAAGGAGTTTAAAAAATTATAAAAGTCATGAGGGCTGAATGAAATAAATGTCGAGCCTTCTTAGACAATGGCAGATATATAAACAATATGTTCTTTACATCTGACATTCGTTCACATAGCTTTTTTTTCTCCTAAGTCTAGAATAAAGTGTATAGAAGATGGTCTAGCGGTATTGTTCTATGCCTCTTAGCCAAGCGGTTGTAAGTTCGATTCACACAAGGGTTTTAACGCCTTCTCCAAAAGAATACCAGCATTGTTATATATTCATACCCCATGTACAAATGTACTGCTACTTTAAACGTCTTAAAGAGACTTGTTTAGTTTTTATAGGGTCTGACATCTTCGACTTTTCATTTCGTGTAAAATGTAAAAAAGAATGCTTGTAATAAGGATTAAAAATAAAAGAAAATCAATTCTATTGATTTTTTTTAAAAGTATTGAAAACTGTGACAGAAGATGCACTATTTTTCTGAAAGCGTTTATAACGCTATTCAAAACTGAATTATTCTGGGCTTAGATTTACCAAATTCTGTCCAAATGCATATCTGCCAGATGGCGTTTGGGTTTTGTTCATAAAAGTACAAAAAATAAAGATCCCAACATAAAATCTGCTTATGAATGTCTTTATTTTCTCTCTATAATACATGTATACATATGTTGGTTTCAACACGTATATTGTTAAAATGAACAATAATTTAAAGCATATATACATATTTGATGACGATACAGTACAGTGAGTAAACTGGTTAAAAACACTTACGTGCTCCCCATCTAGCTCCGTCGGTTTCGTGACTCCCCTTCCGGTGTCGGACGACATTGTTCGAATCCACGATGTTGAATCCATCTGAGCAGCCGAGTATGCCCGTGTCCAGGGCCGGGTCGGGACTAATTGAGTACACCCACTGGGGAAGCGGAGTGCCTGGAATATTAAAGAATGATGCTTACAACTGCAAGTAGAAATCATACTTGATTTGATTTCTATTTAACCATACTCGAGATATTTACAATAAAATATAAAAATACACATAATTTCTTCTCTTCTTTTGATATTTTGAGTACACGCAAGTCGCATTTTCTATTATATAAACATTCATAGATCAACAATATATATACAAACTGTTCACAGTTGTTGCTGAAGTTCACTTTACCGACTATAAATGCTAAACCCTGATAAACAGTGGACTTTTATACCATACCATTAGAGCCCGGCGGTGGTCCTGGGTAGCTGCCACCGGCCGGAGTAACCTTGTTCTGTGTTTGCCTAGGAGCTGTCAGAATAAATAAACACTTATTAGTAATCTTATATTGATTTTTCTCATATATACCTAATATCTTTACTTTAATCTAAAGTGTCAAAACAAGATGGATACCAAGTAAAATGTGTTTTGAATCGACCCCTACCCAACCACCACTAATTCCCGTACTTTTGAATCGACCCCTTCCTCGACCACCACTATTTCCCGTACGTTTGAATCGACCCCCACCTTACCCACCACTTATTCCTGAACTATAAATTCTGGTTTCTGGTTTATATGTGTGAAAAATAAACAACTCTCATATGCAGAAATGTCATTTTGTTTATAAAAGAAACATAAAAAAATATTTGCTTGCATTGACAGCAGCAAATACAACCATATAACGATTGTTTCCTACTCCTTTTCTAATAATAATAGTAATGTATCTTCAGCGAATTGGAAGAAGTTCTATCGACTCATTACTTGAAATTATATGTATTTCAAATCAACAGGAAGTTGCTCAAAAGAGAATCAAAATCCGTTATTTGAAATCGGCATAATATTCTGAACAGAGATTGGCAAATAAATAATGCAAATCTTTCTCATTTAGGCTTATGATTATTCATTCAAATATTTACAAAGATATCTGAAACTATTACTACGTCATCCGGGTAGGTTTACATTGTACAAAATAACATGTACAATAACACGAGCGATTAATGCCTAACAGCGAGTCAGCAAATACCACTTTATAAAAAGAAATATCGCAAACGAATTTTGTGTTTTGTCCAATAAGAAGGCAGTATATCTCAAGTTTTTCAATACATTTATTTGAGTTTATCAGCAGTCAGCGGGTAATTGATTTTAATCAGATGAAGCGGTTGATATAAACAGCGGCTGGTCCGGTTTGCGGGTAGTTTACACAGTACAATGTAGACCACTAACAACCCATACAGATTGTAAGAATGTTCTTACACAAACTAAATGGCTATGCGACTGTGTCGCATCAAACCATTTATTTTGTATGTACATACGAACGACCTTTAACCATTCCTTAAACTCAATTGCTACAACACAAGAAAGTTCACGTTGTCGTGCTAAGCAACCTCTCTGTTAACTAACTGAAAACGGCAAACTAAAATCGTATTTCACAAGGTACATACAGAATGATAACTTTAATCAAAAGGAACTATGGATAAAGATTCCTTTGACACTTAGTTTATTGTTATAACTTTAAAACCATCCATTTATAAGGAAGTTATCAATATCATATGCGTTTTTACTTCGTATTTACTCATGAAAGTGTACCAAAATATAGCTTTACCATATCAGACCATTGGCCATTTACTATTTTTGTAGGTTTTAAAAGTGAATGGATTATGGTTTAAAACAAACTTGCTGATCGTAATACATTCACCGCATTGTTTGTCTTCCTATAAGGGATTGCGAAAAATCGTCGAATACATAGTGGTTATGTATAATCAAGTGTTTTCTCTTTTAGAAACGATACTTATTTCTAATATTGTTTAAAGCTCAGAACTTTCATACATATACAATTATGAATTTTGTGGCAGCGAAACTCTAGAAATGAGTTTTATTTTGTGCGCAAATCGGTCCATTCACTATAGAATAAACAGTAAAGTTATTTAGTGGTTTATTATCTTTAGTTAGAATACCATTATAAATTACTTCATAATCGTCGGCAACCACGGATATTTCCGTAACACTAATGTATACATTATGATACCGTACACATTATGAAGTGTAACGGAAAATGTACCGTAGTTGCCGACGATGAAAAAACTGACTTACCTGCTGCACGTCCACCGCCGCCTCCGCCGCCTCCACCGTCCGCGCACAGCGCGAGGAGCGCTACCATGGCGACCAGAAGACCGAGTGCGGCCACCGCCTCGTAGCGGCCCATTGAGCCGTCCAGAGCATCCTCCGTCCGTGACGAGCTAAAACTAACAGAGCAGCAAACATCCGATAAGCCATCGACCCTTTATATCATACGCATGATGGCTCTATCAAGACTCCACTGTACAAATTGTGGCGATAGAACATGGCGTCGAATGCAAAATTAAAAGTGATGCAAGTTCAACAACCAAATAAATAACCTGTCCATAAACAATATGGACACCCATAGCTTCCTTACAGGATTAATTCGGAAAAATGCAACAGTTATATGTTAATGAAAAAAGGTATTAAGTTATGCTACCTATACCACTGAGATAAGGAAAATAATTGAAACTTACCCAGATACGCCTGTAAGAATAAACACACAGAGAGTTAAAAATAGTATGTTAAGTCAACGAGCTTAATATTAAAGGTTTTTATATACATGGTGTAATCTTATAATGCTAAAAATGTTCTACATAATATGACCATATCAGAATTTGGTGTAATCTTATAATGCTAAAAATGTTCTACATAATATGACCATATCAGAATTTAACGTTTTAAATTTCTACTTTTGATATCAATAAATCTGCAAGTATAATTTTTATTTTGCATTGTTTGTTCAGAACAGAAAACAAATAGTTTGACTTCAGATTTTCAAGCTGATTCCTATACAGAAAAACATGGCATGATTCATGTTGAATAAACAACAGCAAAAAAATAATAATGCCAATTAATTATATAACCTATAACAGCGAAATAGAAATAACTTAACTTATTTTAACAAAAATCTAAGTTTTATACATAACATAACATAACATAACATAAATTTTATTTTGATTTAAGCATATACATCTTATCATCATATACACGTATCAGTAATTCATCAATACACAAACAATGAAAAAGAACTCGATCACAATTTATAGCACTAATTATCTTTCTTATGCTAACATGCTACAAACAACAATGGAATATAATACATATTTAATGGAATTAACGTAAATTTTCAGAACTTTGTCACTAGCACAGAACTTTAAATTGTAAATAACTATGATACAAAGATTTAAAAGATTAATAAATAACACTCACCCGAAACTCCTACGAACAGTAACACACATAAAGTCCAGGAATACATATTAAATGCAACTGGTAACTGTCCCTTTATAATGATGGTAAAATGGCGGAAAATTTCCGTTCAACGGTGTATTTGTTTAATTATTTACCGTGTTGTCCGAACGACCACACTAATATTGACCATACTGGACTACTTTCTGACCTGTATGACCAATAGCTTAATACCATTCAAAAGCATATTAAAAGTACACCACATTAAATCTTCGATACGTGGAGTTGCTGTATAAGGATATATAACAAAAGATGTATTTCACAGTGTCAATTGTTTAAGGTGAAATGGGATAATAAACATAAAATAAATTGGATTTTGATTGTATTCATTTTCACGAATTGGATTAAGGATTAAGAACAGAACAGAAAACTGCAGAAGATTTATTTATACTTGTACAATGTGCTTTGTCTTCGTTAAGCATAACATAATATATAAAAACACAATGATGAACACACAGTAGTGAGAAAAAATATTCTGGTGGAAGTAAAATGTATTTACATAGTATAACCTACATTTCCAGCCTATGAAATCGCATTTAAAATACAAGCTACATTTTAAGCCAATCAATTGCAGATATGCAAACAAAGTATATATTAGCTTTAATCATTAAGAATTTCACCTTTCGCGCGTGTATAAAGGTCCGCCTACTGCGAATCATCCGATACACACTCCCTGCATCAGAATTTGCGTTGTAGCTATATCAGTCAATAAGGTTGTATTCTAAGGCAGTTACATAACCTGAAGTAATTTCTTAATGAATAAGAATGGGCGCAGTGAGCGTAGTGAAATATTTACTTCATGTCATCTAACTTTTACATAATTTACATTTCCATATCGCTTATCGGTCTTCAATAAGAACCACGCTTTATCGTTAAGAATTGCAATTTTACAACTTAACAGACATGCCGACATAACTTTGTTCCACACCTGATGAAACACGCTATAATCAAAGTCAGTTAGACACTATTATGCCAAAATATTAGTATATTTGATAGTTTATTAAAGTCTCATCAATACAACATATATACATCACCTATTAAATATACATTAAAATATGCATTGCCACTCAGTATATGAGTTATAAGAGACTATAGCACACACACACAAAAAACATAAAACTACATATTACTTATTTAACATCTAAAATCGATATATACAAAAGTAA
This sequence comes from Mya arenaria, assembly GCF_026914265.1. NCBI lineage: Eukaryota > Metazoa > Mollusca > Bivalvia > Myida > Myidae > Mya > Mya arenaria. The sequence goes on from NC_069133.1 coordinate 12,063,720, forward strand.
GAAACTAGAAATCAATGCTAATCTTGTTTTAAAACTTAGTTAAATCAAACAAAATAAAATACTGTAAACATGAACGCGCACAAGCGTGCATACTTACGAAATGGGTGTACAAAATCGAGCAAGAATGGGCTCGCTCTCTTCGCATATCGTCTTGCTTTATTAATAAGATTTGCATATTATTTGTTTTAACTATTACCTGAACGTGTGACATCAATATTACCTTAATATGTGGAAGTAGAAAATTAACAAAATCATCAAATCGAACATACCCACAAGCATTTACATCAGTTATAGATAATAAAGCCACAGGCGGCAGTTGTGTTGACATGACCCGTCCTATGGCCACACCGCCGCCCTCCTAAATAAAATCAGTCATTTTTTTTCAAGACCAAAATTAATTGAAACATTATCATCTATCACAAAACCCTGAATCAATCCCTAACCCTTCAATCAACAAAATGGAAACTTAAACTCCAAAAACCCCTAGGTAAGCAATTCATAATCACCATCGGAATCTGTGTTTTCAACAATATTTCGCTCGTTTCGTCAAATAAAACAAACATGTCAACGCAACTGCCGCCTGTGAATAAAACCATTATTAAAAAAACCCCACATCATAATGATATATTTCGGGAAATACACATACAGCTGTGTCTTTACTTGAACTTTGAAATACTCGAAAGTATTTCGGCGAAAGAAATGTTAAAATCGGACCATTATTAGTTATCCAATCAATTAACAAAATCAGGGTTCAACTAAGCGATATGATTGGCGCACATGCCTTGTTGAATTAATCGGTGAAGGAAAGATAACTCAAACATTCTATTGTCTCCCTTGCTTTAATCTCATTAATAACAATCGGAACACCTCGGTCAATATCTAACATTCTATCTCCAAGCTTGCCGAAGATGGCCGAGTTGTTACGAATGCATTAACAAATGCGACATTTTAAGTGAGTGAGTGAGTGAGTGAGTGAGTGAGTGAGTGAGTGAGTGAGTGAGTGAGTGAGTGAGTGAGTGAGTGAGTGAGTGAGTGAGTGAGTGAGTGAGTGAGTGAGTGAGTGAGTGAGTGAGTGAGTGAGTGAGTGAGTGAGCGAGCGAGCGAGTCAGCGAGTCAGCGAGTCAGCGAGTCAGTCAGTCAGTCAGTCAGTCAGTCAGTCAGTCAGTGAGTGAGTGGTGAGTGAGTAAGTAAGTAGTTTATTATAGTCACATGTGCATAACACAAATGATATTCACAAAACAAATATAAATGATGGTAACACCCGGCCCATCGGGCCTACAAGTCACCTTAATGTTAACATTTCTCAACCATTGGTACATAGATATTGACACATATAATTATATTAGTCGCTAAAATATAATACAACATTATTCACCCTCATGTTGTTTTCCAATTGAGATACACGTGGTCACGGACAAATAAGCATGCTTTATATCCACTTTGTTTTGAAACTCAATTCAACTTAACTCACATCACGTTTATTTTTACATATTACATATTACAACATATCAGACATTTATGTATCTATATTCACAACTATAGATGGCAATATATTATTACTCTAAGCAATAATGGAAGATTTAAATTTAATATATTCGACGGTTTTTAAGTTATCAACAAAACCATAAAAATGTTATAATTTTAAAGTATCCAATGGGCTATAAACCTGACAGTATTTAAGCATTTAGTTATATAACTTGTCACAGATATTATGGACAAGAAACGGACAACACGGGTTCGATTCCTAGCGGACTAGGTCACTTCTGTTGTGATTCAAATATCTTAAAAATATTACAACTTACCTTCAAATATAAATACAAATATCTTAAAATTATTACAACTGACCTTCAAATATGAATTCAAATAAAAAAGGAGTGGGGGCTATTGGGGGCGTTTTGACCAAATTGGGGGGCGTTTTGACCAAATTGGGGGCATTTTTTCCAAGTGGAGCTATTTGACCAAAAGTGTGGGGGCTATTTGACCAAAATGGGGCTATTTGACTTGGGGGCTATTTGCCAGGTTCCGTAGAGAAGGTGTCAGTACCTCGTGTAGGTGAAGACACCTAGTACTGGTTAACTGCCTGATAGTCTGCCCAGGATAGGTGTGCGGTGGTTGAACTGTCACTCTGGGACCCTTCAATGTGCTCTCGCCGGGACCCGGAGTATAAACTACTAACACCACCAACACCACTTGTCACAGATAGCGTATTGTTACTCTGCGGATGTTGAGAAAGTATCTTGAAAGGTTGATAAGTATTTAACAAAACCATAAACAATGTGGACGGACGGGAGGACAGACAGCCTGACGGACGTTCACACAAATCAACCTTTGTTATGTATTTTCCCATTTTTACCATAATAAAAATATATCCACTAATTCCTACTTACCCTTACCAACAAGCGATACCTAACAAATGTATATATTCGATAGTACGATTCAAGTCTCATGAATACAATATATAAACATCACATAATAAATATTCCTTAAACAATGCATTGCCACTCAATGTATGCATTTTTAGAGACTATAGCGCGCACAAAAATAATACTATACATCTTTAATCGACATATTTACAACGCAAAGTATTGCACACATACTGGATACCATATATATTTACAAAAGTAAGAAACTCGTAACCAATGCTAATCTTGTTTTAACACTTAGTTAAATCAAACACAATGTATGTCCTATTCGTAATGAAAGAATTAGTACCCACTATATCCCAATTCCAGTGTGCGGACAGACAGACATACAGACAGACAGTGTGATTTGAGTAGAGCTAATAAGCGAAATAGGTCGTTGAAACATTTCAATGGTTGATGTTTTATACGGCCCAAATCAATTACGTACATACATACAGTCAACAGTTTCGTTTCAAATATAAAAAAATGCCTTAAATCACTTTTTAGAAGATTTTCATTTATGTTCTTTGCATTACAAATAAACGATCCATATTATCAAATTAAAAAATGTTATTAGATATATTGCAATATACACAGTACAAAATTAATTAATTAATAATTGATGTAAATAATGCTGTTGGTTTGTATTTTTAAAACATGCTTATACTTGAATCCCAATTATCAATTGTTAACAGCTTGACAACACTCTGGTGCTATTGATAAACAATCTTTTGCATTTGAATACATCATGTCCAGACGTCGGTATCGTATTTTACAATGCAACGTAATGATATCTTTAAGACTTTCACAACTTTGATTTCTTAAGTTGTATCGAGATTCGCCTCCATAACAAATGCTGTTGGTCTAGTATTCCTGGTAAAAGACCACTAGGCACATGTTTAATATTGTTGTCATGGAAATCAGGGTTTTTGAATGTTATCCTTTTCATTAAGGACCGTCCTAAGATCAATTCATGAAATAAGGCAAGCAAATCTCGAAAAAGTGACAAAAACGACGAAAGACGGCCACTAGGCGATGATTATGATGATGATGATGATGATGATGCTCCTGCTGCCGTTGTTGTTGCTGCTGCTGCTGATGATGATGATAAAAACAAAACGCACACGCGCACGCGCACACGCACACGCACACACACACACACACATACACACACACGAAACAGCATACATGGACGGTACTTGACATTATTTAACGAAATGTGACATACCCATTTAGCCATAGCGTGGTGATGATGACGATGATGATGGTGATGATGATGATGATGATGATGATGAGGAGGAGGAGGAGGAGGAGGAGGAGGGGGAGGAGGAGGATGGTGATGATGATGATCATGAGGATCATGAGGATGGTGACGTGATGACGAGAAGGAGGGAAATGTAATAACCAAGGCGCACACATACCTTTTTGTTAGCATCCCACTCCCCCGACCCCCACCCCTAACCCCCCCCCCCCCCCCCACACACACCGAAAAACAACAACAAACAAACACAGATGGACGGAATCTGACATTATTTTTCGAAATGTAACAGACCCATTTAGCAATAGCATGATGATGATGGTGCAATAGCATTTGTAATACTGATCAAAGCAAACACACGGAACGTGCATGAACAACAAATATTTTCATATATATAGAAAATACAATAATTTCTATCGTGCGTAAATATGTACCGACACTGTTGGAAACATCCACCGTGAGAATAAAAAAAAACCACTTGATCATATACTCGCAAGCCAAATATAGTTGACCGACTTTAAAAGTATGAGCAGATTACCTAACCTGGAGTTTGGTTTGATTGGACATCTGTGTCTGCGAAAAACGTTTTGTTCCGAAACGTTCCATTACCATACTTCTAACCCTGTGGTTACAAGCAAACGAGACAAACAGAAACACACCTTGGCCAGCTGTAAGTACAATGAACAAATATCCAAAAATATCCTGATCAGTTAGCTGATATAGATGACCAAAGAGCCAAGATGAACCCGATAATGTAGATAGTTTAACCATAACTTTAATTCTATTGATGTCATTTTGTCTGTTGGATGGAACAGAGGGTGCTCTACACAACACTATTCCGACGTATAGCAACATTGACACGTTCAAAAGTACAACTACACCAATAGGGACTGCAACTGTGAACAGGACAAGATTAGCTTCTTTAATAAAGCAAGGGACTCCACCGTAACCAACATCGGTCCCGGAGGTGACGACCAACGAATAAACAACAACAATGCCATTGACCGTCAGTGCCATAACAATTGCGCAAACATTGTAGACGGCAAAACGCCTCTTTATATTCATATTAGAGTTAAAGCTTTGAAGAAACGCAAATGACCGCACAACGTTGATACAGGAAATCAACATCCAGAACATGGACAACATTTGAAAGAAATGAAGGGAGCCACCAATAATTTCGCATGCTACCTTGTTGCTTGGTGATTTTATGAGGCTTATCAACGCTACGATGTAGAACATTATCAGAGAGCTTATCAGAGCAATATTGTTAAATCCCGGTAAGTTATGAAGTTGTGAACATAAAAAGTAAATCACCAATGTACACATCAAACATACGATCGAAACCGAAAGACAAACATACGTAAGATTAGAAAATAATATTTGTGTAAGCTGTCGGATATTCTCAGTTCTTGTCGTTGGATCATGCAGGGATCGATAATATCTAACGCAAATCAGTACTTTCGCAGCATCGTTAAATCTTACTCCATTCATAGGTGATACAACAACTTCATCATCAATGTCATCAACTAGGTTACCAGCATCAGTGATCACCTCATGTTTGTCCACTTTCACTCTCGGACACGATGGGTTGGGCCAGAAAGTCATTGGAACACTTGTAAAGGGCAGTTGCATATATTCCGAACGTTTTAAGTGAATTATTACCGTTTTGTTATCATGAGAGGAGTATATTGTAGGAAAGAAAGATCTACTACCCGAGGTGAAGGCATGTGTTTGGTGTTGGTTCATTTTATCCATTTGAACACTGTGAAGTCGTGTCTTGATATCTTTAAATAAGTTTGTGTCGGTGTAAACTATCTGAAAGTCACCCAGTATATCTGTTTCAGCTGTAAATAACAAAGACAACAGTTTAAGATACAGTGTTGCTTCGTTAAACGGCAGGTCGAAATTCAATTTGGCAGATACATGGACATGATCAATGTACGCCCAATCCTCGTTTGCAATGGAACTTGGTGGGAGTTCAAGGTATTCAAAGTCTGATACAATATAAACATCAAGTGCGTCTATATATGGTATGTATGCCATTAATTTCGTTTTCTCCAAGACAAACCTTTCGATTAGATCCATTATTTCATTTGTCTGTACGCCTGGTGCATCGAGATGTTTCAAAATATTAAAAGAAATTTGCACTATAATGCGTAAACCTTTTGCACCTCCCAAATAACCAAGAAATGGTATGCATTGATGGTCAATTTCGGAAGTTCCAAGTTGCAGTATCCATCCCTTAGCGCATACCAATTCTACACACGTGTTCTGAAATCAAACAAACACCTCTGATTAGATGAAATCTTAATATTTTAAGTGATGTTCGTATGATGAAGTGAAAACAATAGCGGACGTGAACATATGTACACTATATCTTAGTTATGTATGGGTTAAAGTGTATATGGTTTATATGATTTTAAAGCTGCGCTCTCACGGATGAAGTATTTTGACAATTTTGTTTTGTCTAAGAATGAGCCAGTTTTGCTATTTAGACTGAGAATCAGTGTTGTAGGTCTGCAGACAAAAGATCAGATCGCAGCCTTCATATTTACGTTATGTTAATATTTACAACTGCGATCTGGTATTTTGTCACCAGTCGTATATCACTGGTTTCCAGATATTGACGAAAAGATTGGATCCAAGACAACCCATAAAAAGTTGTCAAAATGGTCAATCTGTGAGAATGCAGCTGATATCCAAGTGTGCAGTTTAATACAACATCATGATTTTAAATTGCGCTAATTGAATATATTTTGCATCATCTACCATGGTTCCATCAAATACCTCGCCTTGTTGGCACCTGCTACCTCCGCGTCTTACATAATTCTTTTCCAGTTCGTTAAAGTCTAGTAAAAAAATAAAAGAGGACTGGTATTTTCTTCCTTCTTCTATCTTTGAAGAACACATATAGTTTGTTTCATTAAGTGTCTCTTGATTGCACAAATAGCAGTGCACATTTTTGAAGGATCTGTCGTATACGGACGTGTACGACAGACACGCCTGTTCCAGGAAGTCATCGTACTGTTGCCAGCGTCCAGTTTCGTTGCATTTCGTTATCAGATTGGAGCATAAGTACAGATGACGGTCTTCTATATTACCAGGAGGGATAAACGTTAATTCACAATCGGGGCGCTCTATCAGTACTTCTGAAATGAAATTATAAAGAAGGGCTATAAGTAATAATTGTGATATCATCTGCGGATGTGAGTTCGGCAGAGGTAAAAAATGCATGTTTATTTCGGCAAAATATTATGCAGACAATCAGTATTATCATTCTTTAACATTATCGCTTATTCGAATTTTACACATTTTTAAAAGTTTGATTCTATTTTCCAATCGCTTGTTTAAAATCGTTTTTTGTATCACATATTGAAAAGGTTATTTTTGTTTACAGTCACAAGTGAAAATAGTTTCACTATGGCAACGAGTTAAATTAAATACGATCTTGAACTAAAACAAAAACAAATCTGTACTTGAATTGTACAACAAATTTCTTTCTATTTCATGCATTTCTCGTTTTTTCTTTATCTATTTCACCGCTTGAGACACTCTTTTTTATGTGGGGAGACTCTTCGCAAAGGGAAGTAACCACTACATTGAATTTCTCCCCAAACGTACAGGCAGTAGATCCAGTTTCTAAAAATCCTCCCACTTTTTAAATTGTACATAATTTCATTTAATTTTCTGTTAATAAACCACATTTTGAATAAAGATAAGTGCTAAAAGTTACTTTCCTTTTATTAAAATTGGTCCCTTTACTCGTTTACAAACGAGATGTATGCTTACTACCTTGGGCTAAATAATTAAAGTCTCTCAGCTAGTGTTCAGGAATATAACAAAAACAGCTATATTATTCACGTTTAAATCTACAGTTTAGTGAACAACATGCCCTGAAGCTGCAATTGAAATATATAATTATTCGTCTCCAATCAAAATGCAAACTCAACGGATTACTAAAATAAATACAAAAAGTTAGGCTTCCCTAAATGTAATTTTGCATTTAGCTATCTTCATAAGTCAGTACATTTTTACTGCCTTATTTAGACTAGAAGTCCAAGAGATAAACAGGAATTCATGAATGCGATAGTCAAATAAGCTACAATAATAAGGTAAGGTGGCAATACTTATATTTTACGTTTTATTTAGTTTTGCGGAACAATGTTTTTCAGGAGTAAAATATACATGTTTTGCAACATGTTTTCGGCTAATAATGATTTCTCTTTTCGTTTATTTTCCCCAACTCCTAATTACACCTCAACATGTTGCAACGGATGTTTATATAAAATTATATTAAACCTCAAAAGGAATTTTCCGTACATTTTAGTTTTGGTCCTTCAAATGACCTTTAGATCTGTTTGAACTGCTAATTCACCAAATATTTTCAATAAATCACTGTATCTTATGATCTAATTATCATTCACAATTAATTCCCACTCTTTAACCCATTGATATGAAATAAAAATTGAATGCGTCCAAATAACTCGATTTCGCAGACAATCCACACACATATAATTTTTACATAGTTTATAATTCAATTGTTATCATGGTGGAAACAAATACCAACATACCTGGGATGCTTTTGAAATCCGCAAACCACACTGGCATTTCGTAACAGGAAACCTTCATGTTCCAATTTGAAAGGGCTTGTGTTTTGTTTTCTGATCTGTAACACTCCGCACAATAGAGATTTTTGAAAATAATATTGGTACTGGCTTCAGTAACCGGAATGAAATAGTCTCGAGATTCACTAAAATCGAAATCTTTGTAATTTCTTGAACAACGTTCAGCCACGACGGTGTTCTTGTAACTGTCCGGACACTCAGAAAACATTTCATACCGGTTTGTGGTATTATCCCAGGTGTTGAAGGCGGCTTGAACACATTGTCTAAGTCTGAGTGTCGCTAGGTCTAGGTGTAAATGTCCTGTGTCTGCGTCTGGACAACAGGAATAGCCACAGTCCGAGTTGCAAGAACATTCATCGCAGCAGTTAAAACCTGCAAGAACCGGCGATTCAGTTTCGTTTGTATTGACGTCATCGTTAGAGTCGTCATAGTATGTGACATCATTGACAGGTGCCGTGCATGTTTCCGTTCGAGGACATTTGCCGACAAAGTCGGTAAACAGACGCTCCTTAAAATCATTTGGCAATGCCTTAGCAATATCTTTCTTTACAAGCACGCTTATTACAATCCAGCACAGATAGAAAACGCTTATCTTAAGACGTGTCATTGCTATTACTTAACTTAGGTCTAACCCAAGTCGAGTCATTGCAAAAAAGGCTTTTTGAACACTATTATTACAACAATAAAAAGCGCTCCGTTCCTCAAGCTGACACGAAATGATATGAGACAATAGTCTTGTTTGATCAAGAAATAATTATTTTATGGAAATCATGGCCACTCTGTATCTCCGTTAAATCTCGTCTTTCTGTGCATAATTAATATAACTACAAATTGTACAAAAGAATCAATCTTTGTGAAGTTTAATGGAATTGTATAAAGCCATTATGTCAATTAGCGTTGCTTTTAAGATTAATTTTGAAATTCGTGTTTCAAAGCATTTTTCGTTTCCTAATTATTCGTTAATCATTAAACCAGAATCAGAAATATCTTGTGTAACAGCACAGGTTTTCGCTTTTTAAGTAACATCCCTGACAGCATTTCAGTCTGTATGAGACTTAATTACTGTAAAACATTATTTATGCTTTTTACTTTTGTTATTAGTGGTAGGAAATAATGACAATGCACTTGCATCACACTTTTCATTGGGATTATGAAGCACGGATATTGGTTCCTGGGACATTGGTGGTTACATGCATAATTAATTTCACAATTGATGAATGGTATTGTCCCTTTGCTGAGAAATACGATAGAAACTGATACACTATTCGGGGTATCATTTGTCCGTAACACGCATTCAAAAGTTAATACAAGAAAGACCATTGATGCAAAGCATCAACGGGCGCCGTTTAATAGTATATGCATTTGTTATATGTTGAAAAACAAGGAATGTCAAGGCCAACAAGCATATTACAATGCATCGAACCGCATCCATGAAATTCTCAAAATATTTGTAGTATTCTGCTTAACAACATAGGCTAAAGCATTGAAATTGAAGAGTTTCAAGTTGAACATTTCATTAGGGGTGTGGTACATTAATGAACACGACAGAATTAGGGTGCTTGTGCACTGTACTTTTTGTCATTGTCACCTATCCATATACCAAGTTTTATTTAAATACCATGAGTATTTTGAAAGTAATGCTCTGGTCAAGAAAAAGGGGCAAAGGGCAAAACAAATCAGAGGTCACCTAAACAATAATCATTCATACAATTAGTATCAAATGTGTCTAGTTTTTGTGTGTCTGTTCATTATCTTTAAATGAGCATCTTTAAAGTGAAACTCTTATTTGAAATCAATACATATAACAGGGCTTCCATTAAGAATTTGAAACTGGAAGTATCAACTTCCTGTCCATCAATTTTGGAAGTTTTACACTGAAATGTCACCTATCCATATACCAAGTTTTATTTCAATACCATGAGTATTTTGAAAGAAATGCTCTGGTCAAGAAAAAGAGGCAAAGGGCAATAATTCTGTAATTAGCTGAAATACAGCTATAGTCATTGTGCACTGCACTTCCTCTTGTTGTGCTTTACCATTGAATGATGTTTAATGAAATTCCAAAAAGGAGTTTTCTTGTTATGCTACGTACAGGAAAAGGAACAAAGGGAATAACTCTTGCAATTCGCTGAAATAGAGTTATTGTTCTTGTACACTGCAGTTCTAATCATTTAGGGGGGAGGGGGCAAAGTCACCATGCTGGAATTACAACTTGAAGGGAAGAATATGTTTCCTGATTATATGGGGAATTCATCATGAAGAAGTGACATGAAATAACAATTTTTGTAGTACTTTAATAAACATTATCATTTCGTATGAAAGTTACAAACATAAATAGAACATAATTATTGAACTGTTATATAAAAAGAGAACATTGTTTACGAGATGAAATGCATATAACATAACATGCCTTGTTTTTAGCTGTTTAATAATACTAAAATGTATGAAATTGGACAAATTGCATAAAAAACTAGTCAATGGAGTTATAATCATGTTAAAGAAGAGTTGAAAATGGATGTTTTAGTTGATAGTGATATTAACACAAAAATAGCATGTGTCTTATAGGACAATGGCAAATTTTTCAAATATGATAAAAATAATGTGTACAAACTGAATATCTATCAGACTATGCATGAAAGAAATAATACTGTTTCTTTTTTTCACAAAGGTTTTGAAATACAACAATGCACATATAAGCATAAATAGGCCAAATATGCACAAAATAATAGTAAACAATGTGTGAAAGTGATACTGAACACTTAAAATAATTTCTTTGTGCATTAAATGAATATATACCAGAAAAGCAATACTAAATCAAGTCCAAAATGTATAATAACATGAAGAACACCCCTTTATGAATATCTTCATAACAAATCAGAGTACATGTAAACAATTATCATTTATATAATTTATATAATTAGTATTAAATGTGTCTACTTTAAAGTGTGTTTTCATTTGCATTAAATTAATTTATACCAGAAAAGCATTTATAAAAATATATGTATAAGAAACTGAAGACAACAAAGAATAACACCCATTTATGAATATCTCCAAAACAAATCAGAGGTCACCTAAACAATAATCATTCATACAATTAGTATCAAATGTGTCTAGTTTTTGTGTGTCTGTTCATTATCTTTAAATGAGCATCTTTAAAGTGAAACTCTGATTTGAAATCAATACATATAACAGGGCTTCCATTAAGAATTTGAAACTGGAAGTATCAACTTCCTGTCCATCAATTTTGGAAGTTTTACACTGAAATGTGGAAGTTAAAATCTCCAAAATACAATACTAGTATCTTTTTCCACTATTTTTCAATTAGAATGTTAAAAATCAAGCAATTTGTAACTTTAACTTGCCAAATTCAAAGACTTATATTATAATAAATCATTTTATCTTATAAAGACTGATTGAAATTGTGACCATAAAAGGTATATTGACACAAGGTTTGAATATTTAGAACTTCCATGCTTTCTACTTTGGTGGTTTTCGTCAAAATTATGGAAGTTTTTGTACTTCCTAGAAATCAATTTTGAAAGTTTTAATCCATTTCTAAGGAGTAATATACTTCTAGTCCTGCGTATAATTGTATTTATAACACACATCAAATTGACTGATAAAACAATAACTACTTACTAAATAATGCATTTACTGAAATATTGTTTACTGATTAATAACAAGCTTGTGACCCTGTTTATAATAGCAGAAAGCATGACAAATATTAAATGATTGGTGATTGCTAAAAGATTTACTGTTGTCTACTATAGTATCACAAGGAAGAAATACCATGTTTTATGTTCATTCTTATTAGCAAATTGAACTCACAATCCTTCATTAGAAACATTGTTGTTGACAGCTATCAACCCATTTTGAAAAATCAAAACAATAATATTAATTGTGATAAGTCTTGTTTGGGAGTAAGAGTGCATCTTTAATAATAGTGTGTGTTTTTTTCACTTTATATGAAATATGTACCAATTCAATTTGACAAATGAGACAAAAAAATTAAGTTAGGAAATAGAAGTAGTAATTGTACATAATACAAAACAAAACAAAAATTGACAAAGCTCAATATAACAGGAAATCAATATGAAAACAAAAATCATTAAATGCCATAATTATTTAAACTGAATTAAGGTATTTAGGTAATACACACTTTAATTAAAGCTTTCACCGACAACAAAGTTATTATCCAGGTACACTATGGGACTTTTATCCAAATTTTGAAGATATTTTACCGTGAATAAAAAAAGTTATTTAAGTTTCATTACACCCAACTCCAAACTCCAAGGGCTACAAAGAGCGACAAGTAAATATTTTGTCTATATTTGATTTTTGTTTCACATTATCAGAGCTTATGAAATAAACACAACAGTTTTTGGTGAAATAAACTTCAGTAAACAGAAAACATAAGTTCAACCGAACAGCATTATTGATACACATGCAACAAAAATCATTTTGATTGATCTTGTGAGTCTTTGGAACAAAGCAGTTTTTCGATGTTTAAAAATATAAAGCAGTTTTATAAATTCATAAAAAATAATTAATAATAAGACAACCTTCTGAAATCATTTTAAATATTTTCTATGATGTCTAATGAACAATTTAAAAGACAATTTATGATAGTTTACTGTTCAATTTTGAAGAAAATATACATAATGTCATGTAACCATACATTTTTATAGCTAATAAAAAGCTTAAAAATCAACCCTTTTCTTGTAAAATTTGATAAAGCTTAATTGGACTTATTCATAAACTGTAATCATTCAAATAAATAAATTTTAAGTATGATAATAACTCAGAATTCAGATTTAAAAACAATGAATGTACTTTCAAATTAAAATATGTAAAGAAACAAGAACACTATGTACATGTAGGCGGTTATGCCCCTCCAAAAATGTCAGAGTGAAAGTTCTAAACTAATTTGTCTTTTTAATATTATAACATGTAAACAGTCTCTGTAGGTAATCGATGTCTATTTGTTTTATTTTGTCAATGGTATTCTTACATTTAGAATTTTTCACAATAAGACTTCACTCTTCAACATTTTAAGTTTGGTCTGTTCCCATGCGTTTGTACTTGTAGTGTGTGTGCACAGATGATAATTACTCAATGCTGAGTCAATGCTGATTTGGTTTTTATGCCCCTTCAGGTTCTTTACCCATCTAGAATGTTTAGTGCTGTAAAAGAAAAAATGTACTTTAAAAGCCTTTCTTACTTATTAGTATAGATAATAATACTGCCATACATATACAAAATAAAATATGAACAGTTTAATATTTCTCGACATTATTTAAAAAAAAAAAAACAAACTGATACATACATGTAGATGATATATAAAGAAAATTACTAAATTTATCAATAAAATTCATCATCATCATCATCATCATCATCATCATCATCACCACCACCACCACCACCACCACCACTTGATTAGTGAGTTTATAAAACAACAAACACCGACTCAAATATGTTTTATATGAAATACTCACATCATCTCTATCAGATGTGACTGCCTTGTGGATGACATGGATGTCAAATCTGTCTCAATGATCCAACATAGTATTTAATGCAGGCTGGAATTCTTCATAACCCCAATTTGTTGTAATATTCAGTCATTTTCCTACCTGAAAGAAATTAGACTTCTGATTATCAACCGGCAGAAACTTCAACTGTGAAAGACAAATGCACATGTATCAATTATACATTCTGCACTAATATCCGTTTTAGCCAAGAGTAAGTTGGTAAGCACAAATGTGTAGTTGTTGTGCATATGGTTGATAATGATTAACAACAGTACGGGGTTTTAACGAGACCTACACCAAGCAAATGAATGTCGCTAGTGTCAAAGCTGTCGTGGCTTCCAGCCCGAAACCATGTACGTCTTTTCTTACAGGTTTATTTTGATAATATGCAGTTTGTAAACAAATAATGGGTATGTTCATGTATAATGGTATGTTAAAAATAGGTCACATACCAAAACACATCATTTTTAAACAAAATTTTAAGTCTAATATTTTTCTAAAACAATCAAATAAAAGATAACAAACTCATATCATATACATAAATAATGTGCATAATAACATTTAAAAATATGAAACATGTACATAATGCACCGGTCAATTGTTACCATGCCCCCCCCCCCCCAGGTCCGGGGTTATGCCGGGGATAGCCGGGGAAACGGGCTGTGTTTTTACCTTTCAGGTGGCCCTGCAGTGCCGGGTGAATGCGATGGTTTTGTCTTCGAGCAAAATATAGCGGGGAATATGCCTTACCTAAACTCCCTGGCATATGTCAGGGATTTGACCATCAGTTCGTCAGAGGATTTTACCTAGGGTTGGCTGGACCGAAAGTCAAAGTCCCGGCTCTTCCCCTGACCTGGGGGGGGGGCGTGGTTACAATTGACTGGTGCATAATGCACAATTAACCACGCCCCACCACCGCATCCACCTGGCACTGCGGGGAAACCTCGAAGGTAAAAACACGGTCCTTTTCCCCCGCTATCCCCGGTATACCCCCGACCGGGGGGGGGGGGGGCGTGGTAACAATTGACTGGTGCATAAGTAGATGTAACATGTATATTTATAATAATACATAATTATAGTACATGTATGTAAAATTATTAACACGCTGTCTTAACATTTAGCAAATAAAAAAGATTTAAGAATTCCAAAGATAAATTAAAAAACAAACATTTTTTAACACATCAACGTACAAAACTACTCAAAGGTACTTACATACATAGCCCTTTGATACGAATATCCCAGTTCCATGCCGATTGTTGACATTCGTTTTTTCGACAGAAAATCTTCTCTTACGCGTATAATTCACTTATAATCTATGTTTTACTGTAATGACTCAAATCGTAATCAACTGTCAGTGTGCACTTTTAGTGTTTACTTATTTTAAACGTATATTCATGATAAAATCATCACCCGAGTTTCCAACTACAACGATGTAGAAATTCCATTATTGACCTATGAATAGCGGGGAAATACCTTCTGGTTCTAAAAATAGCAACATCCGGTATGTGTTACAACTCGGGGACAATCGTAATAAAATTTTACTAATGTCACCTTCAACACATTAACAAATAAAGTTAGGTGAACATTTAAGTCCAATATCGATTAGATTAAAAAAAAGATTACCTTATGGTTTATCAATGCAGTAAACATAACAAAACAACATAAAACATAATTATTCCCAATCACATAATTACCGGTCCACACATTTTACATTTCCGGTATATGATATTTCAGATATTTCAGGTAACCAATCGGAAAACGTAAACGAATCGGGAAAAGTTATTAAACTTATTTGTCGTTCTTCCGAAATAATGTTTTGAAGATAAATTGAATATTATCTGTTCAACCATAAAAAACATTTTTAACACCCATGCAATCGCCACCCATTTGCATTTTTAATTCATTATAAAATAACAGTAAAACCCAACTGTCAATCAACTTAAAAACCGCTCCTACCAATAATTAAAATAAATTCCCATTCCATAATAGGCGAGCACTTCAGTGCGGCGCCAATAAAACGTTTTTTTTTTTGGTGATGCGTCTGTTCTGGAAAGCGTTTAGTTCTTTTAGTATTAATGTTAGGAATTGAATCTATGCCCCTGCGTAGACAGTCATTTCCCTTACCACTAGCCGACAGATCTGCCACTAATGACTTAATTTGTAATTAAATGCAAAAAGGGACATGTGTTATACGTGAATGCAATTCGAAATTGGAAAAAAAGATCCCTTTTGACAAATATTGAAATTTTAGATATAAATTTAACTCGAAACAAGGTGCCATATCACACTTCTCATACCATGTTCTGTTTGGCAAAAAAAATCATGGTCAATGGTAACTTAATTTTTAAAAAACTCAAATATGTGAATCATTTTATTGCGAACATTGCTCTCCTTGTTGTGGGCTGTCTGTAATTATAGTCATACTGATTTACAGACAAATGGGGTCACAACCACAATCTTTACATGTAATTTTAGCGTTTTACGTTTAATATCAGTGCAGAGTTTAAATACTTTTGTACAGACCAAATATTCCATTTAGGAATTGCATGATAAAAGCTTAAAACTAGATACATTTACTAAGGCTCATACGATCATGTTATGGTATTGAGGTCGTTAATTTATAATTAAATAAGATGAAATGTACATGGAA
Source organism: Mya arenaria (assembly GCF_026914265.1). Classification (NCBI taxonomy): domain Eukaryota; kingdom Metazoa; phylum Mollusca; class Bivalvia; order Myida; family Myidae; genus Mya; species Mya arenaria. The sequence continues at coordinate 12,080,183 of NC_069133.1, forward strand.
GACTGGATTGACCCCCTTTCTTGGAAATGTACCTGGAAGTATGTAATGACCTTCTTTCTTGAAAATGCACCTGGAAATATGTATTGACCTTCTATCTTGGAATTGTACCTAGAAGTATGCATGGACCCTCTTTCATGGAAATGTACCTGGAAGTCTGTATTGACACCATTTCTTTGAAATATACCTCGAAGTCTGTATTGACCTCCTTTATTGGATATATACCTGGAAGTCTGTATTGACACTCTTTCTTGGATATATACCTGGCAGTATTTATTGACCCTCTTTGTTGGAAATGTACCTAGAAATATGTATTGATCCCCTTTTTGGAAATATACCTTGAAGTATGTATTGACCCCCTTTCTTGGAAATATACGTGGAAGTCTGAATTAACTGTCTTTCGTGGAAATATACCTGGAAATCTGTATTGACCCTCTTTCCTGGAAATATACATGGAAGTATGTATTAACCCTTTTTTGGAAATGTACCTTAAATTCTGTATTGACCCTCTTTCTAGGAAATGTACCTAGAAGTATGTATTGACCCTTTTCTTGGAAATGTACCTGAAAGTCTCTATTGACCCTCATTCATGGAAATTTAGCTGGAAGTCCGTTTTGATCCCCTTTCATGGAAATGTACCTGGAAGTTTGTATTAACCCTCTTTCATGGAAATGTACCTGGAAGTCTGTATTAACCCTCTTTCATGGAAATATACCTGGAAGTCTGGAAGTCGATGCTGACCCTATTTCTTGGAAATGTACCTGGAAGTCTGTATTGACACCCTTTCTGGGAAATATTCCAAGAAGTCTGTATGGAAATGTACCTGGAAGTCTGTATTGACACCCTTTCTGGGACATATTCCAAGAAGTCTGTATTGACCGCCATTATTGGAAATATACCTGGAAGTCTGCATTGACTCTCTTTCTTGGATAGGTACCTGGCAGTATTTATTGACCCTCTTTGTTGGAAATATACCTAGAAGTCTGTATTGGCCACCTTTCTTGAAAATATACCTAGAAGTCTGTATTGATCCCCTTTCTTGGAAATATACCTGGAAGCCTGTATTGACCCTCTTTCATGGAAATGTACCTGGAAGTCTGTATTGATCCCCTTTCTTGGAAATATACCTGGAAGCCTGTATTGACCCTCTTTCATGGAAATGTACCTGGAAGTCTGTAATGACCCTCTATCTTGGAAAGAGTATGAATAAATAAACGTTAGAAATATGATACTGAAGTTGCCATTGAAATAAGAGGTAAATATCAATTCGTTAAAATTATTACCCAAATGAGTCGTGTTTCAGCATTTTAATAATGTATTCGCAAAATAAATATTTTGATTGATAGTATTTGCATGTGAAAGTATTGTTTTTTGGATTGATAACACACTCAAACGTACAGGGTCAATCCAAGCTGTCAAACCATTTACGAAGGCCAAATAAAAAGTACTGATAAGATTGTAACCGTTTTTTAATAGCACAAATATAAAATGACTGGTGGGTCGTAAAAAAATTACAGTGCACAACTATGGTCTGATTAGGTAGAAATACCGCGTTTTCTGCACCTTTCTTTTATTTCACGGTATCTTTCACAAGAACCATTGTTTTCGATATTTTTTATTCATCCTTTTTGGTAAGTAAAAACAATTGCATTAATTGTGATACATCTTATTTGGGAGGAAGAGTTTATCTTTAAACTACTTCATAAGTACTCAAACACACACTGGTAACACAGAACAAAAACACGCACATTCACAAACAACAAACAACATTTAGATTGTATAAAACAAGTTTTTCAAGCACATTTATCATTTATTGCAAGTGATAAAAAAACAGCCTAATTGGAGCAACTGGGTCTTTTTATAATACGTTTTACGCTTTTTTATGAGGTATCAACATTCAGGCTGCGATGAATGCCACTCATGACAGAAATAAATGAATATTGCCTGAACATATAAAGAAATATACTCATATTCAACACAGTGTCTGTGGTTTATAAAAAACTTGTGAGAATTAAATAAAAACTGAGACTTTAAGATCACCTTAAACAAATGCATCTTGCGCTGTATAATAATTGTTATTTTCACTGCATGGAATTACAAGGCACTTTAAAATAGTCAGGCGTTGAGCAGGGATTCGGTTAACATATACAGAAGAAAGAGAGAATCTCCAAAATATATGAATGAAAACATATAATTATGACAGAAACTCCACCGAATATTATTCCATTGGCGAGCTTTTATTTAAAACACGCACGGATAATACGCTTACTTCTTGCCTGTGTCACAATATTTCTGTTATGGATGGTACCACAAAGTAATATATTACCATTAAATGGTACCGAGAACGCTGGTGTTAGATCGTTTCAAGTGACCAAAAGAAGATTTCTTAGACATGATGTGAAAAGTGTAATCGAAGATCCAGTAAAACTCATACTTTTCAAAAGAGCTATTCTAACAAACCGGAAAGGAAGTCTAGTCTCGAGATTTTCTCGATGTAAAGATCAGTTTCAATAATGGCGCCAAAGCAGCGGGGAATCTCGGATCAAAGAAGCGGGGAATCTCGGATCAAAGAAGCGGGAAATCTCGGATCAAAGCAGCGGAGAATCTCGGATCAAAGCAGCGGGGAATCTCGGATCAAAGCAGCGGGGAATCTCGGATCAAAGAAGCGCATACTCTGATATAATCCCTGGACTAGTATGACTAAAACCACTCAACTGTTCGATAAATGTACATGCAGCAGCTGTTTAGCCACTGATAATGTTTCTGAAGTTAACAATGCTGATGCAGTTATGTTCACAGTGAGTTATAGGCATATGGGACAACCTCCGTTTGGTCGTGGTTAACCAGACCTGGCATGGATGTTCAACCTAGGTGAACATTCATATGGGCTGGATTTGTCTTAGTACAGCTCACCACAGTGGCACAATCAGGTGAACTGGTCAAGTTCTCTGACTAGATTCAGATATGCCTCATGGAGCTGGCTCATACGGCGCATGGTGCAATGGATGAGTAAAGGAAGCTGAAATGATCATTCCAAAATATAAATTTTACCTGGCCTTCGAAAACTCGTTTTGATGCGACTAACAGTTTTTTAAGAACTACAACAATGACTGGATACTGGTGACAAGAGGCGGTGCAGGCTAAAGAAAGGTAATTCCAGCACAAACGTATATAAACAGTGCGGACTTTGATACACCCGAACAGCTAATGGATTATCTGAAAGGTTTAGCTAATGTTAGAGATCGGTATGTCAATTTATTGAAAGAAAAGGACAAATATGAAGTTCAGTATGGTGCTGCTTGGCCTTACTTCTTGTGTGAACATTGTCATAGATTTAACCATTTATCCGAATACAGACTATCATACCCAAAAATAGCTGACCGCAAAAGGATAGATGTTTCAATCCAACTGACATATAGGTAATCAATTTATTGCAATTGATTTTTCAGTGTATATTATCGTGTGTGTATTATTTATAAATGTATTCCAACGGCTCTCTTGTATATGATTGAGTTATATTTCAATCTAACTGACATACAGATACAAAATGAATACGGTGTGTTTGATTTGTGCATATTCTGGTAATTGTTTTTCCACTGCCTACCTAGATCCTAGACCTAAATCTGATAATGATGATGATGATGACGATGCTGCTGCTGCTGATGATGATGATAATGATGATGATGATTTGTGTGTTCTTCGTTACGAACGTCTCATGATGATTTACCATTTTTCGCCTATTTATTTTTTATTTAATATTACGCTACGATATCTTTATCATTAGCATTGGTGTTGATATATATGCCTCATGTGGTAATGGAAAATTAAAGGAAGCTGTACAAGAAAAGATATTTCGATAATACAAATTTCATCTGGCCTTCGATATTTCGCGACTACATATCTGAGAAGGTTTTTTTATATTATTGTTGTTATTATTAGTTTTACTATTATTATTATTATTATTATTGATGGTGCTTATGGTGGTGGTGGTATCAGTGGTCATGATGATAGTAGTAGTGATGATGATATTTATGTTGATGATGGTGATGGTGATATGTTAAGTTATACAGACAAAGTGGATATCATTAGACTACAATACTTTATTTAATGTGATTACCTTGGAGGTAATTTCTCATTACCAGTCGATATCTCGGTGAAATCCTGTTGTTGTTTTCTGAGTGTAAATAATAACAACGAACTTTGTTAACTAATATAATTGTTGTAAAGGTTACTGATGTTATAAAAAGGCATCCTGACTATTAGCATCACTTTTAGATTAAGTTTATATCTATCTATATAAGCAGTGTATTTAGCCTTATTATTCCTTTAAGAAGTTAATATTAGGTATTCGATATAGTTCATACGATGGAAATAGTTTTCATGGTTTTTAAAATTTGAAATGTTGCTCACATTACAGATAAAGATCATATGTGGCAATATTGGCGTATGAGGAGGGGGGGGGGGGGGGGGCAATATATATATATATAATAGCATTGGTATATACTCATGTCACGCATCAAACATTAATGACGCAAGGCCATTGGTCCAGGACTGGTCACCCGGTGACCCCATATGTTTCATTGTGTTGGTCACAAATATGTTAACAGGATAAATACGCTACGGGGTTGTAGGAAACCTGTTATGGTTTACTTTGCCATATCCTATATCGGGTCATCTTCTTATCCCGTAGTTAAATAATATCATTTATTTTAAACATTTCTGACCGGTACCGCAACAAATGCTAATAGCTGTGTATGATTGTTTGTTAAGAGAATTAACCTTGTTCATCGTTTAATTTAGCTAATTAAGATTCAGGCAAGGCACATAATTTGGTATAATCAAGAGCTTGAACTAAATATAAATATACTTAAATAGACAAGCCTGATTATAGCATGTGGCGCTCAAGAAAACCTAAATCCAATGTGTTTAAACTGGCCATGCCGAAATGCGCTCGAGCCTCAACCTTTTTGTCATCGGATGCAAAACAGCCTAATCGATGCCACCACTGGATAGTTTTGTGATCAAACGTTTTTCGCATTTTTATCAGGTATCAATACTCACTCTGTTGTCAGTGCTGCTCATGACAGAAATCAATGAATATTGACTGACCATATAAAGAAATATCCGCATATTGAACGCAGTTGAATGTGGTTACAGAACAGGTGTGGGGATTAAATAAAATCGTTAATTTTAAACAATACTTTTGTGAAAAAACTCAAATAAAAGGTATCTTGCGCTGTTTAAAAACGGGATTTTATTGCATGGAATAACAAGTCGCTTTTCAAACAAATCTGGTTTTTTACATTGCCAGGTTAAGCAAATACGGAATTAAGTGAGACTCTCAAATAATTTTGAACGATAATCATAAAACTGTGACAGAAACTCCACTGAATATGATTTCATGGTTACGTTTTTATTCAAAACATGCACGCAAAATATGCTTACTTCTGGCCTGTGTCTCAGTATTCCTGCTATGGATGATACCGCGCAGTAATATATTACCATTCAAGGGTAGCGACAATGCTTTCGCTATAACTGCTAAAGTGCCTCATAAGAGTTTTCTAATACATGAGGTGAAAAATGTCAGCGATGGTGCACTACAAAAACATAATATTCAAAAGTTCTATACCAACAAATCGGAAAGGAGGACTGGTCTCGAGGACTTGCTCGATGTGCCAATAAAATACAACACTGGCGCCAACGCAAGTGGGAATCTCGGATCAAAGAAGCGCATACTCTGGTATAATAAGGATTCCTGGACAAGCATGACAAAAACCACTCAATTGTTCGATAAATGTACTTGGAGGAATTGTATAGCAACTGATAATTTTTCTGAAGTTAACAATGCTGATGCAGTTATATTCACAGTGAGTTATAAGCATATGGGACGTCAACCTCCCTTTAAACGTGGAAAACCAGACCAGGCATGGATTTTCAAACTAGGTGAGAGTCCATATGGGCGTGATTTTTCTGAGTACAGCTCACCAGAGTGGCGAAATCAGGTAAACTGGTCTAGTTCACTGAATTTAGATTCAGATATGCCTCATGGTGCTGGCTTTATAAAAACGCGTACCCAACCGATTGTAAAAGATTATGACGCCATTTTTGACACCAAAAATAAAACCGCTCTCTGGCTTGTAAGCAACTGTAGAGCGCAAAGCAAGCGGGACTTGTATGTCAAGAAGCTACAAGATGGTGGCGTTGATGTTGATATATACGGCGCATGTGGCAAAGGACGAGTGAAGGAAGCTGAAATAAACAAGATAATTCCACAATATAAATTTTACCTGGCCTTCGAAAACTCGTTTTGTAGCGACTATATAACTGAAAAGTTTTTTAAGAACTACATCAATGACTGGATATTGGTGACAAGAGGCGGTGCAGACTATCGAAAGGTGATTCCGACACAAACATATATCAACAGTGCGGACTTTGATTCACCCGCACAGCTAGCGGATTATCTGAAAGATTTAGCGAATGATAGAGATCGGTATGTCAACTTGTTGAAGGAAAAGGACAAATATGAAGCTCAGTATGGTGCTGGTTGGCCTTACTTCTTGTGTGAACTGTGTCATAGGTTAAACCATGTATCCGAATACAGACATTCATATCCGAATATAGTTGACCATTTGCAAAAGGACAGATGTTTTAATCCAACTGACATATAGGTAATCAATTTATTGCAATTGATTGTACAGTTTGTATAATCGTGTGTGCATTATTTATAAATTGTTTTCCAACGGCTGCCTTGTATATGATTGAGTTATATCTGCTGTGTTACTGTTGTTCTTGTTCATGTTGTTGTTAATCAGGAGTTCAACACTATTCGGTAATTGCTGTCCATTATAATTGCTCATATGAACTATCTGTGACCGTCGAGTGTTTTTTAAATCATGGCCATATTGTTAATAAATTATGCAACTTACATTTATTGAAAAAACTCAAGGTTATATCCAAACATAACATCATATGTATAATATTAATGATGTAGACTATGTTAGCCAACGATCAGTTTTATAATTAATCATGTCATACATTATGATAGTAAAGTGAATTAAGTTCTTTCTCTGGGCAGATGTTTTTCACGACCTTAGAAAGATTCTTGAACAAACAAATAAATTATGTTCTGTATTAACAATTATGTTGTTTAATACATAATAGGAGTACAATAAGATCTCGGAATATAATTAGATCTAGTACTTGTGTAAGGGCTACATTCAGTCAAGAATGAAAATCGCCTTCTAAGACATTACAATGTGGTTAAATTCCTTGTTCCAAAACTGTATTATTCCACCTACCAACTTCTATAAATAGCTGATTCGACCATAATCCCAATGGCCTGAAGTAATTATGATTATCTGTACATTAACACACTTTTTGGAGGGTTTGAATTCAAAATTAGATTAGTTTCAATAAAATAACGCTCTTGAAGACTCTGAAAATTTGCTTTTCAAATTTTGAAAAGTTTCTAATGTTCAGGTGTTCCATGAGTAAACATATTCAAGTATGTTCTACGTTTAAACATTGATTTATGTGCTTAAAAAGACAACATTTCGGTAACATGCACAAGTGATCCACTTGAGCTAAAGATTATACATAAATATGAAAAAATATTGAGAACCTCCAATGGTGATGCCTGATGGAGATATTTAAGTTTCAAAGGTAATCTACTTCCTAAAAACCAGAATCTAAATTTTCCCTTTATTAACCTTAAGTTTCCATTTATTACAATATTCCTCTAATATATGAATATTCGCTTGCAATTCTACTGCTGAATCAGAAAATATAACAATGTCGTCTGCGTATATGGTAGCAAGAACTTCAGCAATCCCGTGTCGACCCCTTTCGCCACCTTGAGATAAATTAATGTCCCTAGATTGTTAATATACAAAGAAAATAATAACGGCGAAAGAAATTCGCCTTTATGGACATCCAAATGACTTTTAAACACTGGACCTAGCTCATCTTGGTGTTTAACTTTTAAATACACATATTTATACATGTATTGTATAAATGAACAAAGGTTTCCTCTTGGTCTTTAAATATACGAACAAAATATCAACGGCACTCATTTAAGCCATGAAACCAGCAGGTGTTACTTTCAACAAACACATTTTCACTTTTTGGGGCGATGGCGCTCGAAAAATGTTGTGAGCCACCGGCGTTTTCCCTCACTCTCTGGTAAATTTCTGAATTTTGTTTGTCCTTTTCTGTTGTCGATTAGGGACTATTAAATTTACATGCCATACACCTACATGACTGTGATAAGTTGTTGTACTTTATCACCTACATCTATTCCATGTCGCTGATAGAGATTCCTTTCTCTCATGAAAAAAAAAATGATTCTGAACCTCTACCTTATTTGTGTTATTTGCGAACCTAGGGCTATTCTAACATATTTTGTTAGAAAGTGTATGAATAATTACAAATGGAAATTGTTCAAACTGCTGAGCTCTACAACAGATGGCATTGTTCATATTTGAACAAGTACATTGATTTTTTTCGCGAAACATATCCAATAGTTTTGAAATAATGAAGGTCCGGGAAAATGAATTTTGAAAACAGGCCAAGTTAACTTTATAAAGGCTCGCGTCCTATAATATTTGTTCAATCAAGATTCATAGACTGTTTATAGAGTTATACATTGTTTGTCAAGCTTTCTATCACAATGTGAAAATACTTGTGTTAGCTAAAATATCTCAATTGACAAAAAGTACAATTGATTTATATCTTAATAAATTTATTAAGAAGCATGTGCTCCATCACATTTATTGATGTTGTCTCTTTATACTTTCAATATAATGAATCTGAAGCATGTATTGAACCTCTAAACTGGAAACTTTATGAATTTATGAATACTTAAACGTAGGAAAGGTGATTCGAAGGCCGTCATTAAAACAGAAGGTTAAAGTTTTTTCATAACAAATATGACTCGAAAGCTTCGTTTTTTTGTGTGTCAAAATATCTCTAAACAATAATGAATGCTCAAAATGCGTATTTTGAATGATTGCATGCTAAAGTGTCCGTTTAGGTTTATATTCGCAAATGCACTAAAAACTACAGGGAAAAGCTAATTGTCAAGACCAATGAAATAAAGGCTAAGGCATAAGCGAAACTAAACTAGAAACATACAAAATATAACATAACAGGCAGATCATACATGAATTATATTTATTGATACATGTTTGGGTAAATACCGCATTTAAACGGTTAGCGAGACAGGAAACTACTGGCGGTTTAAAATAGTTGATAAATACTCAAACTCACATTTACCCCAAGATTAATCAATATTTGTGTGTGTGTGTGTGTGCGTGTGTGTGCGTGTGTGTGTGCGCGCGTGTGTGTGCGTGCGTGCGTGTGCATGAATCCAATAACTGAATAAATGATAAACCAGATTGAATACAGTAATCATAACAGAGCGAATCAATACTTTAACATGCATTGCATATCATGGCAGACCGGTGTTAGACAAAACATATATAATGGTTTGTTACATGATATGTAGTTGGAAATAGGGCTTTAAAGCACATCTATTTTAATTCTTGCAGAAATATTGTATAATTTTATGTAGGTTTTAATAAATGTAAGAAACAGTATATGGTGATTTTGGAATACAAGGTAAGACTGATCATGATTAACAAGAACACTAGAATGCACCTTTGTATGGCCGGAACGTACAGGTTAAGGAAAATTGTACAAAAAAGCAAAACATGTTATCTTAACTACAGGAATACTGTGCACTGAAAGCTAAACAGATTACAGAAGATAACGACCGAAGCCCTTATTAAAGTAAAGCTAATCGGAGTCATTTGTTATTTTTTGTAACATGCGTTTCATGCATTTTTTATTAGGCATCTTATCTCGGACTGTTGTGATTGCCTCACACGGTGAGTTTAACATGCATTTATCACCTTTGCCTTGACATATACGGACGCCTTCGTACATTTAACGCAGTGATTGTGGATTATAGAAAACATGTGAGAGTGAATTAAACAAGAGGAATTAAAGCGCATTTCAAAGAAAATGCGTTTTTCGTTTTCTGTTGACAATTGTCTGATTCGGCACGGAAAGACAAGTGACTTTAACAAAATAGTGCTGACAAACTATGCATGTACAATTCATTTAATATAGAAACACATTGAATAGTAGTCCATTTGAAGTGTGTCATACGTGTATTTTAGTTGGCAAGATATATGCTTTTTTGTCTATTTTAATCTGACAATAAATCATATAACAAGGTTATAGTTATATAACTTATAGTTTTTAAGTTGCTCATGTAAGAACGTTTTCTTACACAGGGTAAACGCATACACAATTAAAAGAGGTTCTCCAATGAAAACAAGTGAATATATATGAACTTGTGCCAGAACACAACTGTCACCATAATTATGATTCCAATGTCACGCTATTATTCAAAACACGTACAGATATTGTTCTTAGTTTTTAGCGGTGTCTCAGTCTTTCTCTTATGGATGATAACGCATAGTAATACATTACCGTTAATAGGAAGGGACAACGCGGATTTTACAGATGTTCAAGTGACCCATATGAGTTTTCTTAGACATGATGAAAAAAATATGAGCGATGCTCCAGTACGAACTCATACTTTTTTAAAGGCGTCTACACACAAACTGAAAAGAAAGTCTGGTCTTGAAAACTTATTCGAAGTGCAAACAAGATTCAATAACGGCTTCATATCAACGGGGAACCTCTCGTCAAAGAAACGTATACTCTGGTACAATAAAGATCCCTGGACGAACATAACAGAAACCACAGAACTGTTTGATAAATGTACGTGTAGAAACTGTGCAGCCACTGATAATGTTTCTGATGTGAATAATGTTGATGCAGTTTTATTCACAGTAAGTTATAAGCATATGGGACGACAACCTCCCTTCAAACGTGGAAAACCAGACCAAATCTGGATATTCAAACTTGGTGAGAGTCCTTATGGACGTGATTTTTCTGAGTACAGCTCACCACAATGGCAAAATCAGGTAAACTGGTCTAGTTCTCTGAATTTAGATTCAGATATCCCTCATGGAGCTGGCTTTATAAAAACACGCACACAACCGATTGTTAAAGACTATGACGCCATTTTTGACACCAAAAACGAGACCGCTCTCTGGCTTGTAAGCAACTGTAGAGCGCAAAGCAAGCGGGACATGTATGTCAAGAAGCTACAAGCTAGTGGCCTTGATGTTGATATATATGGCGCATGTGGCAATGGGCGAGTAAAGGAAGCTGAAATGGAAAAGATAATTCCGAAATATAAATTTTACTTGGCCTTCGAAAACTCGTTTTGTAGCGACTACATAACTGAGAAGTTTTTTATGAACTACAACAATGACTGGATACTGGTGACAAGAGGCGGTGCAGACTATCGCAAGGTGATTCCGACCCAAACATATATCAACAGTGCGGACTTTGATTCACCACAAAAGCTAGCGGATTATCTGAAAGATTTAGCGAATGATAGAGATCGGTATGTCAACTTATTGAAAGAAAAGGACAAATATGAAGCTCAGTATGGAGCTGGTTGGCTCTATTTCTTGTGTGAACTCTGTCATAGATTAAACTATGTGTATGAATACAGACATTCATATCCAAATATAGCTGACCATTTGCAAAAGGACAGATGTTTTAATCCAACTGACATTTAGATAGAAATGATTGATTTGAATAATTGTTGCTATTTTTCTGTTTCTTGCTGTTGTTGTTAATGTTAATGTTGTTGGTCATATTGAAAATCAATTTTGTAACATACCTTCATGTGTCACTTTCCTAAACATCGTTGTTATTATAATTATTGTTGTTGTTGCTGCTGCTGCTGCTGCTGCTGCTGCTGCTGCTCTTGATGAAGATGGTTCAAGAAAAACGACGGAAAGGATTGTTTTTACTAATGTCCGGTGGCCCTCGAAATCCAATGCGTTTTCACTGCTAATGGTCGTTTTCGCTAGAAACATGATGTAAGCCCAATATTAGTTCAGTGGCCATTCTGGTCTGTGCTCGAAAACTAATGTTAGACAAATGTTAGTTAACTGGTCGTGGCCGTCGGCGCTCAAGAAATAGTGTAAGCCACAGGGATTTCACTGGTAATGACCGGTGTTACTCAAAAATTGTGTAAGCCCAATGTGTTTTCACTGGTCATTGTCGTTCTCGCTTTGAATGAATGGTGAAAACCTTACGGGGTCTGTCTGGTCATGGCGGCTGTTGGCGCTTGAAATTTTGTGTTAAACCAACCTGTTTTCACTTGTACTGGCCCTTTGCGCTCGAATAGTGGTATCAACCCAATGCCTGTTCATTGGTCATGGCCCTGGCACTCGAAAGGAATATATAATCCGTAGGTTTCTTTTTGCCTTGTAAAGCTCATAAGTCTATTACTGATAAAGATTATTGAATCTTTTATCTATGTTTAATAAAAGTAGATCACTGTGCTAGGTTTTGGTACTCTGATCGTACTCAGTTCTTTTTTGGCCGATAAAGGTTCCTTTCTCCCATGAAAATATACCTCTTAATTTCTACTTTATTTTTGTTACGTCGCTTGCTATGGGCAATTTAAACGTATTTCTTTTAAGTGTATGCATTTTTGAGGGTGTGTATAATTAAATTATCAAAATATTGAAGATCTCAAAAATATTATTTAAAGCTTGATTTAAACAGAGCACGTCTATTTCATAAAGAGTTGCCGTATGATGTTTGTTCTATCCGGCTCATAACATGTTTATGGAGCAATTCGTTATTTATAGAGCATTAGACTTTAATCTTATCGCAATGCGGCCAAAAACTTGAGTTGAGGTGGATATGAAACAAATCGATGCAGTCGTTTAATCATTGTCATTATATACTATGATTAGATGAAATCGTCACCATCGTGCAAGAACTGGATATCTGCTTCTATTTCTATATGCAATGATTGAATTATTGCACTAAGATGACGAAATAAACATGGACGTCTGTTTTGATCCACCATCCTTGAAACTTATGAACAAAAATAGGAGGTTGTGATATAGACGGTATTTAGAAACAAATACTACCATCGTTTTTTGTGTTCATATGTTTCTTATCAATAATGTCATCTCGTCACGCATATTAAAAGATTGTATGCTCAAGTGAATGTTCAGTTTAGTGTGTTATGGTTGATAATGTACTGAAAACTAAAGGGAAAAACCTAGTCTTGTCAAAAAAAAATACGAAACCAAATGGATGTTGCAAGGCTAAGGCACAACCGACAACGAGATACATACAATATACAACATAACACAGACTGATGACACATGCATCATACTATATGTATTGATAAATGTTTTGGTTTCAGCCTTGGACAGTTAAGTAAAACAGGAGTTTACAAATGGACTTTAACAAGTTCTCAAACTTACACTTGTCCCAAAAATGTATCAATAATTGCAAGATATCCTGCGTCAAATAAAAGGTATCTTGCGCTGTATAAAAAAGGGATTTTATTGCATGAAATAACAAGTCACATTTAAAACAAATCAAGTATTTTACTTTGACAGGTTAAGCAAATACGGAATTAAGTGAGACTCTCAAATAATTTTGAACGATAATCATAAAACTGTGACAGAAACTCCACTGAATATGATTTCATGGTAACGTTTTTATTCAAAACATGCACGCAAAGTATGCTTACTTCTGGCCTGTTTCTCAGTATTCCTGCTATGATACCGCGCAGTAATATATTACCATTCAAGGGTAGCGACAATGCTTTCGCTATAACTGCTAAAGTGCCTCATAAGAGTTTTCTAATACATGAGGTGAAAAATGTCAGCGATGGTGCACTACAAAAACATAATATTCAAAAGTTCTATAACAACAAATCGGAAAGGAGGGCTGGTCTCGAGGACTTGCTCGATGTGCCAATAAAATACAACACTGGCGCCAACGCAAGTGGGAATCTCGGATCAAAGAAGCGCATACTCTGGTATAATAAGGATTCCTGGACAAGCATGACAAAAACCACTCAATTGTTCGATAAATGTACTTGGAGGAATTGTATAGCAACTGATATTTTTTCTGAAGTTAACAATGCTGATGCAGTTATATTCACAGTGAGTTATAAGCAAATGGGACGTCAACCTCCTTTTAAACGTAGAAAACCAGACCAGGCATGGATTTTCAAAGTAGGTGAGAGTCCATATGGGCGTGATTATTCTGAGTACAGCTCACCACAGTGGCGAAATCAGGTTAACTGGTCTAGTTCACTGAATTTAGATTCAGATATGCCTCATGGAGCTGGCATTATAAAAACGCGGACACAACCGATTGTAAAAGATTATGACGCCATTTTTGACACAAAAAACGAGACCGCTCTCTGGCTTGTAAGCAACTGTAGAGCACAAAGCAAGCTGGACATGTATGTCAAGAAGCTAAAAGATGATGGCGTTGATGTTGATATATATGGCGCATGTGGCAAAGGACGAGTGATGGAAGCTGAAATGGAAAAGATAATTCCACAATATAAATTTTACTTGGCTTTCGAAAACTCGTTTTGTAGCGACTACTTAACTGAGAAGTTTTTTATGAACTACAACAATGACTGGATACTGGTGACAAGAGGCGGTGCAGACTATCGAAAGGTGATTCCGACACAAACATATATCAACAGTGCGGACTTTGATTCACCCGCACAGCTAGCGGATTATCTGAAAGATTTAGCCAAAGATGGAGATAGGTATGACAATTTATTGAAAAAAAGGACAAATACGGAGCTAAGTATGGAGCTGCTTGGCTCTATTTCTTGTGTGAACTGTGTCATAGGTTAAACCATGTATCCGAATACAGAATTTCATATCCGAATATAGCTGACCATTTGCAAAAGGACAGATGTCTCAATTCGACAGACATTTAGACCAAGAATGTATTGAATATACAGTGTTCTTGATTTGGGCATACATGTATTCTTGTTTTTCCACTGCCTACCTAGTTGTTAGTGTTAGATTTGCTTTCGAATTGTTATGCTGCTGCTGCTGATGCTGCTGGTGCTGCTTCTACAACTACTGATGATGATGATGTTGATGACGATGATGATGTGTATTTTTTTCTTAACGAAAGTGTCATGTTAATAAACAGTTTTTCGCCTATTTATATTTACTATGTTATTACGCTTCAATATGTTAATTGCATAAAACAATATTTAATGAAAGGGAAATAATGGCTCGTATTGTTTAACACCAAGTAATATATTGAACACATCTAAATACATATTACTGACATCTTTAAAACAAGCCTTAGCACTACCAAACACAGATTTCATCATATGAATCATCTTGGAGCTAACTGTTTCTGCTAATTTTATGCATCATGGAATACAGTATATCAAACATGTTTTGTAGTCAACAATTGCACAATAAATGTGTTGTGACCATTTCCTAAGCCATTCGTCATCATTACATTTACAAAATTAAATTATGCAATATAAAGATACTGGTAGATATAACAGTGACAAGTGAAGAAAAGGTTATTCCAAGACCCGTACAGAGCATAGTGTTTGAACACTTAATTCTGCACAAAAAATCTCGTATTCAAACATCATACCGGAATCTACTAATCAGGAAATAATTTATCTTCACGATGGCACAACACATATTAACCTACATTCATATTCGTAAGTATGCGAATATATGTTTTCATCGTGTTCGCGAAAAATAACACAGAAATGACTTCCACAACTGTTTTGAACTGTTTACACTGCGTCATTGCGTCGCCCGGTGGACCCATTCATTCTCTATTTTATTCAACGCTCTCTGGTTACCAGTAAAATGTGAACTTTTCTTTCACATGGCATATATAAACATTTGGTGCCAGACGTGCGCTGAATAATATTGTCATTGTCATAATGATTTCTGACGTCTTCCTACGGAAAGTGTCATGATGACTTACTATTTCGAAACTGAGCGTTACTTCGGCACATAACGCATTTTCGTTTTCGTAGAATTTAGAACTGAATACGGGATTTTACGATGTTATAAAGTCACCTGCTTGATATTATTGTACTGTGGCACGAGAAACAACTAGAGTGCGGCAGCTATCTTTTATTCTACTCATTCGTTCGATCGTGAATAACTGAAAATAAAACCAAACCAATGTTCAAGATTCAGTTAACACAACATTTCACATAAGCAATTTCCTAAACAAATAACAAACAATAATCAAAATATGAGACAAGAGTGAGTAACAGAGCTTACTTAAGCTATACATCAAGAAGGTACGTGCCAAAACTGCAAAAGTAGCTTGCAAACAGGTTCCACGAAAACTACTTACAAAGTGGTTCGACTCGCAAAATACAAAGAAATGCATGGTATTATCACAAAACCGTAAAAGGTGCTTAATATATATATCAAAAGGTATTATGTGATGGACAAAACCTACCCTATGGGCCACAAATGACCAAGTAAAAAGCCAAAGCTCAAAACAATTTTGTTTGCATGTTTTCTTCACGCGGTAAATATGGACGACGAATTTACCTCCTCAAGAAAGAGCTCCCAAAATACAGAACAAGCAGAGTAAATCATGGCACGAACGAAGCGACAGTCAATACAGAGTTGTTCCCCTTATTAAACTGCAGCACAAACTTGGAACTGTAACTATCTGTTACAGAACACTCCCCGCCTGGTTTTAATTAAACCAAATAAATGAATATTTCAATGCGAACAACAAAAATGATTACACGCGAAATAAAACTGATTACGAATTACTCAGCTCTTACTCAACAATAAATTTCTTAATTAAGTCGGTCACGACTGCTATCAAAGATAAACAATTTACTACTCTTAATTGTTTTACCCAAAATTTAAGTATTCCAAAAACAATTCACAAATATGTTATTACACAAATTAACCATCAAGTTCAACAACCTTGCTTGATTGTAACAATACATACTTCAGTATGCAAAATGTATGTATCTAAAACAAATGCAACAATACAAATAATGTAATCAACACATTACTTAGTTCCACACAATCTTTGTTAAAAAGGCTTAACCATGTTCCTTTATGTAATATTAAAGGTAATATGACACCATATGCTGCATAATGCATGTAAATGATCAAATAGACTAGTAAATGATAATATCATGATGGTAAGGTTTGTCATTTCTAAATGAACACAACACTATACAAGTATTTGTTGTAGGTGTAGCCATGGATCACCAGTCTCTTAGTCTCTAAGATGGAACAAGCAGCACCATCTCATTAACTGGGCGTACATATGTAGTCGGTTTCCCATTTTTGCCAACAGTCCGCACTTCCGCAGTCCTGACGTTACTGGGTTCTGCCCGCACCACTAGACCCATAGGCCAATAATTTCTGTGTTCTTGCTTGTCTCTCAACAACACTACATCACCACACTGAAGATCTCTCTGCTCTGCTGTCCATTTTCTGCGCACTTGCAATGTTTGAAGGAACTCAGACCTCCACCGCTTCCAGAACTGTTCTGCCAGGATTTGAACCCGCTTCCACTGTGCCCGATACATGTCTTTAATATCAGTTGTTATAACTACGTCCACAATACACTCACTTTTTGTGTAAGGATCATTGCTGGATTTAATGGAGTAGGGCAAGAAGAATCTGCACACACTGGCACTAATGGTCTTGAATTAATAATGGCACTCACTTCCGCCAAGAACGTAGTTAAAACCTCATGTGTAAGGCTGTTTCCAGGTAGATCCAACAACATCGAATCAAGAATTCTTCGCGTGACGCCGATTATTCGTTCCCATACGCCTCCACGGTGTGATGAATGAGGAGGATTCAAAATCCACACTGCACCTTCCTGGTCCATATATCTTCTAACACTGTCATTGAAGTTGACGCCTAAAACGTCTAACGCTCCCATGAAGTTGGTCCCGTTGTCTGAACGATATACCTTGACCTTGCCACGGGTACTGGTGAATCTACGTAAAGCATTGATGAAAGAAGAACTGCTCAATTCCTCAATTACCTCGATATGGACTGCTCTTGATGTAAGGCAGGTAAACAGAACAGCCCAACGTTTGTTTGCAGCTTGACCGCCCCTCGTACGTCTGCTCACGACTTGCCATGGACCGAAACAGTCAAGCCCAACTGACGTGAAAGGAGGACCTGGCCTCAAACGATCTGTTGGCAGATCAGCCATCTTCTGACATCCCAATCCTCCACGAAGTCGTTGGCATTTCACACAATGATGGATGACAGACATAACAAGCCGCTTGGCTCCTGTTATCCAGAACCCTGCTTCTCTAATGGCACCTTCTGTAAAGTGTCGACCCTGGTGTTTGACCCTCTCATGGTAATGTTGTACTACCAATCTAGAAGTATGGTCTTTACCCGGAAGGATAATGGGATACTTTTCGACAACTCCCAAGTCTGAATTTCGAAGACGCCCTCCGACCCTCAACGTCCCTTCTTCGTCTATAACTGGATTTAAGCTTACAATTGAACTGTCTTTTGGTATTCGACTGTTATTCTGTATAGAGTCAATTTCTTTGAAATACACCTCTCTCTGGACTGATTGAATCACAATTTTTTCGGCAAATGTTTTCAGCTCATGATTTTCAACGTGCTCATTGTCAATGGAGTCACTGGCGCCATGTAGCTTCCTATAAACACGTCGCACAAATCTTTTCAAGACCACCAGTGCATTCACCAATCTACTCCACTGAGAGAAAGTTTCAAAGCCTCTTGTGTTTAGATATGTCTTAGACACAATATTTGTTTTTATGCACTGTATGACTGGACGTATCTCTGGGTCGTCTGCTTGAGAGTGAAGCTGGTACATGTCTTCTGTGTCGCGTGTCTCGGTGAGAAGAAAACTTGGTCCGCAAAGCCAAATGCTGTCTTGAAGAGTTTCTGCCGGTGTGGGTCTCGTACCCAGGTCCGCCGGGTTTTCTTTAGTAGGCACAAAACACCACTGATCAGGTCTCGAGAGTTTTAGAATTCTACTGACACGGTTTTCTACGTACACATAGAACCGTCTCACACGGTTATGGAGGTATCCGAGTACCACTCTACTGTCTGTGTAAAATCTCATTTGTCCAACTGGCATGTGTAAGTGTTCACAAATGATGTCCGCTAATTCTACAGCTAATACCGCTGCACACAACTCTAACCTTGGAATTGTATGTCCGTGTTTGGGTGAAACCTTAGATTTTCCTATGATGAAGACAACACTCGTGTCTCCATTTGCATCTATTGTCTTAAGGTAGGCGACAGCAGCTATTGCTTTCTCGGATGCATCCGAAAATATGTGAATCTGTTGGTCAACTGTAGCACTAAGTGACCCTTCAAGGTAAGTTCGTGGGACTTTCAAGTCCTCAAGATGTTTTAATGATTCGCACCATTTTACCCATTGATCCCTAGTGTCGACTGGCAATGGCTCATCCCAGTCTGGAGATTTCGACATCAGGTCCCTCATGATGATCCGTCCATGGACTACGACAGGGGAGATAAATCCCAGAGGGTCAAAAAGACTGTTCAGTGTAGACAAAATACCGCGTCTTGTGCATGGCTTGATTTCTTCAGAAATTGTGAACGTGAAATAATCAGAATCTAGGTTCCAGTTCATTCCAAGACTTCTCTGTACAGGGAGATTCTCATGTCCCAAGTCTAGATCTTTTAGATCTTTCGCCAGATCTTCTTTCGGGAAAGCCTTCATGACCTCTCTGCTGTTTGATGATATCTTGTGTAGCTTCAACTTTCCACCAGTATCCAGTGCCTGTTGAGTCCGTTTCATCAAGTCTATCGCCTCTTGTGGAGTCTGCAGTGAAACAAGACCGTCATCAACGTAGAAATCTTGTAGTACAAAATTAGCCACATCTGACCCGTATGTGTCTTCCACCATCAGTACACTCTTGTGAAGCCCGTAAGTAGCTATTGCAGGAGACGGGCTGTTCCCGAACACGTGCACACACATTCTGTATTCTACTAGTGGCAACTCAGGGTTGTTGTCCTTGAACCAAAAAAACCTCAGGTAGTTACGGTCCTTCTCTTCAACCTGGAATTGGTAGAACATCTGTTGGATGTCGGCAGAAACTGCAACGGGCTCTCTTCTAAATCTCATAAGGACACCAAGCAAGCTATTATGTAAGTCTGGTCCAGTCATTAGCACTCTGTTCAGTGATTGACCCATATATGTGGCTGAAGAGTCAAAGACCACTCGAATCTGATCAACTTTCTTAGGGTGGTATATACCAAATATAGGTAGATACCAGCATTCAGTGTCCGTCATTACTGGAGCTGCTACTTGAGCATGGCCATTGTCTATCATTCCCTGCATAAACTGCATAAAATGACGTTGCTTTGTTTCATTCTTTCTCAAATTGTCAACCAAGCGGTTCATTCTGTTCAGCACCATGTTCCTATTGTTTGGCAACCTTGTTCTAGAAGATTTGAATGACAAAGGTGCAGTCCAACTGCCTTTACTGTTTTTCTTGAACCCACTGTCCATGATTCCTAGAAATTCCTTATCTTCAATAGACGTGCCTATTTTCTCATCTCTATCAGTCACTAGGAATACTTGTGATTCCTCATCGCTGTCCAAGTTGTCATTCAAATGTCTACCAACGTCTTTGACTATCAGCTTATTTTGGCACTCTGGAAACACAGAACTTCTCCCGTCTATGTGTACGAATGTCTTCTTCACAGTGATGGTCGGCTGGTGAACCTTGCCTAAACATGTCTCGCCAATCACAACCCAGCCTAGACTTAACTTCTGTGCATACGGTGAACCTCTCGGACCAGTCCTCTGTTCAAGTACGTGGTGGGCCTCTGGCAAGTCCCTCCCCAATAGAAGCAAAATCTCTGCTGATGGATCGACTTCGGGTATATGAGCCGAAATGTCTTCTAGATGTGAATGGTAAAGTGCGCTGTCTGGCGTTGGGATCTCATCTCTCATATCTGGGATCTGATTGCATTCAGTCAGGGATGGCAGATTCAGTGAGGATGAACCATCAAAACTACTGATGACAAACATATCAGAGTCAGCCCTACGACCTGTCGTGTTTGTGACGCCAGCACACGATGACAACCTGTATGGCACTTCAGTGTATCCTTCTTCAAATAAGTTGAAGAACTCGGGCCGAGCTAGCGACCTATTGCTTTGGTCGTCTATGAGGGCATACATCTTTTTCTTTTTGACTGGATTGTTTATGCTATGTACTGTCACTAGAACTACCTTAGCACATGATTTTCCCATGGAGATGTTGCGACCACAGATCTTTGTGCATGCAGAGCGAATGTCGCCACTCCCACTGTCGGCTGAACGAGCCTCCCCGCCATGCGCATGTAGGGCTGTTGGATGGCTGTTTAAGTTACACACAGTGCATATCACTCGTTCCTGGCATGAATTTGCCCTGTGATTGGTTGACAACCCACATTTGAAACATAATTTATTGTCTCTAAAGTACTTTTTTCTGACTCCAAAGGGCTTGTTAATGATAGACCTACATCCATTTAGGTTGTGGCCAACCACATTGTGGTAACTGCAAGTATTCATGTCAGTAGGTGCCACTGCCACTTCTGTTTTATAACTTCGGATTCTTTGTCCTTCGTTGACACTATCTCTAGAGTTCTTGACCTTTTTCCCAATACTGTCGTTTTGTGTGTTTTGCTCGTAAACAAAGCTTGGATTGTTCAACATTGAACTCATGTCACAAACAAACATTGCAAACTCTGAGAATGGTGGATACACAACGTCATTTCTCTTCATGTACTTGATTGCTCTATGTGTCCATTTTGACTGAATGTGGTATGGCAGCTTCTGGAGAATGGGGTTAACGCCTGTAGATGAGTCGAAGTACGCCAACACAGAACTATACGTGGGGCTCTGCTTGGTAGCCTGTATCTCCGCCAAAAGGTCACTGAGATCATATAATTTGTGCTGATCTTTAGTTGTGATTCTCGGGAACTCTGACAGTTTACGTTTAAGGGTCATTTCAATAACTTCCGGAGCACCATATCGCTCGTCAAGTCTCTTCCAGACCTTAACAAGGGCTTGCTGAGAGTCGCTTATATAGGCCGTTTTGATGCTGATAGCATGTTTCTTTGATTGAGGGCCAAGCCACTTCACTAATAAATCTAGTTCCTCTACACATGTGACATTCAACTCACTCACTACATTGCTGAAGCCCTCTTTCCACATCAAGTATTTGTCTGCAGCATCATTAAAGGTATACAGTCTATTAAACAGTAGGTCTTTCTTTATCAGAAATTTTGACAGTTCGGTTGCAAGCGACGGGATTTGTTCATCGGACTCACGGTGAGACACTGACCCAGCAACACTTTCGACATAGATTCTCGTTCTTTCCTCGGGTCGAACCTCAGCGATTTCATGGACACTTATAGACCCCGGATTTGTTTCAGTCTCTTCTTCTTCACAGGCCCTTTGTTCCTTCAATGTATTCAATTCTGCCTGAATCTCCGACATCTCCCTCTCTATCTTAGCTGCGGCCATGGCCTCCTGCTCTCTAAGTGCTGCTTCCTTCTTTCTTAACAGTAACTCTTTCTCTGCATAAGCAACACGTCTCTTCGCTCCTTCTGCCTTTATCATTGCCTTTGATGCGTTTGAGGTATTTGATCTATTTGATCTCACTGACTTGACCTCGGCTTCTAACATTGTCTTTGCATGTTCAATGTCCTTTAGCACTTTCTCGACATGTCTATTATACTGACTGTCTATCTCGTTATATTCACTAATAAGTCTCTGACCTTCGTACGAACGTGATTGTTCCAGAAATGTCACATAGTCTCTAACCATCAGTTTGTACTGAGCGTAGCTCAAACATAATGTGGAATGTATGTCCTTCAATAGGTCTCTATTTTCACAACTTGTATCTACCTTTGCAATGATATTGTCAACTGTATGCTGTTCTGCTGACAGCTGGCTTTTATATCGTTCCACTTTCTCTGTGAAATTATCTAATGCTTTCTCCGTGAGCCGTATCAGGCGTCTTTCTTCAAGGTCGACCCCAGGGTCCTCTGTGTCTTTACTGGCCATCTTGCTGTTCGTAGGTTATTCACTGTACTGTGGCACGAGAAACAACTAGAGTGCGGCAGCTATCTTTTTTTCTACTCATTCGTTCGATCGTGAATAACTGAAAATAAAACCAAACCAATGTTCAAGATTCAGTTAACACAACATTTCACATAAGCAATTTCCTAAACAAATAACAAACAATAATCAAAATATGAGACAAGAGTGAGTAACAGAGCTTACTTAAGCTATACATCAAGAAGGTACGTGCCAAAACTGCAAAAGTAGCTTGCAAACAGGTTTCACGAAAACTACTTACAAAGTGGTTCGACTCGCAAAATACAAAGAAATGCATGGTATTATCGCAAAACCGTAAAAGGTGCTTAATATATATATATCAAAAGGTATTATGTGATGGACAAAACCTACCCTATGGGCCACAAATGACCAAGTAAAAAGCCAAAGCTCAAAACAATTTTGTTTGCATGTTTTCTTCACGCGGTAAATATGGACGACGAATTTACCTCCTCAAGAAAGAGCTCCCAAAATACAGAACAAGCAGAGTAAATCATGGCACGAACGAAGCGACAGTCAATACAGAGTTGTTCCCCTTATTAAACTGCAGCACAAACTTGGAACTGTAACTATCTGTTACAGAACAATTATTATATCTACTTTTTTCCCATTTGAACGTATCGGTCTGCTTCCCCAGCGGCTCAATTTATCGACTTTTGTCGTAATTTTGTTTTAACATAATCTTCACAAGTTACATAAACACTCACGACTCGTTTGTTCAACAGGCGCTATGTAACTATATACAATTTTCGCAGGTCTAAGGATGTTGACGCGTCCCTGGATATACAGTTTATCGCTATTTAACAATGATATTGGCGCGTCGATGGATCGAAGGAAAGGCGCTTTGCTTCTAGGATATAATGCATCAGTCAATTGTAACCACGCCCCCCCCCCAGGTCCGGGGAATAGCGGGGACTTTGACTATCCGTTCAGCCAAGCCCTGGTAAATTCCCCGTCCTTCGGGGACGAACTGCTGGTAAAATCCCCGCCAGATGCCCCTGCACCCCAGGGACCCTAGGTAAGGACCATTCCCCGCTATTTTTGGCGCGAAGACAAAACCACCGCATTTACCCGGCACGGCGGGGCCACCTGAAAGGTAAAACACGGCCCATTTCCCCCGCTATCCCCGGTTTACCCCCGGACCTGGGGGGGGGGGGCTTGGTTACAATTGACTGGTGCATAACTTGACACTAGTCACTCTACTGTGTTTTAAGGCAAAAAATACCGTTCTTGGACCTTTTTAGTTAAATCATTATCGAGTTTTTGCATCTATTTTTACGAGGGCTTGTGCACTTTGCATTGGTACTATATGGCCATTTTGTATGTTTAAACACGTTTAATGTTTGCTGTGGAAATGTCATGCAATTTCAGTTCGGTCTAAAATCAAAATAACCCACTCCTTTACGTTGGGTTCATGACAAGGGCTCGTTCCACCCAATTGTAATCATAAAGATCTGTCAACCAGCACGTGTAACCTATATTGTGCCCCTATTCGATATCATTGAACATGTATTAAAACAGAAGGGCGCCTAAGCTGACGCCAGGTAGCGTTGACAGTGTTGCAGGGTTTATTGATGACAATGCACACGTTCAATAGAACTGAAAGTATAATAAACAAAAGTTTGTGTTTCCGTAGGATCGTTCTCCCACAATGAATAAAACATATGTCACCAATCAGAAAAAGATGGTACTTAACTTGAATATACATACCTGTTTCATATAACTATTGTTCCAATAAACTGCTGTGACCGTCGAGGAAGGAATACAATGCAACACTTAATCAAGTTTACATAAATCATAATTAGTCATAATTATGGAGAGTACTTGGTATTGATTTGGCTGTCAACTAGAATTAAAATAGAATACGATAAAATCCTTCCCATCGTGTCTAATAATTATTTAAAAGGTTTTAAAGTATCACACTGATCGAATTATTTAAGAACATGTCTTAATCTTATCGTTGAAACTTACGGGTTCATATTAGAGCTGTTTTTTATACCTAATTATCTTCTTATTAATGCCGACTGTGATGAGGCCTTTTTGAGATTTTGTCGTATTGATTTGATAATGTTTTATTGCATGAACATGAATATTACAATGATACTATCAATGCAACGTTTAACATAATATTTGCACCCAACATTATAAAACCAAACATACAGTGTACCAACGTCAGTTACAGCCATCTTGGTCTTTTTAATGCATGACAAGACGCGTACGTGTGTGTTTTCGTCTTTATCGTGTAGTATATGTCCTACGACGGTATAAAAGTCATAAATAATGCCTCGATTATCCACCGACTTTCAAAGGTCTCAATTAAAAACAAATATACATACTTCAATCCATTTAAATCAAACATACCAATGATAAAAGCGATATTATAACTGCGTGACTTCAATAGTAATCACGCGAGTGTGTACATGTAAGTTGGCAGTTGAAGTTCGAATATACTACCATCAGTCAGTGTCACAGTCGCTTCCAACGGGGCGAATTCGCATCCAAGCTCGTGGATTACAGCACGGATATTTTTTTTTATAAATGGGCGTATTGATATAATTGGAGCACCACAACTGTTGTAAAATACACCAGAAAGAAATAGCATTTGATGTTGAATCAGTGACTGTGTGAACATCAGGATTGCTGGAGAACTGCATAGCTTCAGCCTTTTCCATCGAAGTAGACGGGGTATTTTAACTGGAGTACAGGATGTTGGATATTTCCTTGTGTTGATTTGAATTATTGTGGCTAAAGCTTTTTTATAGATGCAATGTTTTTCTGGGGCTGTGATCAGCGAGTCATTTGTTTGGATTATGTGCAGACGTCTTCGCCATTTGTCAAATCAAGCAGCAGAGCTTATTGACAGGTTTTCTATTGAGACATCGTTTCAGATGTTTGTTTGCGTTGCAGCGCGTGTGAATTCATATTTCTGTGATGAGATCACCTTATTTGCATAGGTATTACACTAGTTATATAAGAAAAAATATTGCATTGGGTTATATCACTCCTGTGGCGGAAGCTATGTCATAACTATAAAATTACACTGGAACATCTTAATGTTAATGCATAATTAAAATTATATTTTCTGTTGAGCTCTGTTCTATTGAACTCGTGAACATGCATCATAAGTATCAATGCAGTAGTCAATTTTTAACACCACCGCCCCCGGAGGTCCGGGGAATAGTGGGGACTTTGACTTTCGGTTCAGCCAAGCCCGGGTTAAATCCCCGCCCTGCGAGGACGAACTGCTGGTATAATACCCACGCACCCCAGGGACTCTAGGTAAGGCCCATTCCCTGCTATTTTTGATGCGAAGACAAAACCACTGCATTCACCCGGCATTGTGGGGCCACCAGGAAGGTAAAAAGACGGCCCATTTCCCCGGCTATCCCCGAACCTGGAGGGGCCGTGGTAACAATTGACTGGTATACAACTTGCATTAAACCGAGTGAGAGTTTCTCCATTTGCAATGCTATTCCTTATTTCATTATTTGTCTCATTGGTGTTCCAGTTTTCCATCTGTGTCCGGGAATTGGATGCACCGTACGAAGTCTTATACGCTTCATTTATTAAATGCCTTTCGTCCCGATTGTCACTTAGAGGACGAGTTATATATAGTTGACCAGACGACATATAATACCCATTCTCAATCAACACAGGTTTGATAATGCCTAAAAAATGGTTTGGTAAGGGTTACATCTTTTTCAAAAATAGGTAGGGTAAGTAGTTTTTTTTTTATTTTTTTATTTATTTTTTTATTGGGCTTTATATAACAATGTCAATTTCATCATCTGAGAATGGGTTTAAAGTAATCTTCTGTATAAAGCATTCAAGTTTTTAAACTTTATATTGAAAAGCAAACAAAAAAAAACAAACTTTTTTTTAATTTTTCTTCTTTTTTTTTAACTGACTAAAAACGGTAGAGTCGGCACCTATTTCGTAGGTAACCCGAACCAAATGTATTTTATTAGGCCGTATGATAAATCTCATTACGCATAGCATCATAACTCCGGTTAAGGAGAATGAAAATACCAAAACGATTGAATGAAAAAGAAGAAACAATCTGAAAAAACGACAATTCTGTTAATTTAAAAGATATTTAATCCTTATGCAGTGTACTTTTTTATTTTTTTGAAAATATTTCAAGTTGCGTTATTATTGATGAACTAATTATATATCTACGCGCGATAAACGAATATCAACTTTGACTGCGTACAAGTAAAACTAGGGTGGGCAGACAATCAAAAGGTAATTCCGACACAACCGCGGAGTGTCAAACAGCAGCCGAACCTGACGGAGTACCGGATAGATTCCACCGGTTACAAACATCGGTATGTCGAGTTATAAAAGGGGTAACCAATGTGAGCCTCAGCATGGTTCTGGTTGGCATTACTGCTTGTCAACTTAAAATTAGTCAGAATACAGACATATCCGGATAAAGCTGAACATATGCAAAAGGACAGCTGTAACAAGCCAACGTTTGGATAAAAAAAAACATTTTTATCATTACCATTGTAACCATCGTTAATTGTTTTATTATTTATATTAACAACATTTTATGAAAAAAACAACGCTTTTGATAAGACAATATAAATATCCTTTGATTACCACATAGAGCTAACGAAAGAAGTATTCTCAGATTCGATATTTTATTAATACAAACTGCTAACCATATGAATGAATAAACGTTTTGAGAATGCCCTTACTATTTGACGGGCATTTAACGAAGTAAGAAATAAAATGTCCTGTTTTCCATGGCTACCAGTGTCTCTCATACGCACCGTCGGGTCCATAAGTGTACATGTAGCCGCTAGAGGGAGCTCCCGACGAGTAGGAGTAGCTACTGAAAGTGCCGCCGGGGCTACTGCAAGATGAAAATATAAAAATCGTTGCGAATTAGTATTTTTCAAAAGTGTTGTCTTAAATATATGGAGACTTTGGTATAATAGTTTGCATTGTAAAATATATCTTGTATAAAATGTTGGTATTTTACAAAAATGATTTTGCTCGGTAGTA
This sequence comes from Mya arenaria, assembly GCF_026914265.1. Taxonomy (NCBI): domain Eukaryota; kingdom Metazoa; phylum Mollusca; class Bivalvia; order Myida; family Myidae; genus Mya; species Mya arenaria. Next base: position 12,108,233 of record NC_069133.1, read on the forward strand.
CAAAGCATTTATCAAACTCCACATAGCCAGTGTGTGTATACCATGTGATGAATTACGTCACAAATGCTACGTCGGAAGGCAACATTTTGCTTCGAAAGATGACTTAAAACAAAGATAACTTTTCTTTTTCTTCACCATTTTAAATGTAACCAAGGGCAGTCTATGCCGCTGAAAGAACCCCTCCTTCGTTTTATTAACGGAGTTTGATTAGGTGATTAGTTTCCTCAAACACTTCGACAAACCTTTCCCAAAATAACGTTTTGACATTACTACATCAGGTAGTGTTTTTGTGAAAAGGTTTGTCGAAGTGTTTTAATAAACTAAACTCTTAATCAAGCTCTAGTAAAAAACCCGAATGCAGGACTATGTAAGCGGCAAAAACTGCGCTATGTTTGATTTAATATGATGAATAAATAGTACAGTTTACTTTGTTTAAAGTCTTTATTTAAAGAAAAATATTGCTTGCCGACGTAGCATTTATGACGTAATTTATCATGTGGTATACACACACTGAAAGCGGTACTCCCTTATAATATAGTAATCTCTGCAATTACGCATACCATGTGATGTTAATTATACAAATTACTTGACGTCATTCAAGAAGTTCAATATTTCTTTCATTTGAAATAATTTTCCATTAAAAGCTTTTGAAAAAAGCGTTATTAAATGGCGCTTTGAAACTTTGATCAAATATTTCCTAAATAAGGAAAATACATCTGGCTGTACTCGTAGTGGTGGCAGAGAGACTGTTCCTTTATTGTGGGTTTAAAGTCACTAATATAAACTTTTCATTTTCTCTGCTCGTTAGTCGGCAGTGTGTGTATACCACGTGATAACTTCACTATTTACTCACCATTTTAAATGAAACAAAGCGCAATCTACGCCGCTTACGGAGACCAGCATTCGGTCTTTTACCAGAGTTTGATTGTGAGTTTGGTTTTTTAAAACACTTCGAAAAACCTTTGCACAATACGGCCGTCTGACTGAGTACTCTCAAAACATTATTTCGGAAACAGGTTTGTCGAAGTGTTTGATAAAACTAATCATCTTATGCAACTTCGGTAATAAAACGGCATAGACTGCCATTTGGTGCAGTATAAGAAAAGTTATATTTGATTTAAGTCTTTATTTTAAGCAAAAAGTTGCATTCCGACGTAGCATATATGACGTAATATATCACGTGGTGTACACATACTGGTCGGATCACTACGTACAATATTTTACTGGTATGTGTGCAATACAGTTGTTGAAGGAAAGCTAAATTATTTTCTATTTGGAAACTGTAATCTTTGCAATAAGAAGAACACCATTTCATCACCATGCCCCAATTTCTCGAAACTTCTTAAGTCCCTTATAACAGGATTAAGCTAATCTCACCTTTTTTGTTATTCTCTAAAATGTGTTATATTTACTTCTTCAAGAATTTTTAGAAATTATGTAGTAATAATCTGTATGATTATCAGAATAAACCATTTTTCATTTATCAAAATCCATTTTCAGTATGTATTTTGTCTTATTGAAATAAGCGACTTAAACCTGTTAAGCTTAAGAAGTTTCGAGAAATTGGGGCCATATGACCCAAAATTAAGCCAAACATCGTTAGTCTAATATTGCTGTTCATACAACTTAGGGGCTTTCAGTTCATAACCAACAAACACATGTACATAACGTTTTCTCTGGCTGACAACGAAAAAGGTTTTATAAAATCAAGTCATTTTAAAAGTTGACATTATATTTTGTTTCTGAATACAACTCTTTCGCTCATCATCAAATCACTCGTTATGGACTCCTTACTTGTACACATATCCCCTTCCACCGTCTGACGTTCGAAATTCTCGTTCTCCGGGTCCGAACCTGCGTGACCACTGTGAACGGCGCGCCATTTCCGCATTTTGGTACTGGAAAGAGGCCGCCATGTTGGCAATATTTGCCTGTATTCCCATCATGTCTGGTCCAAAAGGACCCATAAATGGTACTGTGTTGAATAAAATTATAGAAAGTCAATGTATCGAAAATAAGTAACCAAACTCCACGCAGTGTCTCAACCCTTACAGTACAGATACATATTGTAAATTATCTTTATTTTTGAATTTTATTTTGGTATTTCATCCTCCATTTTCCTTGAATATTTCAACTGTTATAAAAACTATCCAAAAAAGAGAACCCATTTTGTGTTATAAAAATATTATATAGCTGAATTCCACCTATATTCGATCATGGTGGCAGATATTTCTTCTGATTGCAAGGGAAGATCACTGCTTCGGAGATTTACACAGATGTCTCTTACTCCCAAATAAGATTAACCACAATTAATACAATTGTTTTAATATTCCAAAAAAAGATGAATACATGTTAAAAACAATTGTTCTTAGGAAGAATACCGAGTTTAATTTAAAAGAAAGGAACATAAAACACGGTATTTTTACCTTATAAAATGATAGTAGATCACAGTAAAACTTTAGCATTCACCAATCATTTAATAGTTTTGCGTTTTTAGGTATTAAATACATAGTGACAATCTTGTTATCAGTAATTCATATTTTCATACATGCATTATTTAGTAAGTAGTCAAAGACATGTGTATGTATTGATTTTGAAAGTGTGACTTAAGAAACATGGATAAGGTGCATATCCGACAAACGTAATGTTGAACTACAAGTTGATATGAGTTATGTTTTGTAATGTACATTGCGTATGCTTCAAATAGTTGGAATATGTTTTATCAAAACATCAATATTGCTTTCGTGTCAATTTAAACTTCTCTGGTGAATTCAACAGTTTTGTTTTGTTTAAAAAATGTAGAAAATGAAAGAGGTTAAAATGTTTTGTGTTTTTGTGGATTACTAAATGAAATATTTTACGATGTGTTTATTTAAGAAAAAAGTTACTCTGGGCTTTGCCAATCTGCACCACCGTCAATGTTGCTAAAACAGCGAGGAATATGGCTCGGTGAGTCTGAAAAAGAAAGTGTTATTCAATTTAAAATGTAGTCAGTATGCTACAATTCTTACCATAATTATGGATTCAGGTCATACTTTTAATCGCTCATAATTATTGTACTCCGTCGCTCCCGTCCGTTGCAATGGTGCAAACCAGGGTATTAAGAATAACTGGCCAATCGAGAATCAAATCAGGTCCATAAGCATGTTGTTCTTAAAGGCCTAGTTTAAGGAATGTTTGGCATGATAATCCCCTGCTGTGCATCTCCTGCTTATTGCACTGGTGTCACAGTAGTAGCCAATTTCCTGTGTATTCGTTTATTGGCCAAGGGCCATTTCTATTATTAAACCTCTAAAACTGCACAGCAGGATACTCAGATCAGAGATCTACTAAGACAATTAGGCAATTAGATTAAGATCAACACACAGAGGTTGTTTACTAAACACTTTTATTTCGGGGGGGGGGGGGGGCACTTATAGAAGGATTAAACTAGGCCTTTAATAAACATCAGGGGGGCTACAGTTGTAATGGCCGTGTAATTATTGCAGCTTTAACACAGCTTGATACCAACAGTCGTGTATAATAACTCAGATTTAATTTTACATGATGTTTGATTGATGAAAACCTCACGGAAGGCAGAAGAACATTAGCAGGGCTTTCATGGTGTTCCAGTTATTGAATCTTTAAAAACTAAATACGAGCAGACGTGTATAATTACTCAGATTTAACATTATGTTTGATTAATAAAAACGCCATGAAAGGCATAACCACATTAGGAAAGGACAAAAACAATCTTTCAACAAAAATAAACGGCGTAGATGAGTATGTCATCGGAAAAAATGCTGGAACGCTTCGATCCGTCCGAACAACTCTCGTATAATGGTGATTGAATGACACAAAATGCACGATTACATTAAAGAGGAATAACAAAAGTTGTATGTGACGCTACACTTCAAATCATTCGCTTTTTCTCGAATATGGTTCAAAGGGTTTATTTTAAATTATACACATTATTGTTTGGCAACTTAAACTGTTTTGCAAATTACAAAACTTTTCAACTGTGACGATTGGTCAGTTTTGCACGAGGAACTGGTACGATTTTCCCATTTTGCAAGAGGAAATGTAAGTGAGCGACAAATATTGAATTTCATCTTCATTATTTTATTCTACGTGCAGTTAATTCAAACCGTGAATACAGAATGCAAATTTAAATCCAATACGTTTCGAATCGAGTGAAATTCCAAGATCGTGGTCGCGCAATTGACATGTTGCAGGCCGGCCATACACTCAGACACGTATGCAAATGTGGTTTATTTATATTGTAATGTTTCAATCGCGAACTATGCAGTTTCAACACAGTCACTAAAATCGTATGAAAAAAGTGTGTATTTTGTGTAAAATATACTTTTCAATTGATGTTTTATTTTTTAGGTAGTTCGCCTCTTTGGCAGACATGTGTCCAATATAACGAGTCAAGTGCAGAATTGGCAAGTCACCGGCTCAGTTGACGACGAGCCCAGGCGGTCTCACGGTAGGGTGAATACGCCGGCACAAAATGCGCAGATTATTGCGGATCATCTCAGGAATATTTTCAGTACGCATCAGATCCTTCAAGGACAATAAATGGAACGCAGGGTAGACCAGAAATAAACAAACAATCCTCAGGCGGCTCCGCAATCAGATAAATTAAAGCTAGGCGGCCATTCCGCTTTTGTGAATCTTTTAGATGTATTTGTTGAACAATTGAAAGTATTTGTTGACCAATTGAAAATAAATTTCTATGAACTATGTATAATATGTTGCTTTAATAATTTTCCCAATACGGACGTTATTCGCTACCAAATAATCTAGTTATGTACTTCTGTGAAAAACTACAGAAACAAGCTCAGTAGCCAAATATTTAACCATAAACCCGGTTTAATGGCATTGGGCAAACGCCAATGACATAGAACACAAAAACAAACAATCACAATAAAGAAACATGGAACAACAGCACATAACTCCACAAACAGCACACTGCACAAATACTATATAAAAAACTAGGTATGTTTATAAGGATTGTAAGATACTGCCTTGGAACGGTCAGTCAAATTCAAATTTACTGGGGGTTTAAACCAGTTTACACACATAAACCTCACTCTTTTCCCAACAATCCTGAATAAAGAACAAAAAACGTAAACCTTATCAAAGTATGCATTAACTTGAGGAAACTTTATAATTAAACAAATAGTAATAATAAACAAATAGGTAACCCCCATGTACTTCAATGATTAGAGATCCCAACTCTGTCTGCAGACGAAGGAATACAATGCAGAGAACATAATACAAAAACTTTTCAAATATACGATGCAGTCATTGTTTGAAACTATGAGCATCATACATAAAAGGTTAAAAACTGTGTGATCAAAGAGTTTCATAATAAAAAGCATCATTGTACTAAAACTGGGAACAAATAAAGAAAACATTATTAAAAATAAAAGCGACATATATTAGCTAATCTTTTCTTCATCTATGTAAAATATTTGAAGAAAATGACGTCAAATGCTGCAACATTCCGAGCCAGCAAAAGAGGGTTTTAAAGATAACATGAATCTGCAAAATGTTCATAAAATCAAAGGACTGAAAGCTTAGTTATGTAAGGATGCTACATTCAACCATATAAGTATATTTTGATTCAGGAATTCATCTTCAAAAACTAGACGGCAAGTACTCTTTAAAATATTGCCTTTATATCCACGGTTTAAATAAAATCCAAGCAATTCATTGAGTCTATCTGCCCAACTGCCTTCTGGAAACATTTTTATTTTAAGAAATATTTCTTTAAAACCTCACCATAAAAATCGGGATGAGCAATACTATTAGCAATCAGCCATTTAAGTCATCTATATGCAATTGTACTTTAATATAATATAATAATGACCATTAAGAAATTTTGAGAAAGTTTTCCTTAATTTATAATATCTGAAACTCTGTTTTAGAAGTTTTTCCGTCTTAATTTCTGACATATTTATATATTTTAGCTTATCTTATCAATTTCGCAATAAAACATCATGTGATGGTGAACTAGGAACATCTCCATCTAAAGAAGGGTAATTAATCATTTAAAATTAAAATCATCACGTTTAGCATAAAGATTGATACTCAATATATATATATATATATCTTCCTTTACTTATACCGAACTATATAACTATCGGGTGGCTTTAAATTTATTTCAAAGCTGTTGTACATAAATATTTCACTTATTTAAGAATTCTGTGGTTATAATAATTTTACATTTTAGCGCGATGTGAAAACATACTTGTAGAATACATCGGTAGGGTTATGAGACGTGGCCTTTGCGTCTTTATGGATTGATGTGTAAACTATGTTGTAAGCGAACCGTTTTGGTGTCCTTGAATAGGTGATATAAAATTGTATTATGATAAACCAAATATAAATATGCACCTATATTGCCGCGTCTTTGATGTCTTGCATCGAAATTCATATTTTTTTCTAAAATGGAATTAAAGTACTGACCTAGTTATGTTTTGGAATTCATTGCAACTCGGCTATTCTATTTCCGGCAGGCTTTAAATATCAGATTCTAGTTTCGCGGATATAACCGATAGTGAAATACGATGTTCATGCTATATCGAAACGGACCTCCATTTTTGCTAGAGGGGTATGCAAAAGGGTAAAGGGTATCTTTCTACCATGAATTACTGAAAACTACGATATTTAAAGAAATCCTTTGCAATCTCTGGTACAAAAGTTCAAATTTAATCTCTTTATTATGTTTCTGTTTGGTTTGATTAATCATACAGCTCCGATTAAGATATCTATCAATCGAAACGTTGTATTTGGGAGTATACCTGAGCATGCATTTGATATACACATTTAATTTGTCGAAATCTAAATTAAAACTCATCTTAAAACAGTTTTCCCGAGACCCGACAAGTTACATAAATTGTGTTAATAACAACCACAACTTTAAATGTTATACACATTCCTAAACTGACTACATAACAACAGTTATGTAACGTGTTATTAAATAATGGATAAAGAAAACGAGTAAAATAATGAAAGAACAATTTAAAAATGTTTTCAACAAATATGTAATTTAAATTTTAAAATACAACCTTACCATGCTGAGATTCTTTACTCCTTTACTCCGTTAACGTTTGTATCTACGTGAAAAATGATGTTGTTGTTGAAGCGTAATTAGTAAATACGTTGACATTCAAAACGTTATATAAACCAAACCGCATTGGGAATTTCATCGATCAAAATTAGTCATATGACAGCCGTGAACGTTTTGCAAATAAACGAAACATTTTAGTTGTTTGTTGTTGAACAGACAAAAGCTTTGCATGATATACCATAATGCCTTTATTGAAACACATCTATTTAAATTTGAAAACGATAAAAAAAATGAAAACATGAAATAGTCGTCTAAACTAGGTGCTGTTTTTTATTTCTTTTTATGTTGACTTTTTTTTAATGAACACGTGCATGACTGTTTTGTGATATTAAGGCTAACCTACAGTTTTCATTCATTTCAATAGTTTTGCTATTTTCATGAAGCATTGGAATTTAGTTTCAGTACTGTACAGTTTCTTGTCATCAGTATTGTTTGTGTAATGTCTTACACTGCCATCCATCCATCAGCAGTGTTGGCTAATGCGGAAAATTCCGGACTTGACAATATTTTGTTACTTATAGACAACGTGTGCAGACCTTAGCCTCTGAGAAGCGATTGCGCTAACCACTGTGCTTTACGGAAAACCAAATTCACCTAAAAAGCGCCGCAGTTTCGATTACCGGCATTGGTGCAAGTGAGTTTGGATTGCGGTATCCAAACCTGGTTTCCTCCGGGTAATTATGTTTCCCCCACCAAAAAGACCACACTCTCGCTTAAAATCGTGCCAACGAGAGTGATTAAAATAATATTTTAATATCGTTGTAAAACGGTTAAGTTTAACCAATAGCTACTGGGGAATGCAATTATCAGCAGACATTGAAGGAGGTGAACAATATACAACAATGGTACTTAGTTGCGGAGATGATGCTTAACTCTGACTCTTGATATACTTGACGCGGGTTTCCTCTCCAACACAGTTATAATGAATGAATGGAACATTTGTTGTTATAGTGAACTTAACTAACTTTATCATTCCCACGGAGGAAATCATACTAGGAACGATATTTTTCAGATATATGGCCGTATTCATATGTATTATTCAAACAAATGAAACTCCTTATATAATCATTACCACTAATACAGGCAATCACCAATGTTATTATGATGTAAAATTTGTGTATCTTATCATAAATAGTTTGTTCAAACATAACATACATGTTTAGTACTTCAAATATTGATTAGGCAAGCTTGATGTAACCACGTGGTACAAATGATACGGACCATCATAAATATAAACTCAAACGGAGAGGTAACATCAATATAGCCGATTACTTGTTTACGGGTGTTTAAGCAGTTGAATTTCATCCTTCAGAAAGGTTTGTGATTAACATGCTATTCTTTGTTCTTTATTCGATTGCACTTATTTTTCAAAGCAATGCTTTTTTTAGAATAAGTTTATATTAATACCAAAGACTGACAATATTTATAATTAACCGACCATGTCTGTTTTTGCAGAATGGCTGTTTGGCAATCTACGTCTGGCGGGAATATACCCGCGAACGCCGTGCGGGCCGGATTCGAGGAGAACGGGCAACCGCTGTTTATTGCCCTGGCTGTTATGGAAGACGGACAAAAGACGCCCGGCAAGACGGGTGCCAATCTTCCAGGCGCCCACATCCCATGGGGCGGGAAGGAGGTGATTGTCGAAAACTACGAAATTCTCGTCCAACCACCAGACTCGATCGGACATTACGAATGGAGAAAGTGTTCCGGTGGTGAAGTGCCCGATGGCGCGTTTGCAACGGAAGCAGGATTGTACGTTGGCCGGTGCGCCCACGAAGGTGGCCTGGTACCCTGTAAGGTTTACACGCCTCACGGCTGCGCCTACATTCCTTACGGCGGAGAGGAACGGAACTGCCCAGACTATGAGGTTTTCTGTCGCGTAAAGTAGTTTCTTTGTGTATCATATTAAACTCAGTGTGTATGTGTTGTAACTTTAATCATGGGCTTGACATATATACAGTGCTAAAGAATAGCGAAAGAATTTCTTTGCATTATTTTATCGACAGTTGTAATTTGATGAATAATAACATATTCAAAATAATATCTGCCTTGTGAAAGAAAAAACAAGCGTTCGCTTATCCAATCACCATTGAAATGGATTGTTCTGTCTTGATTAAAGCTATTTTAAAACAAAATCAATGTTTATTTAAATATTTTGTCATTAATAACCGCGCTTGAGTTAGTATCTACATTATGATGTATCAGTGGCGATGACAAAAACTGTGTTTTATCTCTTGGACGACTGGCGATTGGCTGACCTTTTGTGATTATGTGATTTATCTCGTGAATGATAACTTTAGATTGCACTTAGATGTTTAAACTTCAAAGTTATGGCCATGAGAAAATTCATGTTTTCATATTACACTTAGGTACGACCAAATAACCGTAAATTCCTTTTCAATGTACCATAATGCAAACATGTTAAAATAAACAGAATGCCTTTGATACTTTAAACATTTGCAAATGTATTAGCATATCACAAACAGATAAATTGTTATTACAATGTCAAACGTATGTGATTAAGGCGAGGCTGTCGAATCAAAATTTAGAGCAAGCATGGAAATTAAAATGTCATCAAAACTGTACCGTCTTCGTCTCGTCTTCGATTCTTATTCTTTCTTTGGTATTCTGAAATGACCATGTCCTGATTTATATTTGATGCTTAATAGAGACGTTCAACTTCCTTCGCGATGATTTGATGAAATACTATTTCTTACTCGCTTGTTATCAACAAAGGTCGTCATTTTTTAAATTCGGCAAATTAAGGTTCGACAAAGTGTTCAACTACAATGATAAGACAATAAAATTCATGGCAAAACTTGTTTCCACAATTTTATTTAGCAAAATAATATGCATCTAATAAAACCTCCAAAGTTATGTATATCATTGTGCAGAGGCTCGCTCGTATTTTTTATTTTCTAATTTTGTTCTATTTCATTTTGATTTTATGGGGCAGATGAAGTTTTTCTCTTTATAGATGCACAGAAGAAACGTATTAATTGTCTATAGATGCATTATTATGTGTTAATCTTTTGAATTTAATGATAAAAACGTATTTGATTTGAAATTTAAAAAAAAATTATCAGCGATACTTGGACGACGTTTCAAACTGGAAAGGTTGTGGTCACGTAGCTATTATCTGTACACAAATCATATGGGTTTTTTGTATCAAATGAGTTAAACATAATAATGCATCAAAATTAATACCTTTCATTTTGTGGATATGTCAAATGTAATCTATATTTTTTCCTCTGACATTAAAATCATACCTGGACTTTTTGCTAAAACAGGTTTTAACTTGATGGAAAACAGAATGATTAATTGTATGTAAGTTTGATGAAAAAGAAGAAGGCTTGCGTCATCCTTTTTCTGCATTAAAGTATATGCCATTTATACATATGATATGCATGATAGTATTAGATGTCGCCAATGATCAATCAGATTTGCATTTCCTTTTAATATGGGTTGAATAATTCGATTGAATCCAAACGAGCGAAGTTGTAAAGAATGCTAATTTATTCAACAAGAAATACTCTGACGAAAAAACCCGTCAGATTGCCATAATATAGAGCCATTCGCGTAAACCACGCAGAAAGTAATCAAAGATGCACTCTTACTACTAAATAATTTACCACAAATACCACAAATAACACAATTATTTTAATTTACCAAAAAGGATGAATAGAAGTCGAAGGATACCATCTTTAATTTGAAAGAAAGGTGCAGAAAACACGGTATTTCTACCTTATGAGATGAGTAAATCTTTATATAATATATGACTCTTTTGCAAAAAATGCATCGCCTTATATAGTGGTTGTTGGTGCTGGCGTTGCTGGCAGTCAATCAGGATTGGTATATTCACCAGCTACGCTGGCTGAGTAATGTAGCTCTATACAAAGCAGCATTAACCGGGGGGGGGGGGGGGGCGTAATTTTCGTTTCATGCAAACATCAAGTGAGAAAAATGTTTCATGGCAAACAAAATGGGGGATTTAGAATGAAAAGTACCGATTCTGGTACCAACTTTTGCCTGGTAAGTGGACCTTTTCTTTCAATTTTGAAAAATGTATGCGTCCAGTATGTGGCGAAAAACATATTCTTCGATCGAATTCTTAGTTTGGTATCATAACTTTAAAGATAAAAAAGTTGTTGTACACATTGTGGCTTAGGAGGCAATGTTTACAAATAAACGTGTTGATTTAATCCACAATTTTTCGTATTTTCTCGGCAAATATGGCATACCTGTGCATGTTTTAACTGTTCATGTATATATTCCTATTTTCCAAACGTCATGGTTATAACTCGACTGTACATGTTTCCAATCCGATTTTTTGTACCTTAACCCCCCAGTATGTTTATTGCAAGCACATTATCCACTATTTGTTGAAACGCAAACAAAGTTCTGCACAATTGTTTAGCCTTGAGAGGATACATTTTTAGTTCTGGGAATCGCTAATAATCACGAGTCTTTCGGTTTGGTATGTGATGTGTATCATAATTTGAAGTCAACGACTTTTTCATTTCAGGAACGGACTTGAACTTCACCATGGCCCGTTTGATATGTTATATGAAAAGAGTAAAATCACAGAAACGAAACATGAACTTCTTTCTTGGCTTCTCATGTTTGCCTGTTACAAAATAGTATTACCTGAAACACTTAACATGTAATTCTATTTATGTTATATAAATACCACACGTTGACATAGTAAAAGCTAAGTTGAGCGTAAAGGGCCGCATGCATGACTGAGACCATGCAGTCTTTTGGGCACGTAGATATATTACTTGGGCATTTTACCTTTAAAGCGGTATACGACCTGATCCTGATAGCTCAGTGACAGAGTATTGAAGGTCCCCATTCGGAACTCCTCGGCCATTTTCCGTCAAAAGCAACCTCGGATGTATATGGACGGTTTACAATGTCGGATATCTGTACACTTTAACAACGCTGCAAGTAGATCGCGTAATAATTTAACTTTACCAGTAAAACTTCTTGAATTTACTCTTGGGATTCTTAATTATTTAGGCTATTTTACACTTCACTGGCAATCAATTTAAACTTAGTAATACAAAATACACGTTCAAACACTAATATTAATAAATACTATTATTTAAAATTTTACGGACTACTTCTACTGCTGTACCGGCATACATCCGATGTTGTTTTCGATGGAAAATGGTCGAGGAGTTCCGATTGGATGGGTGCCAGGAACAAACCAGGACCGCGTAATACCGAAATACGTTAAAATTGTTAATCAGTAGCTCTGTAACCAGGTTCATCGCATAATATAGTAAGGCATGTGAAACTTTGAGTATTCGATACCGCTAAGACCCGAAAATGTCAGTGCGTTACACAGGGCTTGTTAAAGAACTCTTTTCGAAAAGAGCAAATGGTTTTCCAAGGGCGGCTACAGGCTATGACGTAAGAAGGGGCGTAACAAAGGAGGGTGACCTTTTGGCTTGCGCCCTGAAAATTTCACCTACTTCTTTATCATGTCATAACGGCAGATTAAAGCCATAATGCAGCCAACGGGTATGGGCAATCCATCATAAAACTCTAATAGTTTAAACATATGTTTTTCAACATAAATATCATATACTGCAACAGTGTATGTCATTAAATACATTATATATTGAATCGGATTAAAACGAAAGCAGAGCTTATTATGTTTCTCTCCGGATATATTTACTGACACTAATAAGCAGTACAATGAACACATTGGAAGATGATTTATGTATGAGCAAGTAATATGTTAACAATATTTATTGATGAAAATATTTTAATGCTAGGTATCATATTCAGACTGAGAGATTGGTCGATCATTTTTTGAAAAGATATAAAAGGTTGTCAAGGGAGATAAACAGGAGATACAGGAGGGAGAAAGGAAAGCTGGGTACACAACAAAGGGAGATGGGGACACTTCAGATATTCTGAAGCGTTTCGCAATCTTGATGAAATTCTGAACAATGGTAAAGATTCTGCAGTAGATCTCGTGGTCGAAGACTGTAAAACTCGTATTAACACAAGTATACCACATGATTATAAACATTAAACCCAATTTGATATATTTTAACATAATATTACTCATTGAATACACTTATATTATGCTTGGGTAAGTCACCACTTTATAATTTAATAGATATCGCCATGGGTAATGATTTTTAGAAACAGCTCGAATGCTTGAGTTCATCACAACCTTCGAGCAAGACTTAGGGAGACAACATAACTTGAACATTTCAGCAAGTCTCTTGTTTTCAGGATTTTACAAAGGTAAGAACATTTGAAGCGTTTTAATTTTGTTTCTTATTATGTATTTGTATTATTTTTAAGTAATTCAATATCAATGTTACTATGCATATATCTAAGATTATTTCGATAATAAGTATAACATTTATAACTTTCTCGTCGACATGTAGATATATTTATTGTATCTAGAACGGTTATAAGAATATAAAAACACACACGAATAATCAACAATTACGTATCAAATGGAACACTCGAGACATTTTGGACGGTGTATGATCGCGAGCTCAATAACTTAACAATCTTTAAAGATGCACTCTTACTCCCAAATAAGACTTACCACAATTAATAATATTGTTTTAAAATGGACGAATAGATGTTGAAAACAATATTTCTTATGAAGGATGCCAATTTCAAATAAAGGAGCATAAAACACGATATTTCTACCTTATGAGACGAGAGTAGACCACAGTAAATCTTTTAGCATTCACCAATCATTTAATATTGTTCGCGCTTTCTGCTTTTAAATACACGGTTATAAACTTGTTATCAGTAATTAATATTTTCCATAAATGCATTATTTAGTTAAAAGTTGAAGGTGTGTCACTCAAAATGTATGTGTTTTATATATGTATTGATTTAGAATAAGAGTGTCACTTAAAATACACTTTAAATAATTTGAAATTCACAGAACAATTATACAACGCTATAAACATGTCGTTACAGTCAACTTAATCGAGGTGCGTGTGTACTCGTGTGTTGCATTGGTTAAATCCGAAAATGGTTATGTTTATAGAAGTCTTTCTGTTTATGTGTAAAAAAAATAATGAAATTAATTGAAAGAGACATCATGCATAACGGATAACATCAACGCCATTAACTACTTTACGCTATAGCATCATTAAATTGCTGTTATCATACTGCATACAATGTCACGGTGGAGAACCCACGTGACTTATTTGGTAAAGTGCACGGCAACAAATGTCAACAAGTCTCGATTCAGGTAAGGTTTTTAAAGATAACTTTCTTAATATTTGGAGAATTTTTGTGAAATAAAGACCATAAACCCCGCATTTAAGAGCTCTATCCACGGTAATAAAGAACTTTCCCTAATATCCTAAAGTTTTCCTGAAAATCTTGACCAACTAATTTCTCAGAGTTGAAATCTAAGGCAAAGTACACGGCTTTTGACAAATCTATCGCTTTACTTCATGTTAGCCGTAAATAATTCATACACAAATCTTAATTTAAGCAAATTTTATGTATTTTAAATTTTTCAGCGTGTATTGTTTAACTTTTAGTTATTTCAAAGGTAAAAATGAACTCGAACCAAATTGATAGAGTACACGGACATTTTAGGATGATAAAGTACACGGTCATTTTAGTTTATGTTTGAAAGTAGAGTGCGGTTTACAAACTAATAGTTATATAAGCATTTTTTATTCGTGAAGTCAGAATGTATAGTGTTAGTTTTTATTTAAGTTGTATCAATAAATTTTGCATTATAACGCACACCTAAATAACTAAATATTTAGCAATCATATTTAATGAGGAGTTGAAAGATAGTCTATGGGATAATTTAAGAGAAAGTCTGCCATTATAAGTTCGATTTCTTTTAAATATGCAGATCAATACAGAATCATACAAACGTAAAACAATGCTCAAATACTTAAATAGTTATCTCGAGCAGCATTTCCAGAATGACTTTGTCTGTACTGAAATAACTCTTTTTTTTTCAAATAACCCCTTAATTTCCATTTAACCATGACTTGTATTTATTATGCTGGTTATTAAGCACTGTGTGTATACCACGTGATGAATAACGTCATAAATGCTAGGTCGGAAGGCAATATTTTGCTTCGAATGAAGACTTAAAACATGACACAAAGAATGTATGTTTTACTCCCGAAAACGATCGTTCCTCAAAACTAAATAAAATATTGACTTTTGAAACGTTTCTATTTTAGGCCCTCCCCGCCAACTTTCGCATTGTGGAAGACCCATAAGTCATTAATGCATGTGTTAGCATTGTTTTACAATACTGAGATACAAAATATAAAAGATGCACTCTTACTCCCAAATACGATTTACCACAATTAATAATATTGTTTTAATATTCCAACAAGGATAAATAAATGTCGAAAACAATGTTTCTTATGAAAGATACCGAGTTGAATTTGAATTTGCGCATAAAACAGGATATTTCTACCTTATGATATTAGAGTAGACAACAGTAAATCTTTAAGCATTCACCAATCATGTATTACTGTTGCGTTTGTAGCTATTAAATACACGCTTATAATATTGTTATCAGTTAATAATATTTTCATTAAATGCATTATATAGTAAGTAGTTGAAAGTTTAACAATCAAAATGTATGTATGTTATACACGTGTATGTATCGATTTGAATGATAGTGTCACTTTAAAGAAAGTATCATGCATTTCAAGCGCTCTGTTGTGCAATTGTAGCATGGCGGAGTGGCAGTCCACGAGTGGCGGGGATATACCAGACAACGCCGTGCGGGCTGGATATGAGGAAAATGGCCAGCCGCTGTTTATTGCCCGGGCTGAGATGGAAGACGGCGTTAAGACGCCCGGCAAAGCGGGTCCTAAGCTTTCGGGCGCACACATTCCCTGGGGCAACAAGGAGGTGGTCGTCGAAAATTACGAAATCCTTGTCCATTCTCCAAACTCGGTCGGATATTACGAGTGGCTACCTTGTTCCGGGGGCGATGTGCCCGAAAACGCGTTTAAGACAAGCGACGGAATTTATATTGGCCGTTGCCACTACGAGGGTGGACTGGTTCCCGGTAAGGTATCCACATCGCACGGCTGCGCTTACATTTCTTACGGAGGAGAGGAAGAGGAGCTCCCGGAATACCAGGTTCTCTGCCGCATTAAATAATTATCAAGTTGTAATAAATAGAAAAAAACGTGTATACAGTGAATTAGAATACAGATTATTCTTTTGAAAATATTTTAGACATTTCATCGACATTATTTTGTTATGAATTAACTGAAATATAAACCTTAGAAAAAATACAAGCTTGGACGAAAATGAATGTGATAATGTATTTTTATTAAAGCGATGTTACTACGAAATGATTTTGAATACGTACATAATGATGTATCAGTAACGACAATGTTTGAGATTAAATGCTTAAAGCCATAAAGGTCATGGATGTTTATATTGCATGCGTCTGGCGTTAAAGGTGCACTCTTACTCCTAAATAAGATTTACTACAATCAATACAAATGTTTAAATATACCAAAAGGGATGAGTAAGTGAAGGATACCGAGTTTAATTTGAAAGAAAGTTGCAGAAAATACGATATTTCTACCTAATGAGACGATAGTATATCACAGTAAATCATTCAGCATCCACCGATCATTTAATACTTTTGCGTTTCCAGCTATAAAATACACGGTTACAATCTTGTTATCAGTAATTAATTTTTTCCATAAATGCATTATTTGGGAAGTATTTAAACGTATATCACTCAAAATATATGTTTTTTATACATGTGTATGCATTGATTTTGAATAAGAGTGTCACTTTGATAATTATGACCGTGAGTAGATAACCATGTTTTCACGTAATAATTATCGTACGACATTATCAGAAAACAATCCTTGTCAATTCACCTTTGAACTGTCTTTGATACAAATATTCATGTAGATGTCGTTATCACATTAATGATATCCCAGAAAGGATAATGATCGAAGGTTGTCCTGAAAGATTTAAACCTGTTTTCATACATACAAATCAGGCCTAAACATATATTATCTGCATGTTACCATCGAAACGCTGTGCATTTTTTGTTAATCATTGAATAATCGTAGCAAACATTTCAAGCTCTGTTTATGGTCCATGAATATGGGAATACTTTTAGATACAGTTTAGCGTCATGCGTCGTGATCATCTATGCTAGATGTGTATTTGCCTTGCAAATAAATCATCTCAACATTAAAGTTGCACTGTCACAGAGTGAACGTTTTGACAACATTTTTTTGTATTTATTTGTTTTGGAACGAGCCAATTTATGCGAAAATGCATGGAAATCAGTCATATAAGACTGCTGACAAAAAATCAGATCGCAGATATTCATATTTAAATTAAAAAAAATGATGTTTTATGCATTTTTCTTAAACCGTTAGTAACGCTTTTAGCCACTAGACATTAATTTTCAAACGGAAAAATGAACATCTGCGATCTGATCTTTTATCAGCAGTCTGATATCATTGGTTTGCAGATATTCTCGCAAAAAATTGCC